>NC_041373.1:15653816-16253816 GCF_900634415.1 Cottoperca gobio | reverse complement strand
GTTTTTCTATTAATCTATTATAGGTCATAAAACAGAGGAAAAACACATCCTCACACCGGAGGAGCTGGGGAGGCGATTGGACGAACGTATTGGCTACATCGCAGGTGGTGCTTTTGGCCAATTCTTGTTGTTTTATTTAGTTTAATTTAATGGTCTGCCTCCAAAGAGTGTGTGAGAGTCAGTTTGTTGGGTTGACGGAGGCTGGTTGGAACATATCACCCAATGCATTTGTTGATTTCATATAATTCAAAATCTTTCATAGTTACTCTCTCTCTCACTCACACACACACACACACACACACACACACACACACACACACACACACACACACACACACACACACACAGCAGCCCTGCCCACTCATGGCACACAAAACAATGAAGGGATTCTCTCTAGTGTTCCTCCTTTATGAAGTATTCAAGTGACGCCAGCTCAATTAGAGGCCTAAATGCCAAGATCCAGACTGGAGAGAGATGAAGAGAGGAACCGAGATGAAGAGAGATTAAAAGAGAAACAGAGAGAGAGGTTCAACGAGGACACAAGATACCTATGGTGAAGAGATGGGCAGTGATGGACTGTATGTAGATCCCCTAAAGGAAATGAGAAATGACAAGAAAGAACAGGTGAATAAGAAAAGTAAGCGATGAAAGCAAGAGAAATGTAGCGCAACAAGAACGGTAGAGTCAGCAGAAAAACAGAGACAAATGCCATCCAGAGTCACAACCAGGACTGTCATGACCTCCTTCATATGCCTGCCATTGCTCTGCCTTGGTATACACACACACACACACACACACACACACACACACACACACACACACACACACACACACACAATCCTCTGTGGTATGTATTTCCATCATCAAATGTGATCAGTGCTACTGTCCGTGAGCCAACATTCACTCAACTGTGATAACCCCAGTGGGGAGGCACACACACACACACACACACACAGCCATACACACACGCGCACACACACACACACACACACACACACACACACACACACACACACACACACACACACGGGGTGAACACACTGTCATCAGCCTAGGTAGCAGAGAAGGATCTGACATGCCCGGTTAAATTAAAAAGGTCAAATGAATTAAATAAACATCAAAGTGAATGAGCCTTCAGATGGTGCAGTGGCTCGGAGGTGGAGCTCCAGGGGCTTGTCTCGAGGAAAACGAGCGGCGCTATAATCATGTATTATTTAATTTAAAAGGATAACTCCGGCTTATTACAACTTGGGTTTTATTTTCATGGCGTTGGCTGCTATTTATATGGGTAATAGTAACAATACGCTCACCAAGTAGAAGTAGATATTCACAAATGGGGCTCTGACGTACATTGAATGCTGTTTGTCGTGTGTGTGTGGGGCTCTCTCCGCGTCACTATTCTCTCGCCATTTACAGACAAATGTCTGTGGTTTCAATAAAAATCCCATGGATGCAGCGGACAAAGTGGTCATCCTCTCCATGGTTAGACACTCTCAGAACTATTTTGACTTCTAAGTTGGTATGTGTGTAGTCTGTGTGGGAGCTGCGCCCACAGCCCCACTGTTGTGGCACATCCCACGCTCCAACCCACTCTGCAATCAGCACCAGTGTCCAAACCCAAAACACATGCCGTAAACCAAAATAATTCCCTCTAATTGAGCACCAACAAAACAACATTTGGCCTCAGATCTCGCTTTGACAAAAACCTAACGTCAATATTTCTCCAACAAACCAAACTCGGGTGAGCCCCCTCAATCCTCCTTAACAAAACAGCTCTTCGCTCACTGTGGTGCCGACGCTAATCACTTCCCTCAGCACCAGGTGGTTCTCATTGACTGGGGCCCGGCTCCTCCGCTCGGCGAGATGTTTCGGCAGAGGAAATTGGCTCGTCTACACGCTCATTGCTCGTGAGCTCTGTCGAACGGAGTTGTGCGGACCCTCCGACGCCGGCGCCGGCCTTTGCTCAGGCTCTTTGAGTGGCCTGCTTTGCTGCACATAAACAGCCGGTGCAGTGTGCACCGCACCATCCAAAGAAACAATTAGAAACACCCTTTTTCCTATTACTTCCCACCATTAACCGCCATTGTGTGGAAATAGAGGCAGTCTGTGGAATAAGTGGATTCTAATTCATGCCCTCTTTTCACGGGCCGTGGCTGCTGCAGTGGCTTTCCTCCGCTAATGAAGAGGATGAAAGAGAAGTGTTAATCAAACTGAGCATCTCATCTGAGGTAATAGGGAGCAGAGGAGCGGCCTTGGAGTGACTCCCTAGTGTGTGTACGGGGGCATATGTGTGTGTATGCGGAGTTACTTTGTATGCTACTCTGTTGCTGAATCTAAGGCTCTGTAAAGTGATCGTCAGTTGAACAAAAAATAAATAGAAAAGGAGCGCGCGTGTGTGCCTGGGCCTTGTTTTCTAATCGCTTAGCCTCAGCATGCATGATCCACTACGGGCCGATCCTTCTCGTAGCCTTCCCAGGCTCCCTCGTCTCGGACCACAGTGCTAACCAGCAGGGTCTGATTAGATTTAAATGTCAAGAGAGATAGGACAATACAGTTATCTTCCAAATTATGGCCCATTAAAGGGCCTAAGCAGTGCGCCTCCCTCCTCAACTAACTAATCACCAACCAGATTCATCATCTCACAGACTGGGGCATCATTTGGGGGAGCTGTGGTTTCCCTTTCTTCTCCTTTTCAATGCGTGTGTGCGTATCACTCCATGTGCAAGGGCATCCAGGAGTGTCTGTAATGTATGATCAGTGTGTGTGCATGCTGTGTGTGTGTTGCTCCGGAGGGAGCTGGTTCTGCGCCCCAGGCCAGTGCCCCATTAAAGAGAAGAAGAGAGAGAGAGAGACAGTAAGTGTGTGTGTGTGTGTGTGTGTGTGTGTGTGTGTGTGTGTGTGTGTGTGTGTGTGTGTGTGTGTGTGTGTGTGTGTGTGTGAGGGGCTTCTCATTCAGACAGCAGGAGTGGCAGGCTGTGTTCCACCTGCAGCCAACCAACAGACAGAGAGACAGTGGGACAGGGACATGGAGGCGTCCCATCTGCCTCCTCCTAATTCACCTGCTGTCCTCAGGGTGTCATAGGGAGCCACACGCCACAATAATGGTCTTCTGGTCTGTTATTTTACATATTCTTCTCTTGCTTCCTTCCCATATTTCCTCCTTCAGTCTTACTTCCTTCAGTAACGTGCTTTCCGGTCTTTGTTCTTGAATTCATTCTTCCTCCCTCACTTCCCCTTGCTCCTCTATAAGTAACCCCATCGTTGATCGGGCATGCATTACAGTTTACATCCCATCATAGCGGTGATAGTGGGGGGGGGGGGGGGGGGGGGGGACTCATATCTCAAGGTGGTTTCCTTCATATCCTCGTCGCTCTTGGCTGCCTTTCAGTATTCATCTTCTCCATGTGGGATCCCTCTTCTTCCTCATTCACCTGATCCTTTGTCTGTTCTTTAATCTCTCCCACTCCTCCATCATGGAGCCACTTATATTGGGCTCTGACTTCATACCTCCGCTGGCGATTTATGCACAGGCTCCCGGGTGATGTGCATTAGGGCCCGCCCGCCGCACGGCAACTTATTATGGATCGCGCTATAAATAGCTGCCGTGCGTCCTGTAAAAGCTTTTCATTACATAGAGATATCGTTTGATCAATATAAACCCCGTGCTAAATCTAATTACCAAAACGACCAGGGCTGAAAAATATATATGTATTATCAAGATGATCAGGGAAGCAGAGGCCGCCACTGTTTTAACCAAAGAGGTTTCAAGACGACTAAATAAATAGCTCATTTTATTCTAATGGGGATGTGGGGAGCATGACAAAAGAAAATGGCGGACTGAATGAGGAGGAGTGGTTGATGGATAATAGAGGAAGGAAAATACATAATGTTAAAACATACAGACTCTGGATAATGTCCAGAGGCAGGGGCATTGTGAGCAGCTTCATACAAGGTTCAAGCTTGATTTATTGTCATTCTACATGACTAGGTTGCACAACGAAGTGCAAGTCGCAGTCCCTTTATGCTACACAAGCATAAAAAACTAGTTTTTACTAACACACACACACACACACACACACACACACACACACACACACACACACACACGTACATTACGGACAAACACACATTATGTTGCCACTCGGCCCCAGCTGAAACTCCATGGGAGCCACTGGTCTGAGCCAGGCTCACAGCAGACCTTCACATGAGGTGCAGCTGTAGGAAGACGGGGGAGAAAAACTAGAAAGGAAAGGGGGAGTGAAAAGGACAGCGAGAGAGAGAATAGGAGGAGCCCAGGGTGTCATTTCTCTCTCTGTCAGCTCCCTGCCTCCCCCATCCTCCCTCCCTCCCCCATCACCCCCTGAGATGTGGATGCTTCGCGGGGACAATTACCGACTGACACTTCATCATGGGCCGCGCGACAGGCGCTGACGGCCCTCGTCCAAACAAATGATGCTGGGGTCGAGGTTGCGGGCCTGCCTCCGAGTCTGCCTGCCTGTAGCCCCGCTGCATGGCCCTGCAGTGCATTAGCAAGGCGTGCACACACACACACACACACACACACTCACTAACACACACACACACACACCAAAAAAAAAGCTACATTAAAAAAGACTCCTCTCAACCAACCACCTCTTTCCTTTAAGAAAAACACATTTATCAGCAATGGGGGACGGTGGGTGCGGCGGGAGGGGGTGGGGGGGGGGGCTTCAATAGAAGCAGGGAGGGTGGGTGGGGGCGCTACAGTACTGTCAAACCCCAACCCCCTTAGGTAAAGAGAGAGCTCTTCATCTTTGTGAGGAAACTATAGGACTTACACACACACAGAATATTTCCCTAACCCTCCATACATAACAACTGTATCAGATAATGGGGTTAAACAGCAGTTTAAAGGAAGCCAACGAGGCAAAAAAGCGAGCAATCAGCATGTTGACACCAGCGTGTATCAATTAAGTGTGTGTCTTTGTGGAGCACAGATAACACTCTGACCCCCCCCCCCCCCCCCCCCTTAACAAGCACAACCACCAACTCACTTCTTTGTCTTGGGTTGAGTGCAGCTAAGTTTAGATTCATAAAGTAGGTCAATTGCTAATAGTCAAAAAAAGGGGGAGCAGCATATAGTGTTTAAGTAGAGAACATAAAAAAGAAAAGAAAGAGAAAGCATGTGGAGGACCTGCTGGTAGCAGTCCCTCCGCTGAGAGTCTGAACCTGCAAATTAATAAATACTTCCTGTGATCTCGGCCCAGGGAGGCCGATGAACAACAATTGAGACAGACATCAAACGCTTGACTAACACTGAAACAACACTTGGCTTGCTGGTCTCTGAACACACTCACCGCTGCGCATGTAGGATGGAGAGAAGAGAGAGAAGAACGAGAGACGAAGACAGCATAAACAATGAAACATTTATCAAAGCGAGGAGGAGCACGGCATCTTCCACGCTGCGCGGGCAGACTGCTAATGCAGGTGGCATTATTGTTGTTGTGCTATCCTGAGCTGCCGGCAGCCAATGAGCTACTCAGCTTCAGGTTGTTGAAGCAACCTGTTCCCTATTGACACTATGCTTTGTGGATGTCCTCTGCTATCCCCGAGGAAGTCACTTGGCTTTTTTTTTTTATCTTTTCTCATTGTTATGCTGTCCTCTCTGTGTTCAACATCACGCTTCTTCTCATTCATACTCCTGATGTTTTCCCTATTGGCAGCGGCCCTTGATAAATGTGTTCATGGCATTTCTGACGTCTACAGACCCAATGCACAAGCCGCTGTCTAAGATAAATAAAAGGAGAGCTGAGATGGGTTGAGGGGGCTGGGGTGGGGGTGTACAAATGAAGGACAGGAGAGAAAAATACAAAGCGAGAGCCATACGTCATGTTGGAAAGGCCCTCGAGAACGCTTTCAATCTTTCCGTCAATATTCAGTGTGCAGGCCTGTGTATGCCATCATTAAAAAGGGGACGCTTCCCTGTTTATTTATCATAAGGACACATGGCTGACAGCTTCCTGTAAACAAGTCGTGTGTTGATATACGTGTGTGTGTGTGTGTGTGTGTACGTACATTCGCTGTAGCTTGCACAACACACACTCCAGCGTCTCTGTGTCCTTTATCTGGTAAAATGGATTGCTGTTGCTCAGTAATGTGCCGAACAAGTGATGGAGTTGGCCGGCGTGCTCTCTGATAATGGCTGTTAGAGCTCATCACTGTATACAGAGAGAGATTGAGGTTGTTTAACACAGGAGGGAAAATGCTTTTTCCCCCGCATTGACTGGTGGAGAGAGAACTGAAAAAGGACTTAACGCATGAGGTGAGTGTGAGAAAATGAGGTGGCGCTCAGTTTCTTTCAAGATGTTTTCCGCGCTTATCGAGATAAACAAACGTTTGAAGAATGAATGAGCGTGACGTGACCTTGCAACAAAAAGGTTACATCAAAAGCAAAGCAACGAGCCGGCGTTGAAAGAAATCAGTGGTCTTTTTCTCCTTCATGCTTCAACTACTTCTTTCACTTTGGCAAAGTTTTCTGCACAATGAGTAGGACTTGTCGTTTGCGGTCGGTAAACACGACTTTCAAAGTCGGCCCCTCCTCCGCGGCTCAGAGCGCACGCCCTGCTGACCGCAGTGACGGTGAGGGTGCTCCCAGTTGGGGAAAGCCAACACCAGATGAACTCTCGTTTTAGAACGAGTTTTGTACGCTGGCCGTTTCGCCTTTCCGTATTTGCGTTCAGCGTCGTGTCTGCCATTTGGATAGCTTCCTATTGGATGCTTACAATCTGGCATCTGGAGAACAAGAAAAGAGGTCGAGAGCAGGAACAGACACCAATTCACATGTCCGGCGGTTAATAAGTGATGACTGAGAGGGTTTCTCTATGTATATCTTTAGTCGATAGAAGTTTTTTTAAGGAAAACCCTACTTATTCTGGCTTTAAAACGTCAAAAGCAGAGAAAACTCTACTCTAAAAGAAGTGAGAAAGAGCCCCAAATCCACAGTATACTGCTCCCTGCGTCCGTCCACTGACTTTGTGGCCATAATCAACACGAAAGGTCACTCAGTCCACTCACAAATAAGCTAAAGTTAAACAACTGTTGGCGCACAGCTGGGTTCAGCCATGCTGTCAGTTAATTAATCGCACTGATAACTTCAAACTTGTTGGAGGAAATGAATTCCTTTTACTATTCATTCATTCTTTGATGCGGAGACACATGCTAAATGTGTATTCAAATACATCATCAGGAAATCATTCAAATAAAAAGGGACACGTCCTTGTTGTGGAGCAGGATTGTGCACTTCAGGCTGGTGAAGCAAGAGCAGTTGAGCGTTTGCGTACGTGTATCCAAGCCGACTGACCCACAGAGAAAGACAAATGGCTTTAGCAGGGGGCCATGCTTGACATTTGGGTTTCATGCGGTAATGGCCGTTGACCTGTCGGGGTCAGGCCTGCCAGCGAGGCAGCAGAGGGGGCCCATTCCTGCACACGGCCCCCATCCCTGTAACTAGACACTAGCATAACAGTGGTGGACACACACACACACACACACATAATCACTCACTCACTCAGTAGAAAAGAAGACCGAAGGGCAGCAGACATCCCACAGGTTGGACCACATAGGTGGGGTGTCATTAGAGAGAAGAGACAGATGTTCGGTGAGTGGTTCTGAGAGTCGGGAGCAGCGTGTGATGCAGGAATTATATCTACGCGTTTGCACATTTCTGTTCAGAGTTTGTATCTGTGTAGGTGCACATTGATTCCTACAACCATGGCAACAGTGCAGTACGGGCAAAGCAGAAGAGCGCTGGCTACTATTGTTAAGAGAGTGCCTTGTGTTCACCCACAACTCTGCAACAGGAGGCTGCTTTATATACTGTTTGTGACAGCTTTGTGGTAATAATGGAGCCCAGGCCCCCGCTAGTGCAAGTGGCATGCTCAGTCAAGTGAGACTTTGCCTAAGAGAACACACATACACACACACACATAAACACACATGCTCACTAGGCAGCCTCCTTCACACCTAATGAGACCACTGGGAGAATGGAGAGCAGGAGGCAGGGAGAGGGAGATGAGGAGAGGGAGGAGAGAGAGGATGAGAAATAAAGGGAAAGAAGTGGAACAGTGATAACACACGGGGAGAGTAAGAGAGGCAAGGAGACCAACTGCTCCAACTTTTTAAGGTTTGGTATTGGAGGAACGGAAGGGGGGGGGGGGGCAAAAAGAGTGATGGCCTGGATTGCTGCCAAAGAAGCGAGAGGAAGATGGGGGGGGGGGGGTGTCAGAAAAAGAGGAATGAGAGTGTGTGAGAGAGTAAGAGAAAGAGAGAGGGAGTTAAGGTACATTGCTAGGCTTAGCAGCGGGTGGTTATGCAATGTACACAACACAGGAGCGCAGGGGGGGATCAAAGACATGGGGTGCATACATAACTAAATCTGACACCATAGTGCAACAAGAGACGATGAGCAGAGAGAAGAAAACACGAAAGTATAAAGAGAACAGACACTCCCTCGGGATGGAGAAAGAGTACATTGGGTACCGGGTACACATCACCTTTGAGTAACAAAAAAAAAGAAAGATAAAAATAAAGACTGCTCTGCCTCTGCTTCTGGCGCTACAGCATCATCTGCTCATCCAGGCAGGTGCACATTGCAGGGTGGGGTGTGGGCGGTTAAGCGAGTCAATTTTGTAGTCCAAAATGGGAAAGGGCTTAAATGTCCGCTCACGAGGAATACAGACAGACAGGCACAGCGGAGCATGAATTATTAACGGGCGCTCTAATGAAGTGAAGATGAGCCACTTGGCTCCGTACTGATCAGAGCAGACAATCACGCTTGTTTGTTTGTTTCTCCTCCCCGATATAATACCGTAACCCACTATTATTACGTGACTATGGCAACCAAACTATCCAACATCCTCCATTTATACATAGCTGTACTGGAAGTGCCTGCGTCTTCTAGGGCTCCCAACAAATCCAGACCAATGATGGCAGGATGGAGGAGATGGAGAATATGTTTTGCTGGTAGACAGTGCTCTCTGCCTGGCAGTCCGCAGGCCACTGCTAATCCCTCATAGACCCAGAGGACGGCTTCGGGATCATCCCGTGTGAGCTGGGAAAGACAGGAAGCTGGCAGGCACTTATTATCGTCTGGGTGAGACACAGTGGATGACAAGCGTGGCAGTCGAGCGCCATCCTTCCTCTGGGTGCGGGTGGTGTTGGTGGTGGACGTTGGCCTTGCTGACCAGCTAGAGTCCTCTTGGATCTCTCTTTAATCCCTGTATGTTGTGGCTGAAATACTGCAGGTTGGCTGGCGTCACTGTTTAGGTAACATTTGACAAGGCAATTCCATTTGAGTTCAAAAGCTGATTTGTATTTATGTTAAAATGAGTGAATGATACAGCTAGCTAGTTCCCACTTTACAATACTTTTAAAGGTCCCGTGTAGTAAAAATATGACACCTTTAATTATATTTGATCACTTACTGGCAATAAATACAAGTGTTAAGATGCATTGGACACTAATGCCGTATATCATATCGTATTTCCGACAGCTCCCACTTGGTGAAAGCAATCCCTCAAGTTAAGAGCAAAAAGACATTATAAAAAGGGACAGTTCACTATTTATAATCCCATACAAGACATTAAACATTGTATTCTTTCTATAAGGGCCTGCAGTTAGAGGAAGGGCTTAGCAGGAGGGTGGAATGGTTCAGTAGGTCATTGCCATAAAGTATAACTGAACACATAATTGTTATTGACCAATATACCCTCTGGGTAATAATTCCTGAGAGGACATGTTTACCTTAGGCAGCGAGCACAGCCAATTAGACCGCGCCGCACACAAACATAAATACACAAATGTCCACAAACACCGAAGTGTGTAGCGATAAAGTATGACATGAGTGGCAAGCCCTGCTATTATGAAGACAATTGACAATAAAGCTCTCAATGCAGTCACAGGAATTATATGCTCCGTTATCACTCAATAAGGCAATTCTCTCCTACAAGACTCTCAATGGCATTGTGCTCATTCCTGAGGAGCTCGCAGGCAAGAAGCAATACTCAGGTGTTGAAACGTCTCGTCGCTACATTAAAATCAGGAAATATGTGCAGTTGCACATCGTGAGAGGTGAAGCGGAGCCTGAGCAGAAGGATAACTTCATACTTTAATAAACACATGAAAGGCGACAATGGCGTAACTCAATATTAGTTGCGGCCGCACCCCGAGCACGTCGGCCCGTCACTGTACATTATACACAACTCTTTCATCCTTCCTCTGCACATTTTGCGGCGCAGGAAGGGTCCTATATCACTGTATATAATACTTCAGCGACTACTGTCGTTCATTTCTTCCCATTCTCTCCTTCTCTCTCCTCAGGGGTTCCCAGTGGCTGTCCAGAGCACATGTGTTTTGGTTTACCTAGAGCGAAGCCCTATCTGAGTCCGGGCTGAGAGCAGACTGCGGGCTTTGTCTGTGGCACCATTAATCAACTGTCCTTTAACAAAAACAGAAAACCAGATGAGAGACAAAGGGAAGAGACGTGGGGGGTGGGTCCTTATTTAGGTAGAAAAAAAGGGTAAGAAGGAAGAGAGGAAAGAGAAAATGGGGGATGCTTGAGCCAGATCCAGGCCTTCAATAAATCAAGCAGCAACAATAACAAGCAAAGTTTTCATGTGGCTTGACTGATTAATCAGGGTGTTTCTTTTGACATGGGAGGCGATGGAGTCTTTTCTTCTTTTTCTGTCTTGTCTCTCTTCTGGGTAGACTGCAAAGTGGCTGAGGGAGTGTTTTTATGTTGAGTGTTTATGTCTTTATGCTGCAAGGTTTCAGACGCGGAGGCCTGCATCGTTCACGGTTTAATGAGAGTGAGACCTTCAGCTGACGGAGCGACGGGACAATTTCACCGAAGGTTCCCGGCCACATTAAATGGAGAAAAAAAAAGAAAGGTTGTCTTGAAGGTATGAACATGCACGGGCATGCAGACACAGGTTTCTTTTCTAGAATATAAACAAGTGCTGTTTTACACACATACACACACACACACACACACACACACTAGCTACACGGCAAAGCCACAGGATGTGAAGGAGCCCTCTGAGACTCTTTGCGAGGTGCCGATCGATGGGCATTGAGTGTGGACAAGGAGGCCTCAGGATCGATAGGGGGCCATTACAGAGATGTGTCTACTGGGAACAGATAGAGGAGGTGTGTGTGTGGGGGGGGGTGGATACATATGGGCTCTGGATGCTGTCTTCTTTACCTCATAGGTGAGAGCTTTTACTCCACGTGAGTGCTGGAACACACATGACCATGTGGACATGTACGCGCATTAAGAAGAGCCGTACACACTGGGCTACATGGAGAACGTCAGGTAGTGTAGGTGCACTTGTTCGCTCACATTCACACACAAACACACACACACTAATGGCATCCCAGGAGGCCTGCTGCCACCCCAGGAGTGCTCATCCTCGTCTACTTCTCTCAATTTCCCATTTTCAGTGTCCTCATCTACAATCTATTCTGCGGGGGAAGATTCTTTCTGTCTCTCTCACTCACTTTTGGTGGCATCTTCTCCTCCATTTCCTCCTCTCCTTTCTCTCTCTCTCTCTATCTCTCTCTCTCTCTCTCTCTGTGTCCTTGCCTTCCCTCTGTGCACTGCATTGTCACCAGAACTGCTAGTGCTGTGACTTGTCAGTGGAGCCTAACACTTTCTGTCACCCCCTGTTCGTCCTCCACTTCTCTGCAGCTCACAGAGAGCACTGACTGTTCTATTCTCTCTCTCTCTCTCTCTCTCACACACACACACACACACACACACACACACACAGCTGAAATGACTTCTGGGAAGGGGCTCAGTTAATGTATGTGTAACTTAAGTAAATGAACACAGCAGTGATGTGCTGTATTTACATTAGCAGAGTTATACAAATAAGCTACGCGCACCTTGAAAAGAACACCGTTTAAGGATATGTTCTCCCAAAATGCTGTCTATCTACTATGGAAACATAAAACAAAGAAGAAGCGATACACTTTGTAACTATACCACACTCATACAGGTGCTAAATCACATGAAAGTAGACGGATGAGCCAGTCAAGCAGACGACAGAAACCAATGACGCAGACTGTGAGCTGGCTCGTGCATCCATCACCATTCCAGGGAAAGAAAACATTTAATCCTCCAAGTAAGGAATTGTAGGACAGGAGAAGGGTCTGCACCACCTACTCGCCATCGCCCTCTTTTTTTTTTTTTTGCATCTCCACCAGCACCGCCATTAATGGATGGATGAAAATAGTGCATTTGGATGATGTTGTGGAGACGAAGAACTATTAAAAGTCAGGCAAATGCTTTTACCAGTGCTTATGAAATTGTACGGGAGGTGCCATGTCTGCTCCTGCAAGTGCTGCCCAAAAAAACCCTTCTGTGGCTGATCAAAAAGAATGTGCTTGTGCGCGCAGACACACACACACACACACACACACACACACACACACACACAGTATGCACACTCAGTTTCTGGGCTCAGTTAGCAGTCCCAATTGGTTTGGAAGGCCATAGCAGGCCATAACAACTACAGCCTGGCCAGCCTGTTAGTAGTGGGCCCTCTGTTTCAGCAATCTGGGTTCTCTTTGCCTTTGGACAGGGACCAGGTCAGGCTGCACAATACACCACTGTGTGTGCAGAGGGAGAGAGAAAGAGAAAAATGACGGCATGCGAGTCACTGTGCACGCACATATGTATAAATAAGCATGTGTGCGCAAGCATGTATGTTTGAGTATGTTTTGGTTGTGGAAAAGCTGCGCATGTGTGTGTGTTATGACTGTTGGGCCCACCACACCCTCTCTCTCTCTCTCTCTCTCTCTCTCTCTTCCATACAGGATTGTACAAGGCCTCCCTCCCATCTCCCCAGCCTCCGTCGTTACATCATCATCGCTACAGCTTTTTGCTACCTCAGCACAAACAACCATTTTGGGACCCCTGGCAGCAGTTTCCCTCCCCCCAGGCAGTGTTTGAATGGCCTTGTTGGAAACCTCCAAGAGGTCATTGCACCAGAAGTAACACACATCACTGTCAGTCTGAAACAATACAGTAGAAAGCAAACGTGTCGGCCTATGCAACTGTGACGACTACAAGGAAAACAGACTGCAGATGCAGAGTGGGCCTGTGCCTCTTTAAGGAGAGCAGGCGGCACCTGTCCCTTTAAGATCTATTTCTCACAGCTTGTGGGTGCTGAGCTGAGCGGGCTAGCCTGAGCCGAGCCGAGCTGCGCTGGGCTGTGCATGTATGGTAACAGGGGGGAACCGCGCCGCCCAGCCTGCCAGCCCACCACAGGGAATTTGTTTATGTTTCCTTGCTGCCAAGTTCCTGTCAGGAGGCGCCCCGAAGAGGAACTGCAGACTACTCAGTACTGTTAGCTACGCCCTCTCGCCTAGAGTGGCTGGGGTGTTCTGCATACAGTATCGGGTGGTGCTTTGTAGCAACACTTAAATCCAGGGAGGTCTCTTCATCAATTTCAGCACTCACACACACACACACACACACACACACACACACTCTACACTTCAAGCACTTACTCTGTTGTTCCATAACCAAGAGAGCATCAAACTTTTTAAAACAAGTTCTAACAGAAAGCTTAATTTATGACCCCTAAACAGATTAACACCAATCTGAGTATAACACAGCACAAAGGCATAGTTTCATTAAAGCAACACTTTACGAGCGGCACTTTGTTCTGCTGTGGATTATGGGTATTGTAAAAACTGAGCACCACCATAAAAACACAGTAAACAGAACTGGTAAACTCGTCGGCATTAAGTCAAGTACTTGTGGGGAAAAAGAGCTGAATCGAAATCACTCTCCCACTAATGCAAAAACACCAACACACCAAAACATTTCCTCGAATCATGACAAAAAATGGGATCATTACTGCCAGTGAAACAATGATTGCATCAATTTTGCACATTAATAGAGTGCCTCAGCCTGGCATACGCGTGCTATTTATTGAGTATCCACTGCATATGAGCAGCCCTTCTGTCAAACGAGGTCAGCAAGTGCGTTCTTTATCTCGAGTGCCGTGGCCCCTCCGTAAGTTTGTCTCTGCAAAAAGGAAAGAGCCGCTCACTTACAGTTATGTCAAGGACATGGGCCGTTTGTCTTCATACCATGCATGTGCGATGTCCAGTAAGTGTGTGCGGTAGGTGATAGAGAGATGTGCGTATGTGTGAGTAAGCGGAGGAAGGAGAGGTCAGACGAGGCCACACAAAGGGGCGTGGGACCCAGGATGGCGAGACTGAGGAAGAGATAGAGAGAAAAAAGGGGAAGAACAAAAGATGGAAGCGTGGATGGAAAGATGTAGGCTGGGGTTTTTGGGGGACTGCGTGAAAGCAAAAACAGGAAGCCATTTATGTCAGCTTGGATGGCGGCACCACTCCTCGTCACGTGTTGGCACATTTACATTTTCTTTGAACGTACAGACAGAAACTCTCCATTAACGCACACAATGAAAGGTGAACCGATGGCTGATTGGATAAGTGCACAGGGGGGGAAAGGAACTGGCTGCATTTGTTTGAATGATATTCAGGCCGTCAAACTTCCCCATTTATTCTCAGTGGGTAGAGTGCACACGCACCAAAACTTGAATCAATTGAGCACCAGGACTCGCTGGCACACTTCTGCTATTGTGCTGACGGTGAGGAAGTAAGATACCACACAATATCTTGCTATACAAACGCCTGACAATAAATTAGCTCAGCTGAGCTTGAAGTAGCTTACTCAGCCGTAACTCTCCAAATTTGGGGTTTGTGTAAATCTGACAGATCGAATTGGTTAATCAGAAGGCGGAAGTGTTGGAAAGCTCCAGTGTGCAACACAATCGCACCAAATGAATCACAATGAAAGAACAAAAGAACGCCTTAGAGCCATTAGAGTTGTAAAGAAACTGGCACAGCCAATCAAGGAGAGAAATCGAAAAGAAAGTGTACAAAAGCTGTTGAAGCACGGACGCCTGGCTAAACAACAAATGTGTCGAGTGCTGATTATTTAAATCTGTCTAGCTTTGAGGCGGAATAATAAGTGCCATTGAAGTAGAGTTAAAAGAAAAACACAACGCTGAAAAAAAAACCCAGGAGTCCCATGCTAGACAGAGGGACAGGCAGCAGGCTCGGCAGCAGCCACCACCAACCCACCGCACACAGAGTGTGAATCATTAAAGCATGTGTTCCACATCAGCTGCCGGGGCCGCTTCCCAACCCACGAATGAGACTGGATCTAAATTATGACGGGGAAGGGGGGGGAGGGTGTTATATACCGCTTCACGTGGAGATGAAAACCACCAAAACCTGCTCACTCAGAGTGAGAGAAACTGGAAAATGACTGCATGCAAGTGCTGTGTTTACTTTCTGCCGGTTCATGAAATGAAAACAGCGGTGAGTAAATGAAGCAGCTAATGGAATAATTTAATGATTTCCAAAAACAGTGATGTGTCATCACAAACAAATGAAGTGAAAAAAGGTTTTTTATGCCCTCTAAACAACCAGAGCCAGACTGAATCAAAAACTGTCCTACTTTACGTACTGCGTGGTTTTCTGGCTGCCCCACAGTGGGGATACATTTCCGTCAGAAAACAAATCAAAGGGGTAGGAAATACAAAATGCATAGAAGATCGACGTGCCAGCCGTATGCCAAACGGGTTGCTAACAGATGAGTGTCTGCGAGACCACTTGTCATCCCCAGTTACGACACATGGACGTCTTCTGTGGGTGTGAATATGTGTTTGTGCGCAAAAACTCCACTCTCTCTCTCTCTGGTGTGGGCATCCAATGAAGGAGACGCTTTGTAGAGGGAGTCTGCATTCTTCTGGGTATTGGCCGGTATCTTTGTACACATACCATTCTATTTACTTTTGCTTGGAGGCTGGCATGGGGGAAGGTGTTCGTCAGGGGAAAGAGATCACCTTTCCCCGTGGGCAAGGAAGGGACAGGACAAGACAGGACAGGGCAGGACAGGAAAACACACATTTGAACGGGCAGGAGAAAAGCCAAATGGGAAGGAAGATGAATCAGTCTTAATAAATCAGTGTATATTCACAGAGTGATGGTCCATGTTTGTGTTTGGTCTATTTCACTTGAACATGACAGAGCAAATCTCCCTGCTGCCAGCTCCAACTCTGATGCAACAGACCCAGGATTAAACTTGATCCTACCACTGCCGGTTCGCAGGCCACAAGACGAAGTACCTCCTCTAAACAGAGAGTGTGTGTGCGTGTGTGTGCGCGTGTGTGTGCGTGTGTGAAAGCGATTCCACAGGTTTGAAGTACTTCAGCTGTGCATAAACAGTGACCTTTACAATGGCAGATATCACATGGTAAGAAAAACGCAGACAAAATTCAATATGACCACAAAACCAACATGGCAGTCACATGATGAGGAACAATGCTATTGTGTAGAGAGCAACATGGTGTTTGGTACCCGCAGACACAAGTGGGGAGTGTGCAGAAGTCCAATTACCCAGAGTTGACAGGAGCGACAAATTCGGGCTTACCCCAAAAACGTCAATCTCTCTGTCCTTGGCCAAGGAAATCTCCCCTTGAATCGATTGCAGCTCCTAAGCTCTGAAGAGAGAGGAAGAAAGAGGGAGAAAGATATTTGAAACCAAGAGCTTTGTGGTCCTTATCCACGTGCTGCAGACTCAGTGACTCCCTCGCCTCTCTGGCACAGAACTGCTTCACTACACCAAAACTCTTACACTCTTTTTCCTTGCTTCACTCTCATACTCATCTCCTCGCCCTTTTCCAATAGATAGACTGGACTTTCTCACTCGCTACATTTGTGCCCAGGACATCATGTGAAAAGTGGAGCAAAACAGTGCTATTGTGGCGTGTGAATTACCTGAGGCTGAGGAAGGAACAGTTGAGCGTATGGCCGCAACTCAATTACAGCAATGAGAATCAGGTGGCGGCCTAGAAATCCCCTCAGCCTGATGCACAAATATGGACACAGAGGCGCCTTCATTGGCAAGACGGAGACAAATCTAAAGAGGATGAATGACTGCTGCAGACACGGATCTAACGACACTGGTTTGGATCGTGTGTGTGTGTGTGTGTGTGTGTGTGTGTGTGAACAATGCCATTATGTTTATGCGTGTTGCTAAAATATCACAAGCGTTAACCAATATGTCTGGTTGCAGATCTTAAATTGAAGGAGTCACATGGCACTCAGGATCTCTGATAAAAGGCACCTTTGTGCGGCAGACAGAACTGAAAGTGTTTTGCAGAATTGCTTTTAACCAAAAACAACTGGATGGAAATTACAGGATGGTGGTTTGCAAATGTTAAAAGGCACTTTGTTGGATTTCATGTATTCGAAAAGGCCAAAGTGACTAATCACGGTCAGTGACATTTGTTTGAGTCACATTCAAAAAAGCAGGGAGATGATGTTGTCTCTCTTTCAGAGCACATCCTGGATACAGGATCCTTCCAGGTCCCGTAAAATGTGGCGCTGCGGACCAAAAGCATGTTCAACAGAAACAAATGACCTTTAAAACTGCGGTCTGTCTGGGTTTATTTCACTTCACTCTGCACTTGCAATGTTTCTGTGCTTTAACAAAGAAAGCAACAAGTTATTTCAGGACAGAGCTCTCCTGAGAGTCATAGTAATGGTCGCTCTTTACAGTCGAAGGCTCATCATACCGATACAGAAAAAAAAATTCCCCTCCCTCCAGGCCGAAGTGGTCTTGGAGCCATTTTACATGCACCAAATGAATTTCTCACTAATTTGTTATTGTCAAGCTCTTGTGAAAAGATGTAATAGAGATAAATAAAGCAGTCTTGCAAAAAAATATAGCATTTCTCATTCATACAAAGACTCCTTTCATTTGCATCATCCCACAACTCCAACCGGCTTCTGTGCAAACCTCCACTCAATGTTAATGAGGAAACACTGTTACAAATTATCCCAGAAAGAGTTTTGTTACAGTTTCTGTTCACGCAAATGTTGCTCACATGCTAAAAGCTCGCCTTCCTGCTACATGTGCATATTTAGCCTGTCGGACACAGACGCAGGGGGGAGGACCATATTTACGAGATGCAATGCCCACACATCGCTGCCAAGTGGCGCTTACGCAATCTTAATTATAGACCTATACATTACAAACATCCCATTCACATCAAGGTGTGGACACTTACACTATGAACACTTAAGGTATAATGCCATGTATTAGTCCTAAAATAAACATCTGTGAGGTGGGTTCTCCTCATTTACAAGCAGTAATACACCTTAAACTATGGTTTACTGTATAATCCTATACAACACTGACAGCCATTAACATCTCTTTGATAAAGTCATCAGACAACAGGGGGTAGAGAGTGAACATTGTGTGTTGCTGGGCTCTTGTTTACATTGGCATGAATGGCTGTTGGCTGAAAACTTCATTGTTCATTGTATTGCAGCTATAATGTCTTTAAGTGGGATTCGGAATATGTATAATATACTAAGTGAATTGTGGCTTTGCATCAGACCATATCCCCATTCAGTTAACGCTTGGCTCTGGTGCATTGCTTTGCATGTGACAACTTAAACTAATACTGTATTTAGCATTTAGCTGCAGGTTAAACAGCCTACTGTGCTGGTCCTGGTAATGACATGCTGCTTGCTACGCCAGCTGACAACACTTTAATGTGTTAAAGTCTCTGGCTCTGTGCAGCTCCCTCTGGTATCTATTCCAACCTGACAATCAGCCAATCAGCTGGCCTGTGCTGTCAATGACTCCTCATTTCACTTCCTGTCTTATAACATGTCCTCACTTCCCGTTTGTGGATCTGAATGGTGTGTTTTTACTGATCCACTAAAAACAGCCTAATTTAGAGCGAAGGGCCGGTACTTGAGAATGAAATAAGACTGAGTTTATGCACATATAGTGTGTGCGTGTGTGTGTGTGTGTGTGTGTGTGTGTGTGTGTGTGTGCGTGCAAGCCTGCATCCTATACACTGATGAGAGTGGACAGGAGTAACCTGGGGTAATCACGTCTTTATCCTTGCTGATGGCTGAAAGCAACTCATTGCAGACACACATCTTTCTCACACACACACACACACACACACACAGAAAAAGGGGCCCCTCACAGCTGGATCTCTGCCAGACAAGTCCATCTGCTTTTAAAATGGAACCCAATTTACCACACCTAGAAGGCCTCGATTGCTCAGGGACCCACAGTCTCTCCAAGCAGAGGTCACCTGATCCTCAGTGTACGGCCTTGTGTCGGCACCTGGGACTGGGGTTTGGGTCGCTCAAGTGCTGAAGGTTAAAAAGGTTTGATGGGAGGCGGTCCAACTCTCAAGAAAAAACATTCAACAGCCCTGCAACGTTCACTTACTGGTCCTGACAGCAGCACCCCTACACTGCCTCTACAAATGTGTAACGTCCCGATTGCAGGTAGGACCAGCAGTCCACAAGTGTGAGTATATTCTGGAATGGCAGCCCTGCGGCGAGAGTCATGAGCTCACATTAAAAAAGACACAATGTGTTGTTTTAACTCGCTTGGTTCCATAAAATTCCATCGCCAGTGTGAGCACGCACACACACACACACACACACACACACACACACACACACACACACACACACACACACACACACACACACACACACACACACACGTGTATACTCACACAAAATAAACCTCTCTGCTTGAGGCTCTGACTCTCAGCGGTGGAAACCCCCTTCAGTCACACATAGATCACATAACCTCTCTTGACATCAGAGGACAGCACTCCCAATGGAAAGATGCAGATTCACACACGTTGAGTGCCCGGCCAAGGCTCCAGACTGCCATTGTCCTTCAGAGTCATCCAAACAAAACAATGAAGAGGGTCACGCAAGGCCCCCTGTGGAATGGTAAATAACCGGAGAGAGTGAGAGGGAGAGAGGAAGAGGCAGAGCGAGAGAGAGGAAGTGAGAGAGAGACAAATCCACTGACGATGACAGTGTTATATGGAACACCGAGTGCAAAATATGATCATCTGGGGGAAAGTGAATTCCACTAATGTTCAATCAATCAAGGAGAATCTGACACTGCTTGAATGGAAAATATGTCAGCTTCATGATGTACAGAGCAAAAACACCCATGTAAAGAAAGAATGTAAATTATCTCACCTCGAGGCGTAAGGAATTATAGTTTCTACAACACATGGTGAAAGCACATCCATTCAGTTCTGAGTTTTATAACAATATGCTCTGTATTAGAATAACAGAAGTGTCGTACAGCGCAGGGGACAGAAGTTATTTCAATGTGTACAATCATCTAGGTGAGTGTTGCTCACGTCAAAGCCATGCATAGGCAAAATAAAGAAATCCAACCGATATCAAAGGCTCAGATTGTGACGATGTTAATCATTCATTAGTGCTGACTGACCCTGATTATAAAACCATCTTTGTTGTCATTATTCATCGGGCATAAAATGCTAGCCTGTTAATTCAGACTCAGGATGTTGACAATAGGCGGCCTACAAAGGGCTTGGAAGGCACAGTCCCCCTCCCAATTGGTCTTTCATATGCTAATGAGGGAACTGTTTTGGGTTTACTGGCCTGGTTGGAAATGATTTAGGGTGACACCGGTGCTCTGAGCCTTTATGTTTAGCCTGGCTGCGGGGGCTCATATATCACCCTGATCATTAATCAATTAGCGTCTCCTAGCCACCTGTCGGACACATCGGCGCACAAAACATTCCTGCCCAAGGGCAGTTGCTAGACGATGATCATCAGTAGCACCACTATTACCTTCCAACCCCTCGGCACACCGCCCCACCCCCCCCCTCCCCATTATGGTAATACCCTGATGGATTACATAATCACACCCAAACACTGCCCGCAACGAAAAGGGCTCCACTACAAGAGAAGCAGATCTGAGTGGAAACCACCATGGTGGGGTGTTTTTATGGGTCTCCCCCTCCCAACTCAATTGAACGGCAAGCTTTTTTTTAACACGCATTTACCCTTCGCTGTCACAAACAGAAAAGAAGAAGCAGAGAGGAATGGATGCCGACCTTGAAGGAGAATCAATAAGCTGACGGCTATTCAAAAGTGCTGAATGCACACCAACGCCGTGTCCTCCATTGTTTTAAATGCAACTGCCTCCAGTGGGGTATTGATGGTGGTTTGGTATTGATGACGTGTCACCGTAGCCAAATACATGTCGGATGGAAAGGTCTAAACTATCAGGGTGTTAGTGACATTAGAGTGAGTCCAGAAAAGTGATGTTGTTTACACTTGCAGTAAGTCTACCAGAAAGTAGACCGCTAAAACCAAACACAAAGCAGCTTTCTGCCTCACTGTACACATTCATCTTTAATCTCAAATGCACTACATCTAAGTTCCTTGTTTGAAAACTCCATCAGGCCTTGTGATCTCATGAAGCCACTTGAGACAGTAGGAGTGATGGCGATTGAAAAATTCCTCAAAGATTTCTGTGAAACGTCGGCCCAACCGCCACAAACACTGTCTTTATGGAGATTTGTGAATTTGAACTCTTATGCAAAGGCCCTCACTGCCACTAGACAATCTCTTTTTCACAGCCTTGCTTCCCTGACAATACCCAACTCCCACCACCCCCCTCCATCCAACCCCCAAAAACCCATTTTTCACACATTTTTGTTATTTGGAACTAATTCTTAAAAGCAGCTGAAGAGATAAGTGGCACTAAAATTAGAGCCTAATCCGCCAACTCTCAATACGGGGACATGGAGAAAATAGATTTGTCAAGCCTTGATTTAGCTGTATTCTTTCATTATGAAAGTAGCACTCTTCACGCAGCTTAGCAATACGAAATGGCTCAATCAGTCTCATGTGGAACGAGGGAAGGGGGGTGAGCATGGAGTAAGGGCCTATCTGTGAACCCAGAAAACTTGGCATCATGTTGGCACCATTATTGTGTTGCCAGCATTGTTATTCCTACCTGTGCTGCACTTTTCCACTCTGAGGGTTCCCCATTGAAAATGACATTCGCCATACACTTCTAAAAAGGCGACAAACCCAGCTGTTGTTTCACCGGGGGGGATTGTAGAAAATCTGGGCCACTGTGTTGGGTTTGTAAAGTGTGTAACACTGGGCTGGGCACTGGAGACTGGGAGTTGTTTCAGGGTTTATATTTTTCGCCTTTTAAAATCGAACCAGCTCAGGCAAAGAGCCAGCTACCGACATTATCAGGTGGATTTACAAAAGAACAAAAGCTCCTCTGCGATTCCTTACACCGCCAGTGGAAAAAAGCTAAACAGAAACCCCATCCAGCGTAGATGCACAGTGTGTGTGTGTGTGTGTGTGTGTGTGTGTGTGTGTGTGTGTGTGCATACACATCTATAGCCCCCTGTCCTTGATATTTCAACCAAATTCATTTCTTTCCGAAGATTATTTCCCTGATAATCTCACACTTTCTTCTATTTACTTATCTTTTCCGTGAGATCCTTAAAACCGGCTTTGATAGTAGAGGTGCAAAGGTCAAAACTAAAGCTGAGAACACGGAGAGGAAAGCATATCTGTTCTGGCTCACTCTATCTAATCACATTCACAACATAAATGTATCTCAGAGGCCACAAGGCCAAATAACAGATCTTTTTTGGAAAGATAAATGTGAAAGGGTAGAGAATCTCACACTTGACTGCAAACAAGTAAAGTGCATAGTTGTGTTGCCTGGTATCTGCTAGTGGACAAGCAGTGTTAAAGAGAAATACTACTGCCGGAGCAAGATAAAGGCTGTCCACAGGGTGCAGAGGCAGAGAGAAGACAGCAGGAAGGAGGAGGGTGATGGGCGACAGGGCAAAGGCTTGACCTCTGGAGGTCAATAGGTGATTAGTAACATTTATCATACCTACTCGAGCTGCTAAATGAGAAGCCTGGCAGCTTCTTTCACAAGAATTCAGCCACATTTCGATGTCAAAGTAGAAATGAAGGCTGGGCCAACTACTGGCAACCAGATGCCCTGTGTTTATGACAAAGACAAATATTGGAATCCCTAAGTGGAAAAACATGCCACGCTGGCACACGGCAGCGGCAGTGAAACGTTACATCACTCTGACGATTTAATGAGCACAGCCTGGATCAGATCAAAAGTTTAAATACCTGCCAGTGCCAATATGAAAGCTTGTATTTCATGCTTCATGAGAGAGGATGAAAAATAATTTTCAATAGCAAAACAATGGTTGGACGATGAAGGGGCTGCGGTTGTGGTTGATGGGGAGGCAAGCAGCGCTGTCCTGATGAAAGCCATGCAAGGTATCTGAACACAGTGAATCCATGGAGCCACACATCTCAGCCACACTGACATGCACATGGAGGGAATGACAAAGGAGTAATTGAACGCTGGGACCAGATTTAGCACAGACATATCATAAAACAGCCCACCCCGAGGGGACTTGCCCGACAGTGGCAGAAGTAGCACGGCAGCTCTGCATTGTTTTGGTGCTCTGGACAAGTGGACCAGAGTCCGAGTGGGCATCCTGGGCTAGGAGGCCAACCGAGAATGAAAACACGCTGTTGTGTGGGAAGGCAATTAGGCTACGCTCACGCAACAGACATCCATCAAAATAAAAGTCAATTTCACATATTATACAAATATAGCCTTCTTGTTGGCCGTTTCATAATTTGTGCATGGGCGGAAGATCCACAATGACTCTACTGAAAGTGAAATGCCCAAACAAAAACACAGATTAGAGACCGTGCCGTTTTCACATCCCACACCTCCAACGCTGAACGATTAACTGTTTTCAGTTGCAAACACAAGTATCAAAGAATCTCCAAACCAGTCGAAGCGTTCAAGCATGTGTCCCAATGCAGTGAAACGTTCTATTTCCAGGCATTTGTACGGGAGGTGTCTGCATCATCCAATGTTTGTACTATCTGACCATCAGACCCCTTTCCGCAGCTTAAGAGGTGCTGGTCCAGCGTCATCCCCCAGCGGTTGGCGGGCACCGGAAAAATTGATAATGGATGTTGTCCAATGCAACAACTGAAGGCAGGAATCCATGACGAGGATAAGAATATATATAATGGAGTACAGGCGAAATAAAATGCAGGGAAATATCCACTGAAATCCAACTGAAAACTATTTAAACCCACAGCCTGCTGCTCCCTTCCCAAGCATACAAAGACTATACAACAACAAACTAAAAAGGATACTTATTGTTATTATTATCTGATATTTAAACTCAGGTATGAGCACATGTGAAGGCACCGACTTCAATAGATACATAAAACAATTGCACCCTTCCTTTAACAACTTGCTCACTCAGTGCTCAGATAATGAAACGATGCACACCTGTTTCCAATTTGTCACTTAACGAGCAGATGACCTGCAACAACAGTACAAGCTGAACAAATTATACACACGTTCCGTCATCGCCACTGTAACGCTGTTGTCTGTTGGCTGAAATATAACTGGTTAACACTAATGCAATCATTTCACACCTCAGTTAACCCAGTACTGTTGGGGAACAGGGCTAGATCAGAAGTCACGGGAGCAGCACATGTGCAAAGGTGTAACAATGGGCAGAGCTCCAAATGGTCTGCAAACTGTTTTCACATGTTCTACTTCCACCACTGTCCGTGTTCACTGCTGAATCACAGCAGACACCTCTTTATTGGGAGCGATGGAGGGACAAGAAGAGAGCAAGAGACAGAAGGACAGCAATTGCGTCGACATTTTCACAGCCAACATTTTAAATTGTTACAGCAGGAAAAGCCCAGGTGTTACTAATAACGTTAGCGATGGCTCAGTTCAATTTAAGTGCCCTAGTAAGCCAAAGCATGCACCGTACCAGGCCCGAGAAATGTCTAAATTAAATGGTATGCAGCCATTTAAATGTAATTGATTAAACCTGTGCTTTTCCTGCTATGACGTGTCACAATGTCTGCCGTGAAAAAATTCTATATCAAAAGCTAAGCTTCAGGACTGCACCCGTCATTTTGGGATTTGAATATTCATGGGGGTTTTTACAACCCTTCTGGATTTCAAACATGCATAAAGCCAAACCTTTTGGAAAATTCATATAATAATACAATCAACAACGGAATCAATAAAAATCAATGCCTTTAACCCGAAGGACACGCATTGCCGTCCATCTCAGCTGAGAACAGAGAGATGTCTGGCTGAGTCCTTCCCGAGTCGTGTCATGGAGACGAGCCAACAGCCAGAAGCCTCGCCGCCGTTGCTTGTGTGGAAGCGTACTCCACCCACCAACCCCCGCCCTGCTCTCCTCTATGGATTGCTACCAAAGCTTGCAAGCCCAAAAAAATGTGGATGCATTGATGGACTGAGTCTTCTCACACCTCTACTCACACATTCACAGTGGAACAGCTGCTATTCAACAGACACCAGGCGCAATATCTCTGTAGCCTCTTTAATGATCTCATGCACCAACGATTACTTCTGCTTTGTAAATATATTGCCGGGAAGTGTTAATGTAAATACAAGATGCTTGTTGAGGCCATACGGGAATTAACTTGCACGTCTCTTCCACAGAAAAATAAATATTTGCTTTCATGCAGTTCAACAATGCAATCTTTGAGTCCAGATCGTCCTTATACTGTAGTCCTTGATTGGGAAAAGACATTCCCACTGTTGACGTGTTGCGGGGTCTTCTGTTAGCGGCAGAAACTACTCAACATCAGGGTCCTTGGGTACTTTCATAACGTCATCATACTGTTGATTGTGTGGATCTGTTGTAACATTAACAACCACCTATTGTTCTTGGGTTTCCCCCCCCACCCACTATGTTTGGTTTCACATAATGTCCACAAGGAAACAAATAGCAGCAAAAAATAATCATTAGTATTAATATGCATAGCTATTGGTTTAAGATGAAAATCAGTAAGACACTAATGGGGCTCACAGTTATCGATGGAGTTCTATTGATGTAGAATCTTTCCAACATGATGGCCAGATGTCGCCTCATCCATTTTGTCTTCTTTGTTACAATAAAAAAACATAGCTTGGGGCTGTAGCAAGCTTAAACTAGGTGTGTCCCAGGCTGATCTGCAAGATGGGGATTGAGGCCATCAAGGCATTTTTAAATGGATTATATAAAGCTCAATCTCTTTCTGATCCTTTGTTTGTCATAATCCATTTCACTCCTTTAAAAAACACTGGAAACGGTTCCTTAATGCCCAGCTTTGCGCCGCAAATAAGTGAACTGTGAGGGAATCTGTAGCAATTAACGGCAGCCAGTATTTCCAATAAATGTTTTTCAAACAGAAAGCCAGCGTTGGCGGGTAAAGCCAGTATGGGTTCAAGAAAATAGATTGTTTTGCTTTTATTTCACGGCCAGTTTGCAGGTGGAAAACATCTCTGAAGTGCTGAATTTAAACTTGGATGAGGAGAGAATGTGTTTGATCCTGTCCATATATTCCCTAAGATCCTGCAAGCTATCAAAAGAAAGCAAGTGATGCAGACGTTGTTTTCTCAGTGCAAAGCAACGCAACTTATCGTAGTATGTAGGAAAACACTTCCCCGAGTACAACTGTGGACAAAGAAAGGACAATTTATGAATGGGCAAAGTGCCCCAAGTTGAGTAGGCAGTGACTATGAAAACTAGGGATAGCTGATGTGTACAAATGAGAGCTTCTGCAGAAATCACCCTGGAACACGACACAGAGCGGTGCAGAGAAGCCTCCTGGAACACAGTCAACACATTTCACACACTCAGGGCCTGGAAACAACACGCTTGGGGCTTCCACCTTCATTTAGATGAAAATGGACCTCCTCAAGAGGAAATAAAGCCATTTTTAACTCCCCCTCTCACTACGAGTCGGCCTCCCATAATGTGCCCAGTCAATGGACTGTGGGTTTATTCAACTGCAGGCAGCCCACAGCACAGTCATAAATAATGTAGGGCAGCTCACATGAAACCCTAATCACCATCGTGCTGTCACCCAACAGAGAAGATTGCTTGTTTAATTTACTGTGCCGCATCTGTCTCAGTTCTGCCCAATTTAGTTTCACAATTTCAAATGGGAAAGTACTCCAGGTATTTATCAATATGCTTTGCATCCAATGCCATGAATCAATAAGAAGGCAATGTTCATGTATCTAAGTTTGTGTGAGTGTGTGTGCACATGTGTGTGTGTGGAGAACAAACAAGAAAGCAGCAGCTTGTGAAACAACAAAGGCCATCAACATTCAATAACCAGAGACTCATTATTGGCCATATACAACGCCCTTCATTACATTACTATGCCATTAGCATGCATTTTTGCATTTGCATATTCCAGTCACCTCTTTACAGAGGCTGTTGATCATAAATGGCAGCCATATGCTGCCTGGTGTGCCATGTTACAGAATTATTACTGCGACACAAAAAGCCAAGAAAAATGGAAATCATGTTGACACAAAATGAAGTACAAAAGCAATCAAAGGATCCGCCATTATTGATAGTGTCTCTCAGTCTCGCCGAGTGTCATTTACGAGCAACGACAAACATCTGCAGGCGAAGGAATAGTTTTCTGGGTGAATTTCTGAGATGCTTTATTCATGTGTAAACTACCAAAGCAACACAAATGTATTTAGCTTTCATAGGAACAAAAAAAATGGAAGATTAATCGCTGCTTCATAAACCCACACAAAAGGTAAATGTAATTAGCCCGTAATCGTCTTTGGCTCCTTGTTTTTGGGGGTAATTTGGCTTGACGTCGACTCCTCCAGCTGCAAACACAGGAATCCTGTCATCTAACAGGCTCTGTACCGCAACATCGCAGCATGAAAGGTATGTGGTTGCGATGCCACTTCTGCACTGTGATGACAGCCGATAGAGACAGACTAAGCAGCAGAGGCTCACTAGCTACACAGACATGGCGGGCAGCATGACAACAATGCTAACGATGATAACAACCAGCTACCTGTTCGAGCTAGAAATGTAGTTATCATCTTTGTTCGGGGCCATTGTTTCTCCACCGAGGTGTTTCATTTCATACTGATAAATGTGGCCTAGCAACTCGAGCTAATGTGCAAGCAGCTGCAGAGAGAGCAGCTGGGTAATACACTGTCAACTGCCACATACGCCCACACAGGAGGCACAATGGAGGGGATTTGTTCCACTGAAATCAGTGTTAAGATGCTTTGGTTTGTGTAATGCTTTGAAAGTGGACATGGCCGCTGCACAGGAGACTGACATGTAATGTTTCCTATAGAGAGTCTGGGAATGACACAGGAGCGGGCGGTCAAGTGTTTTAATTAGGAAGATGAGGTTTTGGTGCGATGAAGAGCAGCTGATAAGGAACCACTACAGTGTTAATTGGTTTTTATGTTGTTAACCAGGAGCAGTCGTTCTGTTTTTATGGTTATAAACTGAAGATCTTTGCGTTCTGGACTGTCGGTCGCACAAAACAAGAGATTGGAAGACGTCACTTTGAACTCAAGGAAACGAATAACAAAATAAACTAATTAGCAGATTAATCGATAATGAAACTTGCACGGCAAACATCTGGAGCCATCCAGTGTAATCTATTTAACATAGTAAATATGTTCTTCTGGAAAACAGAGTAAAAATCACTACACTGTCACTACAGACACACACTTGGCACAGAGCAGTGCTGGTAATATCAAGGAGCGCTTAAGGACAGGCTGGCTGGTCAGACATCTGTGTAAGTGACACCAGCGATCTGGCTAGCTGTCTGACTCATGGCAGCAGAGGGTTAACTTGGCAGCTCAGCTGTACAGTGCAGCTCTAAAAGGAATATTAACAGCATGTCCCTCAGTGCCGACTGAGAGAGAGCAACAGGAAAAAGGAGGACGGAGAGAAAAAGAGAGATGGAGAAAGAGCAAGGAGCAAAGGGGGTGGGTGTGCGAATCCAATTTCCAGTGACAGTGCGCTCAGGATCACTGTTTCAGAGCGAGCACATATCATCTGTCAAAGTTAATGGCAGTGTCCTGGGGAAAATGAAGGAAAATAGAATGGAGACCATTCATTAAGAAGGTGTGGGATGGGGGTGTGTCGAAGCCACCGGTCTGCTCCACTGTCTCCCCGGGAAAATAAATATATACACACAAGCCATTATTTGTGCATTTACGAGGTGGCAATGCGGCCACGATCAAGGGCTGGTTCTCATGCTACAGAGATAATATTAGCGCAGATGCCTGAAGAGGAATCTGTGAGCTCGAGCACAGAGCGATCACTGGGAATGAAGAGGTCGGCCTGGCTGCCTGGTAGGACGGCTGGCAGGCTAGCTAACAGGCCCGGCCAGCCTGTCTCTCACTCAGAGCTGTGGATGTACTCAGTGGAAGCAATTGATACCATTGTTTTATGGAGAGGAGGGTGGAGTGGGATTAAGGACCAACAATAGGGCTCTTTCACTGAAAATGTCAGCCGTCACGCCTGGGGACTGTCCGACTGGGCAGAGACACTTTTATAAAAAGCCAAGGTACAAAACGAGTGTGGAAAATAGTATGAGACCCTGTGACGAGGGCAATGAAACAGTGCGACACGGGCCAGAACATTCCCGCGCCAAACGGTCGCAACGCAATCTCAAAACATGGCGACAACAGGCGATGAGAAACTTTTACAACACAGATCATGTGAGGCGCCGTCAAACAGAAACACAAGGCCTTCCTTTTATGGTTGTTCAGTTTGTCTTGCAATGCAACTCTGCAGACAAATGTGTCAATGATTTCAAGGTCTAGCAAAACACACGGCGGCTTGAAACACATTCCAAATCAATAACCAGGATAATAGGTTATATGGGTCTTTAGCTCAGCCTCATTAGGAGAAAAAAAAGGAGACAAGCGTGGCCTGATTCTTCCGGCAAATTAACATCGTGAGGAACCTAAAATATCACAACCGATGATGCATTCTGGGACATTTTATCATGAGACTATATAGATATAGAGATACAAAGTTCTCACTCGGAGTGCTTTGATAACCCAACTGGCCTTGGACCTCTTTGAAATGTTGCTCTGAAGGTTTGAGGTGAATGTAAAGAGCGAGGTACCCTGCCGCTTTAAGGCCGGGATGAAACCGAGTTATTCTACCGCTCTGACCTAATTGCTCTCTCGCTCTCCCGACATGAACACTGGGAGCCGTGCACTCTGACACGTAAAGATTATTTAATACCATCAAAGCCATAAAAAGAGGAATAAAAGGAGGCGGTGAGAAAGAGAGAGAGGGGGGGGGGGGGGGGTAGTTAACCACTTCGAGGCTGGCAAGGACGGGGTGTCCAGAGAGCTGCGTGCAAAGCAGCGGAGAGAGAATCAGTATGCAAAAGGAGGCCTGTCTAACTGACGCCGGCCGACGTGAGTGGAGCTCCCACATCCCAACATCACAGCGGCTCCACAACTCCCCCTACAAAAATCCCACTCGGCTTCAGCTACACTCTCCTGCTATCGGCTCCCACCCTTCTTTCTTTCCTGCTTTTCCCACACTCGCCCCAGTCCCTAAGGCAATGTCTACGTCATTGGGCACCACTGCCAAACCACTGTAATATACCAATTTATTTCTACTTATACTGACAGAGTCGAGGCCTCTTTCATTTAGGTCAAGACTGGTTTTATTAGCGTAAAGCTACAGGCGCTTGGTTCCACTGAAATCCATTTGTGGAAGTTCTATTAGACCAAAAACAGACAAACTGAACGGCAACATCAGCGAAATTGATAACTCAACACGTGCACACATCAACACAATGACTGAAAAGCCTAGCACACTGGCTTTTCCAGTTTCCAGTAAGTGAAATTCTCATTGTGCAGTGTGGTTTTGTTCACTTTAAGAACTTCCTACACCAGAAACAAGCCAGATCTGACAGTGTGTGGGTGGGACTGGGGTAGCGGTGTTTACCGTTAAGCGCTGGGTGACATCTCCAGGGTGCGCTGCCATTGTGGGGAGCATATCTCGTCTGTCAGTGCCTGATGAGTTTGTGCTGCACAGCCTCATGAGTCAGCGTGGCTCGTCAACAACAGGGGAGCAGGCTGCTGCTGCTGCTGCTGCTGCTGCTGCTGCTGCTGCTGCTGCTGCTGCTGCTGCTGCTGCTGCGGCGAGGCTGTGTGTAGACCACGACAGACCAGAGCAAACCAAACCAGCTGACACACTGAGGGCTTTCTCTGAGAAACACAGATCCGATGCCAAATAGTTCCTCCTCACTTCTAATAGGCAAAGCTTGCCAAATTTGCATTTTCACCCCCTACTATTGTGGTTGTCATTGTGGTGGTGTAAGTGTCATTTGTAAAGGATGATATCTTGTGACCGAGATCAAAATGATTTGCACGATCAACAATGCGAATGGATGACAATATCTATAACACCTGGTGGTAACACGAGGAAGTCAAAGCACACTGTGCCCCCGCTCTCTAGATTGCCAAGCAATATGAAAATAGGGTTACTCAAAACTTCTGAATTCAAACATGCAAAGTTGATGCTCGCTTTATACCATCCGCAGGCGGATTGAACTGCCCAATGTTCTGCATACACACGCATCTAAATGTGAATTAATAACCGAAGTCATTTGTTCCACAGGTGAAAAACACCTGAAACGTGATGAATGACACCGACGAAGAGCTCGGAGCCACTGACTCACTACTACCGTGTGTTTACAGAACAAAGAGCAAAAAAAAGTTTCCTTTCCAGTGTCATTCACACTTTACAATCTGCAGAGGAAGGAAAGGGACATTGCAAGGGAGTGGGGGATGTGAGACGACAAAGTGAATGTGCCACTGCCACCGTGATGATGACGATGATGACACATTTAGTGGCATTTGAAGCAGAGGCGTGCGAGGCCTTTAACTGGCACAATTCACACACAAGGAGAGAGCGTACTTCCCGTGACGCTCGTCGGAGAGGGCATGACAAAAAAAAATAACAAAACACCGCCTTGTGCTGCGTAACAGAACGCCGCTGCATTTTGACAAACAAGTACAACACTGGGCTGTTTCATTAGTTCTTTAGTTTTGAATATAATGTTGCACAAAAAGTCATTTCTGTTCCAGGAGGAGGCAGCATGGGGGGGAGAACATGTGACAGTTTAAAGAAACGTCAAAGGTTTATGATGCAATTATTATCTTATGTGACAGTTTAGAGGGCAGGTAAATATATCTTGCATTCGGCCGAAGCCTTTCCAATTACGGCAGTGGCACAACATTTAACCGTGAATCACACCAGGAGAGGAGGTGACAGGGTGGGAAAACCCTCAGACATACCACATTTCCCACTGAGTGACTGGGCCTCTAATGCATCTCGCTCTGAATGTCACAGGTTGTCACAGGAAAGTGCATCTTCTTCCAGCCCCACCCCACAAAACAAAACGTGTCTGCAGCCAGTATTATAGAAGTTAAAGTGGAGGCATAATAAATCTGTAGTAGCAAATGATGCTGTGCCAAATGCATAAACAGATTACTTAAATAAAAAGGGATCTACAAAGTACTTGTTACCAGCGTAAATGGAGGGTAATGCACACTGTAATCTGTGGTTTCACAAGACAACATTTTACAAGATAACACTGACGACTTTGTGAAGTTGCAGCCAGGGTATGCAACTCAAATATTATAGCACAGTCCTGACATTTAATTTCCAAGACACCTCGAATTGCCACATTATCTTGACAGGCGTTAATCACGGGCGTTAACAAATTGGGGGGCAGACATCTGTCAGTCTGTAGTGGTGCTTTAAGGCTCCAGAAGAGTGCATGTGTGTTTTGGGTCATCAAGTTTGGCAGCTCAGTATTAGAGCACATCAGAAGAATGCAGGCTGCGGTTGCCCTTCTGTGAGGTATGCCTTGTTCATCCATTCACAGCGCACTGAGGAGCGGAAGCTTCCTGACATGATCGGTATCAACAGCAAAAGTATATTACACACTAGGGCAAAGTTCACCTCCAAGCCTAAAGCGATATTGGTCAAAATGAGGAAAAAAGCACTATGCCACAAAATACATCTTTCTGCACATTCCGTTGTCCTGACGCTGCAGAAACAAAACAAGTGGGAACAGACGCTCAGACACACAGCATTGCATGTTTTTAACTCTACTTTTTTTTGAAAAGCTAAACTAGACAGTTGTCAGGTTGGCTCTTTTTAATTGACTGTCAGCGCGAGACATGTGTGTTTACCGGCTGCGTTACATTGAGGAGCACAGGGAGCGTTAGCTGTGCATGCTAGCCGCCCTAACAGACGTCGTATCAGCTGAATATAATGTCGCTCGGACACAATTAACTTTACTTTCTTCTCTTGTAGCCTTGTCCATAAATGAGCAACTTGACAGGAGTTTCCGTCTCCAGTTATTCAGTCCGTTTCTGACAATGAACGGCGTTAAAACCTGTCACCCCCTCGTGCACATGCAATGACGCACTCAAAATGCTCCAGGTGAAGGGGTTTAATATACTACCCGGTTAACCCCCCCAAAGAGGCTGAGACCTGGACGCATTATGTCAATGTTGACAAGCTGTCAATGGCAAGTGGATGGTAATACCTGGGACCTGTTGACTCCTCCTCCCGGTCCCCTCGGGCTGCTGCTGGAAGTTCAGCCGCGCAGCTGTGCTTCCTCCGCGGTGCTACTCTTTTCCTAAAGTTTTCTGCCGACTCTCAAATCTTGCAAACGGTGGCTCTCACGAGTCCCGGGTGACATAAGCCCCCCCCCCACCCCACCGGCAAACTGTAAGGTATGGTTAAGAGACGGCGAGCCGCTTTCAGTGAGCAGGCAAGTTTGGCACGGCTTTCGCGGAGGCAACCATTGCAGTTACGTTCTCTGCTGTGAAATCCAACACTAGCTGTGACCCCGCCCCTTTCCTCTTCTGGGGGCCAGTCCTCAAAAAGTGAGTTCTGCTCCCTCCAGATGTGCTCAGTGCTCTGCTGAAACCATGCGAGGCAACAAAGTATTTGTGTAGTTGCATCCGCTTTATGCACAAAATATACTTAAATGCACAAAACTCTCTTTTCTGAGTCCAGTGGATTTGTGATTATGTAACTTTTGATATTTTAAAAGCAATGCAACCAATCTCAGGCTTGCAACAGAGAGTGTATAAGGATAATAAAGCATGTTGTATTCTGAATATAATGCATGCATTACATCTAAAGAACGTATATGTATAATAATGGCTTCTCCCCCCAAAAACGTAAATTCATCGCTATGTGACACCAGAGGGAAACGGGAGACTTTTCAGATTTTATTCAAATATGTATCATTTGTATAAAACATTAAACAATCTGGCCTTTCATCCATTGCGTGACTAGCCTCCCGGTGCTGCTGAGGATACCATTAAAAGCTCTAAAATATCTTCCATCACAGTTGTACTGTACGCTTTGGTCACACTGCAACTCCTTCTGTTGAATCCAGCACTCAGATGAACTCTGTTCCAGATCACATAAAGAGCTGCAGCTCTATTTTACATTTAAATCCAAATTATAGCATTTTACTCTGCATCTTTACCAAACCGTTTTTTAATAGGCGATTTTTAAATGTTTTTTATAATTTACATTTAATTGCAGGTGAGGAATGTCATAACTGTTTTTAATTGTGCCTGCAACAAAGGAGTGCACGTGGAAATGAGCTCTCAGCTTGGCGTGCATCAGCGTTCGCGTGCAAAGGAGTCGAGTGCCACGGTAAAGCTCAGGTCCTCTCCTGTCTCTCAGATATGACTGCAACACTCAATCGTTTTCCGCCCCAGAAAGCAAAATTTTGTGAGGCAGGTGGCAAGATGTGACACCAATTGTCCCAAATGATTGAACAAAAGGCCACAAGACAGCTAGTGACACACTTTGCATCCACGTTTACCTTCTCAGTTGCTTTTCATCTTTTCCTGGGAGCGCTGACACCGCCGCAGAGAGAGAGCGAGCGACAGTATCCTCCTTGTTTCCCCTGTTGCCTTTAAGGCTTTCTTATACAAAAGCTGTGAGTGGCACTAAGCTGTGTCAGTTGTCACACATCACCACACAAGTGAGGAATGCAGTGCTGGGGGGGGGGGTTTTGGTTGTGACATGGGACATACAGGCATGTGAGCAACCATGGACTGAGGGAGTTGTCAAATGCTAAAAGTATGTACTGGTGGAAGTAGTTGCTGTCATAACAGAATAGCTGCAGAGATGGAACTGTCTTATTTCACTGTCACCTGACAGGTGGAACTGGGCCTCAGCATGTGTGTGTGTGTGTGTGTGTGTGTGTGTGTGTGTGTGCATGTGTTCATGTACACTGGATGGGATCGCCCTCGTGTACTAAACTGCAGCATGGGGATTTGTAGCGTTTTGTTTCCTCTACATATCTTTAGGTTGGATAGTACGGCCTCTGGGGTCTCCTTCGCCCAGCTGCATCCTCCACTTGTAGCCAGGTTTACACTGGAAGTCACTGGAGTTGAATCTTAATGGCTTACCGGCATAGTGAAGCTCCCCCGCTACTCTGAGATACAGATATAGACTGCATTTCAGCATGTACTGTACAGCAATGAGGACATGTCGAGCGTAGTAAAAAAAAAAACCCACGTGATGCATGTTCCATTTCGTGCTTTACATAGTCTCACTGTATGCAGTCAGAATGTGAGGCGTGACACAGAGGCTTGGAAGGAATTAGCTTTGTGTCGGGCAACTGTACGGAGACAGAAAATCCGAATTTGGACATGCTTGGAAGATCCAAGATTTCTAATGCTGCCTTCTCCTTTTTCAAATCTTTGAAGGAGACTGACACTGACATGGAGGATTACGTACAGTATGAATCCAGAATGTCTGCCTATGCTTTTGGTTAGTAGAACACTTACTACTTACTGGTGATGTTTCTTTTCACATTGGGATAGCTAGACGCATTACTTTCCAAGCTGAGGGTTGGAATCCTCCAATGGTTCGGCCGATCCCAAGTTTATTAAATGAAAAGGAAAACAAACAAAACTATACAGACTATAAAAGAATCCTGCTTATGCTTCCAGACTGTCATGGTTCGTTAGATCATTTTACCTTTTAGTCTTCAGAAACCTATCCAAATAAAGGAAGGGAATAAAATCTTGATGGACACAAGAAGACATTGCTTTGTTTTGAAGGAATAGTTAGACATTTTGGGAAAAGCGTCTGAGTTTTAGATAAAAAAGATAGATACGACGCTCATTTCTGTACGGTAGGCCTGAATGTGAAACTACAGCTGGTCAGCTTTACATAAAGATGAGAAAGGTATTGCTTCCAGTCTTTATGCTAAGCTAAGCTAACAAGCTGCTGGCTGTAGCTTCATATAATCGTACAGACTCTGCAAAAAAAGCCCATTTCCCTTATTCCTTTTAGAGGTCACCAACTGCATCGCTTAATACAGACAATAACACATACAGTGAGATGCTTTTAGAGACACGACATCCAATGTTCTCAGTGGCCTCGCAGAGCTGCCTTAATCAACATAAAATAGTCCGTGTAGATGGTCATTGTTACAGGGCTGTAGTGAAGTGTTTCTCTAACGTTTCAAGACAAGGCGAGCTCCTGAGCAGGTGCTACGTTCCCGCCTCTATTTACTGTCCACTGTGAAAAAGCTAGGGCTATTTCCAAAGTGTGGTAACATTAGCCAGCCTGATCAATGCTTTCACCCCGAGGATGGGGGCCACACACCACATGTCCTGGTTCACAGGGAAAAAGAGAGGGTGGCAGAGACAGGCAGTGGGCCCCTCCTCTGCCTGTCACCCACACCCAACAGAAACATTTCCAGTACCCCAAATGTCAGCGGACAATTACAGTGAGGTGTCTAACGCATTGGGGCAACATGAGACGTAACCTGACGTCAGAACGGCCGGCAGTCTTTCTCGAGTTTATATATTCGGATCTGAGAACCATGAAGGTGCCAAGGCTTGTTGGTCAATCACCATCCACAGTCCTTTGGCTTTTAATTCGTCGATGGCTGCTGCTGCCATGGTAAGACCACATATTTATTTGGATTTCCCAGCAGCCAAACATTCATCACTCTGCGACTCCCCTTTATTAGCTTGTCATCCACAGTGGAGTGTAATGGTATAACCGCCAAGCAGCCGCCATAGAAAGCACTTCATTGTAAGCCTGAAGGTTAGACGCTTGGGCTTCATAAGAGCGCCTTTCTGAATATATCACAATAAGATGAAGGTCACACCATTTGGATGCTCCAAAGAAGCTATCTGCCAGTAGCTGAATATACCACCCGTGTCTGTAAGTGTGTCTGGACAGGCGTGCTGAAAAGCTACATAGCTTCCCCATTGGTTCACTTGATGGCGCTAGGTTGTGAAGAATAAAGAAGAAATGAGCGCGAGGAAGAAACCAAGTGCAGATGAGATTGTATCAGCCGCATGGAAACAGTTAGCCGAGCCCCAAAGCCTCCTTTGAACTGCAAATGGCTGTTAAGAAACAGCTTTTACTCACATTCGAACAACATGCCACCAACATGCAAGAGGACACGGAAATGTCCACACACACACACACACACACACACACTACCACCACCGGCGCTGCCACACACAGGGACATCCCACCCGCGTCCCTCTAACCTAATGTCACCTGCGAGAGAGAAAACCCATTATACAGTTTAATTTTCTCTTTCTCATTTTTTCCCCTCCTGGCGAAAAAAAAAAAAAGATGATTTTTCAAACCTCTGACAGCCGAGCCTTTCGCAGGATTTAGTCCATCTGAAAACATGTGGTAAGCCTTGTGGAATGTTTCAAATGATTCCCAGATGTGGGCCGCAGACAGGTTTAACCCGTTCTGTTCCCGCTCAGCGGCAGGGAGGAGGTATAAAGGAGACTTCGCCGGGAGAAAGTCGGAGCAATATCAAAAAACTTTTATCCCTCTCCGTCGATTTTTGTTACTTTCAAAGCATTAGGGCTCACTGAACTGTGGCTTAATGTAATTTGCCGTAAAGCTAAAAATGGAAGTCCTTTTATGCTGCATTACCCAAGAATAAAGAATGCGAGAGCGCTGCTTTTTCCAGATGACTCAGCAATCGCAGGGACCGGGAAAAGTTAAGGAAAACACCTTTGGGGACAATTCATACTCCCGGCATGGTTAACGTCTCTCTGCATTTCTCAACAGACGGTTTCTTGGCTTTTTTCCACCTGCAAAGGCCAAACCTGCAACAAAGCAGAACATTTCTCGTGTATCAGATCGAAAGCAACGTCCCCGGGCATTTAATATAGTCTGCTGAGCTTTGCCAATGCCATATAAAAGCCAAGAAGACTTGAGCTTACTTAATGCTTCACTTGAACTTCATCATCATTGTTTACATGGTACGATTGAGCCCGGACTCAAAACAGGGGATGCTGGATCGTTTTATGAAGGACATTGTTGTTGTAACACTCCCAAAGATGGCGGTTTTGATGAGATAGGGAGGGAGGTAACAGAAGAGCCAAACAGGGTGGAGAGAGTGAGCCGCTTGATATCCTATGAGCAACAAACTCAAGTGACCCCATTCCCGGTTCTCCCTCTCTCCCTATCTTCAGCTCTGTCCCTCCCTCCGCCTCTCTCTCTCTCTCTCTACCTCTCCTTCCCTCTATTCTTCCCCCTCTCTCACCAGCCTAGCCAACTGTGAAGCAGTTGTCCAACACGCCCGTCAGCCTTCCAGCCAGCATGTTGGACTGAGTCCCATTATACACAATCACAACAGACAGAAAGCAGACAACTGATAGAATTGCACTAAAATTGAGGGCAGAGCAGAGTGGCAGGCAGTCACTCTGGTGAGCAAGCAAAGAAAGGTAGAGGAGCAGTCAGCGAAGGAGAGATAGAGGGAACCGTCTTGTGCTACAAGGCACTTAGCTGGATACCATAGGCCATATGAGGCCAGAGCAGGCTGGGAAAGATTGTTACTGCTTTGAGCTTCCACATGTGAATGAACCGCAAAACCCCCTCTCCCTTTTTTTTTGCCTCCCTCCCACAAGCCTCCCTGAGGAAAGACCAGCGTTTTAAAAGAAGCACAAACAACTGCCAACTCCAAATTCTGCTTTTTATTTCTGATGGGGAATCAAGCGTGCTTTTGCTTCCTTGGCTGCGCAGTGTTGCGAGCAGCTTGATGTTCTGTTCCTCAGGTCTCCTATTAAGACAGAACACATTTTTAGGCCTGGGGTCACATCCAGCGGGGATTACACTAAATGTGCAATAGGGTGACATTTGTGTACCTTTAATTTCCACCTCTTCCCATCAAATATCCGCTGTCCTTGTTATCACGCGGATGAGGTGGAATGAGAAAGCATTCAACTCCAAGTGCTGGAAACCAAAGAAGCTGTGATTTTAAGGTCAGGAGTCCATTTTGAAGAAATAGTTTAACATTTTAAGAAACACGCTCTGTGTCAGAGAGTCACATGTGAAGATCTATACCACTGTCTGAGCTGGGAGTTGTTTAGCTTGCGAGGGGAAACAGCTAGCTAACCTCACAGTTCAAAGTTATGCCCATCAGCGCCTCCAAATCTCACTAATTACCACATTAATGAGCTTCTATCACTGTGAAGTTACCTGGCGACCAGAAGAGAAAGTCATTGCACCCAGCTGTTGGTCGCCAAGAAGCTGTTTCAGAGCGTAACTTCCCGTTGCTGCTTGTGCACGATTTAAACAGACGAGATATAACATGCTAATAAGTGAGCTTTAAAGGTGCTGGCAGGAAGAGAGTCCCTGCTCCCAGTCTCTATGCTAAGCTAAGCTAGCAGTCCCTGTAGTTACCGTGCAGACATGACATTGGTAACATTAAAAATGAGTATATTTCACAAAATATTGAACTATTCCGTCAAAACTAGCAGATCAAGTGAAATCTTCCCACTTGTAATCCAAACAAACACGTCTAGTGCTGATGTCATGTCACGCAACATAACCAACCACCCGGCAGCCTCCATGCTGCACAGCGCCTTTAAACCCACACATAATGTTACCCCCCCCCTCTCCCTCCCACTGTGTCTTCCATTTTGGATCATCGGGGTGCCAGTCGCCAACATGTTCCCCTTCCCCGCATCTCATCAGAGGGAACTCAGAGAGTATGTCCCTTTAATTAGACCGCCCGTGAAAATAATGGCACATTAATGACATTTCTATGGGGGCCAATGAGCTGGAACAACAGAGGAAAGACTAAATCACAAATCAATTCCAACAAATGTAATTAAGGCTTAATTAGCCTCCAGGGTGTCACTGGAATGCCACAGAGGGGATGATGTGGAGGAAGAGAGAAAGAGATATTTAGAGAAACTGAGATCGTCATGGGTCATGAAAACAATGTCCGCTCTTTAACCTACGTCGTGTATAACAATCATAAAAGACAAGCTGCATCTATCGCGTGTCATGCTTTGATATCGGGATGTTACTTAATGCGCTCGAGGCTTTGATAGAAGTCAGAAGAAGTGCTAGCTTCTGTATGCTAAACGTGTGGTTCTTGGCACGTGCCTGGGCGGTTTTAAAGAGGAGGGCTGATTTAAAGGCAACACTTCCAGTGTGGAGCCACACAGCCAGCGCTGGGTAGAGAAGTGCTAATTCTCTATAAAAACAGCAGCATGTACGGTTGAGCCCAGCAACATTCTGGTGTTAAAAAAGAAAAGAAGAAGGGGGGGGGGGGGGGAGAGAGAGAGGAAAAAAAACAACAGAGGGGGGAAAAAAAGAAATGCATAAACCGCAGGGAGGCTTGGAGAGGACCGGCCTGCCTCGCTGGATGCCAGATCACACAAACACGGACTCCCGCGCCAATAAATGAGCTTCATAAACTGCAATTAAAACCCTGGGCACTAATTTAGTGGAAATGGCAGCCAGTAAAAAGCAAAGTGTGTTAAGAGAAAGGAGGAGAGGAGGACGGGAAGGGGAGAAGTTTCTGGACTTCAACAGAGGTGATTTTCCCTCTTTTTTCAATCCCTTGCATTAATGCAAAACATACCGTGCTGATACTTTCCCCTGGCTTGTACCACACACATGGACACAGTGAGTTACTCACTTTAACGCAGGGAAACATACACACACACACACACACACACACACACTCAGCTCTCCAGGAAGGCAGGCAGGTCTGTCATATCAGAGGTGTTGGGGGCTGCACTGGACACGGCTGATGGGAGTAATCTGCCCTGGTTGCCTGTCTATCAGGGTGAAAATACTATAGAATGAGGTGTCAGCCTTGTGATAAAACAGCCCACACACACACACACACACACACACACACGCACAATAAGGTGCAGGTAGAGTAAACCGTCAGGTGACACACTTGATATGCTTGTGAGATGTGTGTGTGTGTGTTACAGTATCAGTAAACATGGCTGTAATTGAGGATGAGTGGTCATGTCGAGCGACGCGGAGTCATTCTGTTACATGATGTCGTAAAGGCCTTCGATTGCTGCGGTGCAGCGTGACAGTGAAGTATCACAGGCTGGTGAATAGTGTGACTGCACGCTGCAGCCAATGCGTGTGAATTCCTCGTAAACCAGCAGCAGCTATTCCTTCGCACAGGATGGGTGGTTTCAACATCTCTTCCTGGTTAAGATTACCACCGAGTATCGTCTGACCTTGAGCTGGCTCGTTTTCCTCCTCCTCGAAGACTGATCGTAAGCTGGAGCTTTAAATGTTATTTGTGGAACTTGCATAGTCAACTTCTTTAAATGTCAGGGAAATGGCAAATCCCACAGTAATGTCAATAAAATAAAAAAAAAGAGGCGCTCCCATATGTGCAGTTAGCTTTTAAAGATGCCTTTTGCTTGTAAGTTATCACTGAGCTGTGTTTGTGTTGTTCATGGTTGCCGTGTGCCCCCACTCACTCCAGTGGTCTCATCCCGGCCTGCACCGTATCCCCTGCAGAAAGCTAAGTAAGCAATGACCTGTGACATGTTGCCTTTTTTAATTGCTTATTGATTACTATGTCATGCTGGGACAAAAACAGGGGAAACAACAGTGGAAAACCTGGAAGAGATGAGGGAATTTAGGGGCATGATGCATGGCTGAGCAGGAGACTGTCTCAGAGGGGGGCGAGCATAAAGTAAACTCTGCTGGAGGATAAATAAAGGGGGATTTTATTTTTTTTTGTTGCACTGGGTCACATATGGAGTTCTAGTTTAAAAAGCAACAGCCGCCATCTGGGCAACAAGTACGTCTGTCATTGTGAAAGAGAAAAACAACATGAGCATGGCGACGGAAGTTTGAGGTTTAGACTTTTATCACCACCCGAATCCTCTAACTCTTTTGAGTTTCCTGTGTAAACTCACCCTCACACCAATGTGCCCGAGAAGACTCTCACACACTTTAAATAGTCAAATAGTTCAGCAAAAGTAAAAACAAATGACCAATTAAATTCATTAATGCATTAGCTGTCTTGTGCAGGACTCTCCTGGTGATGAGCAACACTTCATAACTCTGTCTGTATTAGGGGAACTCTGTAAGTTAGTGTTTTTTACATCAAAGGAGTAGATTTTATCAGATCTCGTACTTTAGACGCCCTCGATCGAGAAATCTTCTAGAGAGAAAACAACAGTTTGACGGGTCTATATTACTGATCGTTAATGTTGAAGCTATGAAGGAAAATAATTCTAATACATGTAGACATTTCAGTCACTAGTTTCGGTCTCTATTAAAGCGCTCTGACTCACTGTCACGATGAGTCACCGCGTTCAGGCACGCAAATGGGAAATGATACCCACATATAACGATCAGTCGGGATCAGATGTAGCTCATCTGTGACTTTCCCCAGGGCTACAAGTAGCTGCACAGAGACTGACAGAGGCAGGCAGCGAGGACAGACCCTAATCCTCAAATGTCTCCCCGTGATCCACGAGCAACCTGCTGCTGATCTGATCCAAATGAGGCGGAGAAGGAAAACTCTTTCCCTTGATCTCCCTGCAAGGAAGAAAGAAGAAAGAGAAAACAGAAGGACAGCAGTACGCTGGTAATGTTGCACAGCCGTGTCTCTGGCTTAATATAACAGCAAGTAAAGAACATGTTACATGCACTTACCTTTTTCCTATTTCTTGTCTACTTATACACCTTTTCAGTATCACATGTGCTACATGTTTCCTTTTGCAGATCCAGTTATCACACACACACACACACACACACACTGTTAGCTGTGGCTGTGCAATAATCTAAATGATATTCTAAATGAAGACTTCCCCGTGTGCGGACGGTTAATTACCTAATAGTTTGATTGCTAAAATAACAGTTCTTGAAAGTGGTTTACCCAGTGAGGTTACCGGCGTTATGGTTAAGTGAATGATGGGAAAATAAACAGTCTAATACAAAGGTTCTCTGTCCATCTTTGGCTCTTTAAATCCTTTTTCTTCAACCATAGTGAAGAGGAGATGGGCAAAAGGAGAAGGAATCATAAGGGTGGAACAGTGTCGTGTGTGCATGTTAACCCACAACAAGTCTGAGCCACTAATTATAGCCGAGTTGATTAGGGAGGGTAGTTTAATAAGGGCTAACCTACAGTGATGATAGGAGGAGCCTGTAGAAACAGTCAGGGATTATCACACTCACCACGGGGCACGCAGGAGCCGCAGAGGCAGGCGTGACTGTTGCTTCCGGACAGATGTGTTGGGAGCTCAGTGACGGGCACAGATTAAGGTCGCACTGTCCTGGTTGGATTAGCGCCAGGGCGCTACATGATGCTAATGGCCTGGCAGTGCCCGGCTGAGTGAAGGCGTAGGTAGGCTGGCAGATGTCGACACGAGGCTTTTATGTTTGTGCCCGGCTCTTCCTTCCACTCGGCTCCCGGGTCCCTCTGCAAGCCAACGTTACGCTACACACACAGATGAGCGGCCTGGTGGCAGCAGCTGGGGTCAAGAAAGAGGCCAAAGGTCCCAAACTTCTCATGTGATAGTGGAAAGTTGTTATTTTATCTCTTTTATTTATATTTTTTAGTATTTATTTTCTTTTTTTTCTCATCCGACAATCGTCAGACAAAGACTTTGCATTGGATTACATATTAATACGTTATATTAAACTGTACGTGTGTGACATGTTATCGTGTCGGCACCCTCTAGAAGCAGGTTGGCAGACGCACTGAAGCTGGAGTTGAGTGCAGACAACAGTTTGTTCTGTTTTTGTAAGCCTGACCCCGGAGCTGGACAGAGCGAAAACAGCAGAGGTGTTACAGAATGTAAAACAGTGAAATGTGCAACTCACTGCAACGCAACTCACTGCAACGCAACTCACAACTCACTGCAACGCAACTCACTGCAACACAACTCACTGCAACACAACTCACTGCAACACAACTCACTGCAACACAACTCACTGCAACACAACTCACTGCAACGCAACTCACTGCAACGCAACTCACTGCAATGCAACACAGCGCTTTCCTGTTCCTGTTGTTTACCAGTAACACCGGTGCAACGAGTCCAGTCCAGCGATATCTTTTAAAGGATTAATCGATCAAATTTCTTATTGATTAAAATTGTACAATCAGCGCCACATACTATCATACCAGAGAAGTGCAGGAAACGGATCACAGACGAGGACAGTGAAGGCAGCAAAGCGGACAGTGAACTGGTCGGTCAGGCAGTCAGGCGGCAGGCAGGCTAGCTCCTCCGGGGGATAGTTGGAAACGGGAACATGAGTCCACATTTCTAGACAGTGACTGGCCTAGTTTCAGGAATACAGTCCATGCTCTCCTTCTCTCTCTCTCTCTTTTTCTATTATGTCTCTCTCGTCACCACCACAGCGAAGCCGCCAAACAAATCATGCAAAGTTAACATCAAAGTTTGCTCTCAAAGGTCACCGGATCTCTCAGTGAACAGCCAGCCTCTGTACTCCTGGAGGAAGGAGGTGAGTCTATGACGCCAGCAGTATTTGTATCATTCGTTTTTTTATATGTTATTCTCCCTTCCCTCATCCACTGACCTACCACCCCTTCCATCTACTCATCTCATTATTAGTATTGTGGGGGTATTACCTCATCCAGGCAGGACAAGAACAAACACAGAGACTCTTAGAACAAAGGGGCATGGAGAGGAAGTGTGGACGAGTGGTTCGGAGGGAGAGATAAATGAATAGTAGAGAGAGGAAGGGCAGAACGTGAGAGAAGGAAAGAGAGTCTTTGGAGCGAACTGTAATCCAATAACAGGTCTTGTGAAAAGACAAGCTGACCATACAAACTCCAGCGAGGTTACGCGGGGACGGCCAGATATTTATAGAGCATGTCCAGTTGGCAAAAGTGGATGATGGGATGGAGGAGGGCAAGGGATCGAGTAGCGGAGAGGACAACAGGTTTGTTCATTTGCCAATCCCCTAAAGCCCCCCTACTTCCAACATGTTCATCCTAATCTTTCGCTCCAGTGGAAAGCCACCTCCCCCGACTACACAGTGATAAGATTTCCCTGGAGAGAGTCAGATGGTATCCACCCCCCCCCCCCCCCTCTTTACCCCATTTTTCCGTTTTAACCTTCCTCTTTCAATCGGCGGCGAGCGTCTCTCTTCTCTTCCTCACTTGCCATCATATCACTCATTCCCACGGCACTGACGTGTGAAGAGCACTGCGGGAGAAACCTCCACCAAGGGGCCTCTTAAGCATTCAAGGTCACCACTTGACAAAGTGTGCGCTGCAGAGCGTGGAGTGTTTCACAAGGCATGTGATGTTTTGTAATACTTGGTGCGCTTCCCTGCAAATCTGATAGCGTGTGCTTGCGTGTGGGTGTGTGTGTTTACACTCTTTTTGGATTATCGGCTCCAACGTCATCAGCCTTTCTCAATAGTAGTTTGTTAAATCGTGGTTAATTGTTAAATGGTTTCACACACGTCTGAATTCTGGTGGAAACTTTTATATCTTCAAAATTTGATGACTTTTCCCGGAAGGAAGCTGGTGTCAGCTTGATGACTTCTTTTTGAAAGAGAGTTTCATAAACTCAAAGATTATCTTAACCGTAGAGGAGATAGTGACCCATGAACAGGAGGTAGAACACGGGGTGTGCCGATAGCTTCAGAAAGAAACAATGTTTGAAAAAGAAGATAAGCGTCAAAAAGTGTCGTGTTAGATGCACCTGTGGTAGATAAAATGTGATGAAGTGCCCTTCAGAGTGCCCTTCCAGTGGAGAAAACATGATAAAGTTCCCTCCTGAGTGCCCTTCTAGTGGAGAAAACATGATGCAGTGCGATACATGCTGCCCTACACAGCATGCAGCTGCTGCTCTTTTGATTCCCCCCCTCCCCCTGCGCTTCAGACAGCCTGCGTACACCACTGCTGTCTGCTTATAATCATTAAAAAACATCTAAAATCAGTTTTCATTTGACTGCAAAACTATGAATTTGAATCTGCTCCACTTCAGGCTGAACGTGCATCTCGACGGCAACATTTTGCCGAACAAAATAATATCACATGATGCAATAAGAAACCAACTGCTATCAATCCAACGTGATGGAAGTGATAGAGGACTCACTCACACTTATTCCACACACACTTTGAACGACAGTGATTTACGGTCTGCGGCCATCAGCCAAGCTAACATTGATCAGGACTGTGGCTGCCAGCGTGCCATCAAATCAATCATGTCTATTGATCCGACACCATGGGAAGAATGTGTTTGTATATTGGGGAATGTTTGTTGTTGCAGGCTGTGATGAATATAATATCACCGTGACGTTAAAGTCAGAGGGGAATTATCGCTGATTTACAAGGTTGAGGAGCACAAACACAACTCTGAAAAATGTAAATATCCTCCTGTCATTCATTCATCACGAAGCAATGGCTCCTCTATGGATCATTTCCGATCCGCTCCTCCTCAGAAGAGGGGATGAATGAGAGAGGAGTGGTTGGACATCTGCAACATGCCATAAGACAAACATTAGGAACAATACGATTTTATTAGAATAACAGGAAAAAGTTTTATGTGCTTTGGCAGCAGCTCGTGAATACTGATCATCTCGCCTCCCGCCCTGGAACAGAGCAGATAAACAGAGCAAGGGCGAACGAGAGAGCGGGAGAGACATGGCCCCAAGACCTGTGTGTGTGTGTTTTGAGAATATCCTTCAATACTTCTCTCCACAGCTCCTTCACAGTCGGCCCAGGTAGAGCTGAAGATGTTTGTCACAGACATGGCGATAAAAGAGAAATGGATATTACAGCAGGTGGGCTGAGAGAGAGGGGATGGAGTGTGTGGAAGAGAGAGAGAGAGAGAAGGGGGGGGGGGGGGATGATCGCATGCATGTGGAATGAAGCATACTCCTGCTGCTCTTATCTATCTGGGGGAGGATAGGAGACGAAAGCAGAGTGAGTATCACGCTGGGACTAAAACATGAAAATCAGAGGGAGGGGAAAGAAGGAGGAGCCAAAGGCAAAAAATCCCCAGACCTCCCGCCCTCTCCGAGAAGAAATTGGAACATGACAGCCTTTATGGTTTAAGAACAATGTTCTGCATTCTTTTTCTGAACCACAAAACTGCAAGGCACTTGCCCTTCTGCGTACACACACTCACTCACACACACACACACACACACATGCACAAAGGCGTTCTCATACACATGTTCACACACAGAGGTGCACAGACGGGCTTTCTCAGAAAAAAGGAAAAGAAAAAAGGGCACATTACACATGAAAGGATGTGGGGGTTGGTGTGTTGGTGGTGGGGGCAGCGCAGGGCGGCTGTTCAGAGTGTGTGTCTTTTTATCAGGTGAAGGAGAAGCAGGGGGTGGGGGGGGGGGGGGCGGTGTAAGATTTATCTGCTGCCGTAGGAAAACTTTGACCCCAGAGTTGTAAATCTGTCAAAGGAGTCTAGCCAGCTCAACAGGAAACACGAAGAGGAAAAGGGGGGGGGGGGGAGCTGAGATGTTAGGGGAGGGGGTGGGGGTGCACACTCATAATCTCAACCATTTCAAAAGAGGCACTTTTCGGTTGGGGGGGTGTCCCCAACGTGTTTACAGTTCTGAAACTGATCCCTCACAGCCGGCGAATCTCCCTCCAGTTTGACCCCCCACCCCCGGGACCCATCCCACCCCAGAAACAAACCTTTAACAAAAACTCACACACACACACACACACACACACAGAGAAACTGCGCAGGACGTTCCACTTTCTAACGAAGCGCTAGAAGAATTCAGGGAAAGCACGAGTGCGTTAAGACTGTGTCTCCACAAATCCATGAGAATAAATAAAAAGTCATCTTTTATTACTCTCCGCTTGAGGCTTCGCCGCTCAACAAGTGGACCTTTTATACGACCACCACCACCACAGAAGGAACAATTCAAAGACACTAATTCTTTTTGAAAATACTCACGCAAGATGACCAGCCCTCGAACACGTGGTGAAGGATGTAACAAACACAAGTCAATACTCCGTTTCAGTGCAGCAGAGCGCTCGATCCATGTGTTTCTATTTACCTGCCAGACAACTGAATGAGTATACGACGGTTATTTGATTGAGGCTCTCGATACAGATTAGCTTTGGTTAAAGTACAATAAAGACCCCTGATCAAATCCCAATCACCAAAGTCTTTACAATTCACTCTGATGGGAACATCCTGAGACATCTCGCTCAAAAGCATAAATGGCTACCTCATGGTGGCGCTAGAGGAAAAGTCAGAGGATCACGAAAGTCATTAGGATTCAATATAAATGTCTCTCTATCCAAGAGTTGTGGAGATATTTCAGCCTGGACCGCAGTGGTGGACTGACACACCATTGTTGCCGTCTATCCAACCGCACTCCTTTTTAAACTATGGCAACAATGCAGCGAACGAGGAGGAAGAGGAAGAGATTTTATTATAATCCCATTGTTTATGGGGTTTCAGCGTGAAAAGAAAACCTTGAGAAAACAATCGTACACCTCTGCTAATCTGTACTAACCCTGTTTGACACTTAGCTAAATCACTGTGGACATTACAACAGTGAGACAACTGTCAGCTTTTGACAATGAAAGGAAAAACACTAAAAGTGTGTGTACTGTATATGTGAATGTTCAGTAAGCTTGTGCTGCTCAGGAAATGTACGTCCTTGCAGACACTTCAGTCTTTGCAGAAAGTGCAGCCGACCTTCATCTCCTTGAACTATGCAAGTAACCTTTATACATACCATGAGATCGTACCTTTACTTACACTGTAGCGATCGGAACTGAATGAGAAAGTGTTGCATCCACACTATCAGGAGGCTCACTCGACCGAACGTCTTTCCACTTGGGACAAGTGTGACCGGTCTGTCCTGTACTGTGTGCCCACTCTGTGCCAAGCGAGGCAGGGCAATTGGACACACTTTACGCCGAATAAGATCATCTATTACCGAGCCCTGGGAAACCCCAACACCTTGGCACGGGGTGGCACGCTGTCACAGGCTGCCCTGGGAACAGCTCAATTAGCCACCTGGCCACTGCCTTCCCCATCACAAGACGGAGCTTTTCTGCCTGTGGGCAGCGGTGCGATGGATCAAGAGGATGGCAGTATTTTAGCAGCCAGCTGCTTAAGAGAACACCTTCGTTTGCAATGGATGGTTTTTATTTCCTAATCATGCGTAAAACGTCTCCATGACAGGAGTGCTGGTGGAGGTAATCATCCTATTGTTCACCACCGGCAATCTACAGCTTTGCCTTTAAACTAAATCATGGGAGAAAAGCAGAAGGTCTCTCGGAGAGCGCAGACCTCCACGCCTCTATCTCGCAATGTGAACGAAATACATTTTTAATGGGTTCTTCCGTGGCCCGTGCTACACCCTTCCACCAAATGTAGTAGTTATTCCATAATCCTGCTGACAAACAACTTCCTTCTTGGCGGAGGTAACAGTGAGACACAACGAGAAGGCTAAGATATTGTGTCAGAGAGATTTCCGAGGCTACAGTATGAAAATGTCGGAGTTAATCTGCACTGCATGCAAACAGAGCTGTGAAGTCGCAGACAAAGAAACCTCAAGAGCGTGTGAGGTGTTGATCTAAATTTGATTGAATAGCTATATGCTAACAAACATGGAGCCAGTGTGTGAGAGGATTTACTCTATTTCTGCACGTGTGTGTGTGTGTGTGTGTGTGTGTGTGTGTGTGTGTGTATGCATGTAGTGAGTAAATGACAAAGACAGAGGCCAAACAAGGGCATAGTCAGTCTGTGCCCCACACGGACATTGAAAGCATGCACACACACTGTCACTCACACACAGTGACACACACATACACACACATCTCTCACATCTCTTCATGCTTTCATTGAGTGAAAGAGAGAAAGAGAGGTGTGAAGCCTCAGTCACGCAACGCCGCTCTGTTTGGCTCGCTGTATCTGAGCTTTTTGGGTGGCACCAATAGTACGCCAAATTAGGTATGTGTGTTGAGGTTAGCTGGGAGGGTGCATCTCTGCATACAAAGTTGACAAATCTGACATTGCACACAGGATGTCATAGTTCCTGTCACCGCCCTTCCATGCTCAAAATCAAATTTGCACCTTAAAAAACCTTTCACCGCTGCTCGTCGCTGGTAATATCATTAGTTTACAACAATTGACTCAAGGGACAGCCTCACTGACAAACCATTCTCAAAGGAAGCTTGGTGGCAGCAGGTTTCTATATGTAAGCATGCCTGCAGGCACATGTGCTGGCATGGGGGAGGTACAGAGGGCATCAGAGGCCACGTTTGGGGAACTTGTTGTGGTAACAGATACATGTGTGGTTTCATAGAAGGGGAAGTGAAAGCTGATGGCCGCAGCTGTTCATGTCTAGAAGGCCCCATCTATGCTAACAATAAGAGAAAGGAAGTGAAGAGCAAAAATTGGCCGCGGGCCACAGCTATCTGAGTGTTACAATCTGCCATGCATGTGAGTCTAACTGTGCGTATTATTGGCGTCTGCGCCAGCAAGACACAAACAGTCAAACTTCTGTTTTTCAGCCGTTTTTCTCCTTCCTAGGTAACCGCAGGTGAGATGAACACAATAAACATGTGCTGAAAGGTAGAATACAGGTACAGATCAAATGTGGAAACCTGTTATATTTTATACAACTTAATAAAAATGAGGTGACTCATTCCAATTGCTGACAAATTGATCTGCCTCAACAAGAAAAGGTCAGTGACACCATATAGAAACTGGCACTCTGAAACCTCACCTAGACTATTTCCTCCTTAGGCTATGTGTCATCTGTGCCCACAAAGGTCTTGGATTTTAAAAGGTCACAGTTGACTGGTAGTTTGTATTCTATTCAAGGACCTTTAGATTAAAACTGAATCATATTTGCACGCTAATTTAGTGAATGAAACTGATTGTAGTCTCTTTGTCGATCGTTTTGTTCTTGAAGCCGCGTTGTGTTGGATATGTATCGATTTGAAGACGTCTGTCCCTTTACAACATTCAACATTCAGGAGGACCCGTCATGCTGTGAAGTTTGTATTTCGCTCGGGAAGCAGAGGCTAGCAAGCTACGTTAACTAGCTTCCAACGCGAAAAGTGGAAGCTAATTAGCCTAGCTTGTAAATGTTAGCACTGAAAGTGGAAGCTAATTAGCCTAGCTTGTAAATGTCAGCACTGAAAGTGGAAGCTATAGCAAGCTAGGTTAACTAGCTTCCCCTTTCTGAGTGGAAGATAATTAACTAAATATTATAACTTGTTCCACATTTGACTTCACAACAAATGAAGGAATGAACAAAGCTAACAGCGGCCATTGTCATACTTTCAACAGGACAATCCTTCCTCCTAGAAAAGCCTCCACAGGGAGCGTGAACTCTCCTCTTTCTAAACTATTGTTGAGGTGCTCTTGAGCAAGATACTACACAAGCTGCCTCGAAGGAGCACGTCTGATATACGACTGCAGTTGTACCGTAGCCTCTCCCAGCTGTTGCGGTGTGTGTGATTCTAGGTTGACTAAAGAAAACACCTCTCCTAGCATGCTTACATTTTTAAAATCAGCGCAGAGTAATTGAGAGAAGTAGAGGTGAAGGTTGTTTTTGGCCTGAACTCAAATACCCCCACACTCCACCCCCCCATGTTCCCCCCTTACCCATCTCACAGACTCCCGCTCTAAGCCCTGAGCTCCAGTATGAAATCAACATTGGGCCTGCAGGAAATGAGAGATCTCCACAGGAGATAGAGGAGGGAGGGAAGGTGGAGGAGGAGACAAAAGAAAAACAGCAGAAAGAACCATAGATTTGACTTTTGGTGTCCACTCTTCATGTCATGGTCCCGCTCCCTTTTCCTATATCACCTCCTCTCCTTGTCTGTCTATCTTTCTGTCTCCATGAACATCTGTTTGCTGTGTGTGTCCGTGCATGCAGCTGTGCCTGCGACTATATAGTGAGCTCGAAGAACTCTCCTTATGAAAGGCTCCGGGCTTGTTGTTTTTTCCTGGCACAGTAATTCGCTGGCTAAGCCAAGAAAGTGGACAAGCAGTGAGCTATTTCAGCGGGGCCTTGTTTTTGTTGTTCCACGCTCAAAGACAACATGACCTCATGTGACCCCCCCTCCCCAGCTACTCACGGCTGGAACACAGCGAAGTCTTCAAGGTGTGGGAGGCAGATCGTGGCACAACCACGCAGTGCACCAAGAACAGATGAGTCCACGCTTTGCTCCAAATGTTTTACTTGAAAACTGTGATTTGACAAGAGAGGCGGCTTTAAGAGACGTCGTCTCACATGTCCCGCGCAGGGCCAAGGGGGTATTTTGGCTTTCAACATGTACACACAAGTGTGCATACTGTGTCTGTGTGCAGACGCAGATAAGCGAGACACACACACACTCTCCTACACACAAAAGGGGTGGGGTAGCTATGAGGGGCTCAGTTAATGGCTTTTAAATTTCCACTGAGTGAGTGACTTACAACTGTGGAGGAGCACAGCTGTTCCTGATTTGGGGAACAAAGAGGGGGGAACGGCAGCGATCTGAGAGACTGGACTGGGCTGCTCTCATTTAATGGGCTAAAATCTCCCAGGAATGACTCAGATGTGTGTGTGTGTGTGTGGGTGTGTGTGTGTGTGAGCGAGTGTGCATGTATTTGTATGTGTCCACACTTGCCTATAAGTATCTGTGGTCATCCTTCATGTACTTGCTTTGCTATATGAAATGTCTTTTGTGTGCATGTTGACATATGTGTATGTAGTTGTGCGTGGGAGGGCAACAGGATACACGTCTGCCTCTACAGCCATAGATTACGTCCACAGAGCAAAGGGACAGAGCTTTGCAAATAGCGAAGGTCAACTCATTTGGGAATAAACTAGAGTTGGAGAGGAAAGGAGAGAGGGAGATGAGGCTCAGATGCGTGAGATTTAATGCCGGACAGGGAGAGAGGAAGGGAGATGAAGAGAGAGAGAGAGAAGGAGAGAGGAGATTAAGGCCAGAGCTCATCTAAGCATGTCAATAAGAGTTGAAAAATCAAGTCAGCCAGGTGGAAAGAATCCAACTTGCTTTGATCAAAGACTTTCCATCTCGGGCAGACAACAACGCAGCACGTCTGAACGCGGCCTTGCATGAAAACCCTGTGCTTCAAGATGTCAAACTTTTTATAGTGGAGTTCCATCTCTTGAAATACTGCTTCCTGACCCCCCCCCCCCCCCCTTCACCCCCCCGCACACACACACACACACACACACACACACACACACACACACACACACACACACACACACTCCACTCCCCTCCAAAGCTGTGCTTTGTTTCCTGCTGCTGGTGAACGCAGCCCTTTTCCTCAGAGGCCCCCTTTGCTGCACTGCAGCCTTGTAAAACATAGCAGGTCAGCGTCACATGACTGAGGTCTAGGACACTGAAGGCCGGGGCCGGCCCTCTGCTTCGCCGAGCAGGAGTTGGGTGTCAAAGTACACACGGGTGGGGCAGTGTGGAGGGAGACTGACAGCTATAGAAGAGAGAGAAATATAGTTAGGCAGAAATACAGTGAGGAGTGGAAGTAAGTGAGGGAGGGACGAATGTTAGCAGTAAACCAATAATTCTCCCGAGAAGCTGAAATCACTAAAAGAATATTATTTCCATCCATCCCTCCATCCCCTAAAGAATACCTTTCTCGACTCTCATCTATCAACTCCTCCCAAAAACAGTGTAACTCTTTTTTTTTCTCACCTCAGGTCTGAGATGCTCAGTCACCCATAGACTGTGAATGGGAGTCTCCACACGCTCCCCTTCCCCCCTCGTTTCACTGAGTGATCTGAGCTGACATACATATGGAACACACTCATCCTGGTAGCACTCAAAAGAGAGGGGGGGGGGGGGGGACGTGCAGAGAAATACATAAATGCACATGCATATACATGCAGGCCTATCAATCTCCATGCACATGTGGATTTATGTTCCCATCCAGGCTGTGTAATGTCGCGGATTCCTTCACTCAGTTTCATATCTGCACATTTCTTTCCTTCATTTGTGGATTCTTTTACTTCCTTTAATTTGAGTGTCTTGTCTCGTCTTGTGTGTGTGTCTGCTTCTCCCACTCTCTCTTATTTTTGCGCTAAGCACTTGGAGTGTATCCCCAGAGGTCTCTGACTTTATGGGAGGCCTGTCACACTAATAGATTTCACCTTCTCTCATTTTCTCTCTCGCTGTCATTCCCTCTCTCACCCTCTTTTCTCATCTGCTGCCCATTACAGGAACGAGTGTCTGCTCACCACAAGCTGCAGTAGCTGAATGAGGAAATTACATTTCTGTTGCTTTTATTTATTTATTCCAATGGCAATCATGTTCACGTATTTTTATTTTGTTTTAAACTAAGCACATATTTCTGCTTGCCGCAGTCTCTGGTACAAAAGAAGGTGTTCGTACAGTACATACCACACTTTCTGTTGTGGTCAATTAATGTGACATTGAACCAAGAATGTGTGAGGCTGCACTTAAGTCCCAGCAGGGCTTTGAGCCAAATGCTAACGCCTCATGCTAACAAGTACAGAATGAAGGCTATGATGTTTAACATGTTCATCAGCTTAGTTTGGTATGTTAGCACGCTAACGTTAGCACTAAACACAAAGTAGCCAACAGCTTAGGCATGCTGGGAATGTTAATAGTTTTGTCAGAATTTAGTCAGAAACAAAAGCACTGGACAAGAAATGTTGACCTGCTGATGCTCTAGATGGAAAGTTAAGAGATCAGATGTGTGTGATTGGAAGGCCACACGTCACAATTGGGAAAAATGTAGTTCTTGAAAGCTACTTCCTGTTTTGCGCCTAAAAGCAATCCAGCAAATTCAAATGTCAGCACATTCACGGCAAAGGAGCACGAGTGAAGGTAAGATTTATTAGCTCATGATAAATATGCTAGTTGTTGTATTATTTTATCGGTGATGTACAAGTATTAATGTTTTGTTTTCTAGCCCTAGTGTTCAGAGTGCAGCCTGTCTGTGTTTGAAAGCCTGACTTTGTGCATCTCTCAGACTTAAAGTGCCCTCTAAAATCTACCTACAACAACCTCACCTATCCCTCTCCCTCCCCCGCCTTCCCCTCCTCCTCCCACTTTGCTCTGTCTTGCTCATCCCACATGTCACATCACATTTTCCAGGCAGCCCCAGGAAAAGGGCAGAGGCCTTTTGAATTGGTGCGGGTCGCCGACAACAGCATGGCCAGGACAAGGACAAGGCATACACACACACACACACACACACACACACGCACACACACACACGCACACACACACGCACACACACACGCACACACGCACACACACAAAGGTGAACCACGAGTTGGAGGTGACACTGTGTACACACATTGTCCTCCACTTGTCACCTGCTTTCATCTGCAGTGTGGCCGTGCACTCCCTAAACCGCATGCAAAATATTTGTTTATTCATAAATCTGTGCACATAAGATTCACACAAAGAATCCCCCGGCCTTTGTCACACGTTCTCTGACGGAGCTATTGCAACAATGCAGCGTTATGCCACATCTCACCTCACTAGTTTTGAAAGGGGAAGCTCTCCATGCAGGCCTGATCTCCACAGTAACCTGACAAACAAACTGGGCAATAGCGACACCTCTTGGTGAACATCAGACATTGTTCTGCAGCGGGAGTGGTTGCAGAGAATATATGAGATGAATAACCAGTGATATTGAGTGCATACATCATCCACTGACAGTAATTTCACAGAAGAAAATTGACATTAGCTCATAAACATCTATCACAGGCCTGTGTGTTCTGCAGCACACATCTGAGTGGGGAATGCACGGCGGGTGCAATGGAGCAGGAAGGGGTCCAGGTTATGATATTTTCTGTGTTTTATATTAGCGCTCCGCAGTTTTCACACACACTTTCTCTCTCCCTGCATCTACTGCCCCACGGAGCTTCTTTGTGACTCCCGTTATTCCTGATTTATTCCTTTTCCCCACAGCCTGCACGTAGGTTTTTTTTATGTCCAGTTAAGCAATTCTCTCCTCTTAATTGGTTAATGTAGGGCACAGGGGTTTGGTGTAAAGGGAAATCCCAGGAGCGCCTGAGGCCTGCTTCATGCCCACTAGTCTGGAAGGGAGCCAGAATGCAGTCTCCACCAGGCCCCCTGCCCTAACTCTCCACTGGACTGGAGGAGATCCAACATGGACGCCTCAGGGGCTGCACTGCTGTGAAACTTACACTATTGTAGATGAAATCTGATGCAGAGGAGCTTTGCATCCATCAGACGTTATATCTTAATCTAACTGATGTTAGGACACATTTACATCACATGATTTTAAGTCCCTAAACTGCCAACTTTAAACTTTAAAACCCAAATATGACTTAATAATCTGTGACAAACACAAAGAAACCATTTTTACATCAATAATGCACCAAAGCCTGATCCATCAGCTCACAGAACAAATTCCAAGAGAGGAATTGCAGCATCATATCAAACCACCAGTCCCTCTCAGCGCTTTAAAATAAAACCGCACTGTGGAAGAAAAAAAAAAAAATGTAGCGATTTTTAGAGATGGTGTCTTGAAGCTCAGTGATCCACAATGCTTCTGCCTGCAGCCGTCTCCCTCAGGATAGAGAAAAACACAGGGTGGAGAGAGGGGAGGAGAGATGGATGAAGGGGGAGAAAGTGCATGTAAGCCTACAGAGAGGAGGAGAGGTGAGAGGGAGAGTGATGCAGAAAGAAAATGTAGACAGGGTGTTCAGTCTTAATATAGATTCTTCTGTATAAAAGGTCAAATTGGCAGGAGAGGGAGTAATTTTGTCCCTTTTTCTAGCCTTGATCTCCTCTTTTCAGTCTCTCAGGCTCCCATCAACAGTAGTGGAGATATACCCCTTCTCGAGTAAAAGCCTTCAAAGTCCTACTTAAGTATATATGCTTATTTTCAATGTCAGTTTTTAGTCTATAAAATAAGCAGCTGTCAAATTGAGGTAGTGGAGTAAAGAGCACTCATTTCCCTCTGAAGCGTAGGGAGGGTAGTACCATCAAGTAGCATGAAATGGAAATAGTTACTTAGGAGTAAATGGGCTTTCCAACAACTATCAAGCAGTTCTGCGCTGATGATACTGGACCATTTTGTGGTCATTTATAATTCCACTCCGCTACCGTTCACAGGGAAATATTGTTCAGTGTATTGAAAAGAAACCTGCTGTAACAGAAAGTACGCAGCAGCGCTCTCGTCGCTCAACGGTGAAGCAGAAATGTCCTTGAGCAAGGCACCGCAAACTCAAACGCTCCAGTGGAGCTGCGTAACAGCGATCAGGGTTTCATCCAGCAGCAGTCGGCCGTGAAAACGTGTAATAACGGTGTAAATATGTGAAGCAAGGTGTCGCATGATAAGTCAACTTTCCCCACATACTGTAGCTGAAGGTTAAAGAAAGGTGTCGTCAAGATGTGTGTACAAGAGCATGGTGGGATATTTAAATTTCTCCTTGTCAGATCAGCTTGATCTCGCCAGCTGTGAGGGAACAGAGGTCAGGGTTCAAACTGTGACAACCGCAAATGTCAAATGGCTCGTCTCCCGCCGTGACTGTCACCTTTGTTCATCGTTAAGGAAGCCGAACAACCAGTGGGAAGACGTTGGAAGACAGAGAGAAAGCAAAGTAGAGGGGAAAGAAGAAGAAGAAGAAGAAGAAGAAGAAGAAGAAGAAGAAGAGGCTGGGCGGATGAACTATGAAAATGTGGCGTTGCGTAACGGGGTATTGCATAATGTGTCCCGTTTGATACGTTTGACACGTCACTCACGTTAGAACCCCACTTAATCTCGCTGCTAAGAAGGCAACCAGGGGGAAGGATTCTGGGGGGGTGAAGTGAAAGGGAGAGGCAGAGAACATGGAGGCTTATGGTTCTGTCTCCGAGCAGAAGACGTGGAGTGACGGAAGTAGACAGCCAATGGGGTGTGGGGTAGTGGAGTGGGGGAGGGGCTGTGGCGGGTGGAGTTGGTGTGTGTGACGGTGGGTGGGCAAGGAGCGCGGTCGGTACTGGTATTTCTACCCTGTCACATCGCGTTAGTGTGCAACCGAGCACGACTGCTGAGCACACCACTCTGGACAGCTCTGCACACACGGGGCGAACCACACACACACGCACACAGGTTTAAATTCACAAGGACACACAGTACATACACTTGAGTGCACACACACACACACACACACACACACACACACACACACACACACACAAGCTAACCTCCCACGAGGACCACAAGGACATCCAAAACAAGTGAGCACCGATGGAGGTTTGACAGAAACCAGGGGAGAGTGCTCAACCTCCCAACTTTACTTCCATCCATCCATTTATCCATCATTACGGCACTCCATGCATGCCATCAGCCGTTTGAGGGTCCGGACATCACAGAGGAATATGGATTTTCCTCTTGCTCTACTCGCAAATTCGTGCACACTAAATGGAAACGATCGGAAAAAGGATCAATCAGATCCCCGTGAAGTGTGTCCGTCTTAATGTTGGGAAGATATAACAACCTGATGTTCTTGGCTCTGCGCTTCAGTGACACAGGCAATCTCTTGTTTTTGGAACGAAGCTCTTCAAACCCAGATGTCCAGACTGCACAGAGCTACAAATCAAACCAAAACAATTTACTTTACCGCCAACAAACTCATTGCCGCACTGGGGCGAAGAGAGCAGCCAAGAAGCATCATCGTCATCAAACAAAGCTATTGTGTCAGCTCATCCACTCTCTATCACGACATGCAACATGGGGGCTTTTGCACAATATTTTCCTTGCTAAAATGAGAGAAGATAGGGGGGGGGGGGGGAGATAAAGTGAGTTTGGATGATGGTGCACCGTTCATATTGCCCCCTCCCCCACCTCCAGGCCGGGAGAAACAGGAAGAAAGCAGATGCAGGGAGAGATGAGAGGAAGAATATCTCACTGTATTCACACTGTGCACCCTGTGGCAAGGGAAAGAGAGAAACGGGGGGAGGGTGCAGATGGATGGAAGAGGAGGAGGAGGAGGAGGAGATAGAGTGTTGAGGTGTGATGTGCGGTGACCCGAGCTCTTCGGTGACGCCGTAAACTTGGAGGCACGCTTCAGCGGCTTTGAGCGAGGAGAGAGAGATACACAAGCGGGTCTGCGGACCGTCTGTGTGGCAGGTCGGAGGTCAGCGAGTGCACACAAGGCACACAGAGGTCATAGAGGTCAAGGTTACATAACTGGGGGCCTGGAGAACACTTCTGTTCGCATTTATACAAGTTCTCACGTAACATGATGATGATAACAGCACGTTCACGCTTGTACGCTTAGAAGTTCCATATCACTCTCATGTTTGAACAGTACATATGAAGCAGGCAGCTTAGCTTAGCATAAAGACCAAGATAGCAAACTAGAGGAGTGATGTCTCCTGAAAAAAGAAAAGCTTCTTCCCAACATGACTTAGCAGAAAGTAAGACGCTCAGAGACCATGTGGAGCTGTCAGTCAGCTAGGTGTGTACTGAGAGGGCCTGCGTGGAGCGGACCGGGGACACAGGTAGAGCACAGGGAGCCCCTTAAGTGTCTCGTTGAAGAATGGCAAGAGGAAGAGGAGGGTGAGACGCAGATAAAGATGTTTTCACTTACACCTCCTCCTCCGTGTTGGTGTGAAGGGAGTCGCTGAAAACAGATGACCTACATTTTCTTTGAGACAGACTCCAGCAGCGAGGGGTGATATATAGAAAGACACAGAAAGAGAAACAAAAAAAGAGCGTCTGAGGAAGATGGCATAGAAAGTCAGAAACAGGCAGACTTCCAGTTTGACAAGGCAGACATGAAAAGTGAAGACGCAGGCAGACAAAAGGAAAACAGGGGAAGTTTTGACGGTAATCCTCTTCCTTCCTTCCCTCTCCAGTGGTTACATAAAACACATCTAGAATTCTCTTCTATACACATCAAAGAGCCTGAACCGCTTTACAATCTGCATATATGATGCGACCAGGGAACAGCAGTAGGGTGTGTGTGTGTGTGTGTGTGTGTGTGTGTGTGTGTGTGTGTGTGTGTGTGTGTGTGTGTGTGTGTGTGTGTGTGTGTCAGGGAGGAATGTTTGGGACAGAAATAAGCTTCTTTGGAGAGTATTTAGATTGTTGATATGAGCCACTTGGATCTGTCTTCAAACGACAATCGCATGTTCTTGGTGCGAGGGTGCTCTCTCTGCAAATACAGCATTAACAATTAAAAACAAAGAACTAGTTCATTCAATTGGCATTATAACAGACATGAATTAACAACCGCGGTGTCATGCAGAGGTCTCGAGAAGAGAAATCTGCCACTGGTGACTCAGACGTGTGGATGCTGTCAGCACAATAATGTGGCTGCAAAATGAAGTCATCTAACTGAAGACGAGAGCTTCATCATTCAAACAGGCAGGATGTTTCTGCTCCACTGCTGCCACCTACTGGTGACCAAATGCACTTTAAAGAAGGAGGAAGAGGAGGCGCTGCCTTCATGTCAGATCATTTGCTTTAAGCTTTCATTGTTGTAAGTTAATTGGTGCTTTATGTGGATTTACGCATGATTTTTTTAAATGTATTTTTATGTTTTGATGCATAAGTCCTCCTAACGTTTGCATTTAGAACATTAACATGTGTTGTGTTATATTGTGCAGGTATAAACATTTGACATAATTATTATAATTTATTATATCAAAATACTCTGCATTAAATAATCATTTGGATCTTATAACCCCCCCTAACAGTTGTGATGTTGCAAATCCTGCACTTACATAATAATAATAATACATTTAATTTATAAAGCGCTTTTCTAGGTACTCAAAGACACTTAATACATATCTTAAACTAAGATTTAGGTGCTCACAGAGACATTTTCCTGCACAAACATTCGAGTAAAGCAACAATAAGCAAAACACGTGTTTTGTTTTAGTGGAGGGGAACTTTATTACTCATGTTCTGCAGGAGAAGCGTGATGATATGTGGAGGAATCTCTTACACTACAGATCAGACGTGAGATTAGATACATTTTCAATTATAGTGGGAGAATACAAAGCAAGAACAAAGCAACAAGTTGCTTCATGTTCAAAGGCCTGCGCATCATTGCATTGGAAAAAAATGTCGCCCGGCTTGTTTCTGGCATTGTGACAGATTACATTTTGCAGCCGTCTCTCAAACACACAGAAACATACTGTGGGAAAGTAATCTCATGTACAGTGCACTTTCAAAGCAATACGACAGGCATAAATACAAATACTAATTAAAAAAAAATCAGCCATATCCGTCGTTATAAACATTTATAATATAATCAGAAGAATGTGCAGTTTTTCATCCATTCATTCAAGAAACATGATCATGTGAAAGATACACGTAGCAAATGTAAAACAAGCTAAAGCTATAATTTATTCACTGTTATTAATGCCTCAATATAGAATATAACTTGATAAAGTGCACACCAGCTGACCACACTTTAAGAAATAGTTTGACATTTTGGGAAATGAGAAGATTGATACCACTCCTCAATGTCTGAAGCTGCTGCTACCAGCGGGTTAGCTTAGCTTAGCTTAGCTTAGCTTAGCTTAGCTTAGCTTAGCTCAAAGACAGAAAAACTACGGGGGCAAACTTTTTGTTTGGTTTTGTATGGACTAAACTAGCAACATATCGTGTAGTATAATGTGCTGGTAGGTGGATTTTGTTACCTTCGGACAAATGCCAAGGTAGCTGTTTCTCCGTTTTCCAGTGTTTGCGCTAAGCTAAGCTAACTAGCTGCTAGCGACAGCTTTACACTAACTGTACGAACGTGACTTAAACCTGACTAACTCTCAGTAACAAAGCAGATAATCTCAATATAATATTGTGGCCCCAAATAATTCACATTAACGCTATTTGAAATTTAACTTTGTCTATTGTGCGTTTTGTCTCTTTAAACTCTAAAATACGAATGTATGGAGGTGTAGAGAGTCTGTTACTGTACAAAAGCAGTGCAAAATGTGTTTGTGTATGTGCGTTTATTATTAACATATCAGATATTAGCGGTTTATAGTGACCCTGACTTCAATAAAGGAAATATATGCACTAAAATTCAGACAGTTATCTTCATATATAGATTTTGACTTCGCTGTCTGAAACCACGTGAATAACAATATTTTTCCGTTAAGAAGGGTGTGGCACAGGGAAGTACAATCAGTTCTCTTTGAAACAAAGACCAATCAGTGCTAAACTTCCTGTATCAAGTATAATCCAGAGATGTTTCCCCTCCTGAACTGTTTATGGTTCAGGAGGTTCATTCATGAGACCAAACAAGTCAACAATGCGTCCTCCTTATCAGCGCCATCAGTCTTCTCTTGTCTTTGCTCATTTCCTCATCTTATGACTGTCTCTCAAGCATTTCCTTATGATGTCTCCTCACCTCATGAACAGTGAAATACTTTTTTAGTGAACTGAAATACAGGAATTAGTAATATCATAATAACATTTTAGAAAAAAAAACCAGTGATTGCATCATGTTTGAATCAAGGCCGTCTCACACCACGAATGCCCTGGTGCTCGCATATCTGCCGCCCCTGTGCTTGTGGCCGATGCTGGATGCCTTCCTACTCGCGCTGCTCCTCACTGATCCTCCCTTCAACCTCACGCTGCCGAGCACGCTCTCTGACACTGTCCTTCCTCTTGGTTCCTGCTCTGCCTCCGCCTCCTCTTTCTTGATGTTGTCGAGGTTCTGGCAGACGTAGGTGGGCTCCGCTTTGAAGGGCTGCTGGCTTGGGCAGCAGAACCACTTTATGGAGCCGTAGAAAAGCTCTGCACCGCTGGAAATCGCGGACACCACCCCTACGATGAAGTAGAAGCAGAGGAAGACGGTCTTCTCTGAAGGGCGGGAGGTGAAGCAGTCCACCGTGTAGGGGCACGGAAAGCGTTTACAGGGGAACTGGGCCTCCACCTTGAAGCCGTACAGCATCCACTGGCCCACTAGAAAGCCAATTTCTGCCAATATGCGGAAGGCCACGTTGATCATGTAAAGCCTCCTTAATCTGAGGTCATCTCTGTAGTCGTGGCTGCTCATTTGGCCGGTCCTCTTGTTGTGGTGATGCATGACATACATGAGGAAAACCAGAGAAGGTGTGGCGATGAGTACGATGTGAAACACCCAGAATCTGTACTGGGAGATGGGGAAAGCCTCGTCGTAGCAGACCTGTTTGCAGCCCGGCTGGAGGGTGTTGCAGGCAAACTCCTCTTGCTCATCGTCAAACAGGTCACTGGCTACAGTTCCCAGGATCAGGATCCTAAAGACAAGCATGAGTAAGAGCCAAAAACGACCAAGCATCGGCGAGTGGGCTTGGAGGTTGTCAAAGAGTCCACTGAGGAAACTCCATTCGCCCATGATGGCAGCGCTACGGCTTCTTGAAAGTCTGGGGATTTACGCGGCCGTCCGTCTCAGAACAAATGCAGTCTCTGGTTAAAAAAATAAACAAATTTGCATCATTTTATCTCCAATTCATGACTCATAGTGAGAGTAAACAGACCACTCTGCTGGTCAAAGGTTGGTAGAGGGTTTACGCACCTAAAGTGATGAGAGGGTTATCGTTCATGACCTGAAAGCAAAAATGAAACGTGATTATGTCGCCTGCAATAAGTGCAATTTAAGCACACTCAAGGAATAAAACATGGCCTGTATTAAACCTTCTACATCTTTCCTTTATATTTGATTTAACACATGATCTTAAAGAGACTGTAAGAAAGCTGAACCCCACCATGGGACATCCAGTATATCAAGTACTGATACTTACTCTCCCCACATTTGAACTTTACTCGGAGACAGTTATGAATCAAGCCTCGGCTACAGTGCAAGCTGCTACTTGTGGAAGTACTCTGGCTGGTTGAGGCGCTTGCCGGTCTTAAACTTTCCTCAGAAACAGCATTTGCAAATGGCAGCAAGATGACACAACAGGTTGAGCCTAAAGGGATTTTGTTTACCTCATGCATACCTCGTTTGTCTTCTCCCACTCGGATATGTCCTCAGAACAAGCAGGGGATTTGAAGCAAATACAAAAATAGTGTCCAAACTCATGTGAACACAAGCCGATAGTCCTCTCGCTCTTTTCCCTGAATGGCATGTGATCGAGGTTTGCCAGGACTAATAATTGAGAGGGCGGCAACAGTTTAGGAAATTCCTGCTACGTCCTAATCTGTACCCATCAAGGGTCCCAGACAGAAGTGATGTTTACCCAAGAAAGGCGAAGGCCTGATGAGTATTTCAAAGAGCTTCCTAAATGGCAGGAAGGACCCTATAACAAGTTTCCCCAGACACAATGGGCAACATGCAGCCTCAGATTAATTGCAAATGCAGTGTGCTTCATAATACACCTGCACACTTAGCGGTTTGAAGTCTAAGATGTTCTTTTACACGAGCAATAAAGTGATTGGTTATATGACTTTACATTGGTTCATCAATGTAAAGGAAAATTCTTTATCTTACAACTACCACTAACTAATCTAACTTAAGCCATAAAGATCTAATTCATGTGCACTCTTGATATGTTACTTACCCATCCAAATATCCCAACGACCTGATCCTCATTACTTCACATCACATCTACCACATGTGCGGCTGACACTCCTCCCCTACACACATCTGACTACTGAGAACCTGACACTCCTCCCCTACACACATCTGACTAATGAGAACTTGACACTCCTCCCCTACACACATCTGACTAATGAGAACTTGACACTCCTCCTCCCTACACATCTGACTACTGAGAACTTGACACTCCTCCTCCCGACACATCTGACTACTGAGACTGACACTCCCTCCCCTACACATCTGACTAATGAGAACTTGACACTCCTCCCCTACACATCTGACTACTGAGAACCTGACCCTCCTCCCCTACACACATCTGACTACTGAGAACCTGACACTCCTCCCCTACACACATCTGACTAATGAGAACTGACACTCCTCCCCTACAACATCTGACTAATGAGAACCTGACACTCCTCCCCCTACACATCTGACTAATGAGAACCTGACACTCCTCCCCTAACACATCTGACTAATGAGAAACTGACACTCCTCCCCTACCACATCTGACTAATGAGAACCTGACCCTCCTCCCCTACACATCTGACTAATGAGAACCTGACCTCCTCCCCTACACATCTGACTAATGAGAACCTGACACTCCTCCCCTACACATCTGACTAATGAGAACCTGACCCTCCTCCCCTACACACATCTGACTAATGAGAACCTGACCCTCCTCCCCTACACACATATCTGACTAATGAGAACCTGACACTCCTCCCCTACACACCTGACTTGTACAGACCGATGACACGTCTGTTCGCCCTAAAGCAAGTAACAGTTCCAAGAGTAATCAGTTCAAACTACTTTATTTTTCTAACTATAAAACGAACAGCCATTAAAATATTTACAGAAGACAAAACACAAACACGGTCATGACAAAAGGACATTTCAAGACTAAGTAACATGTTTCACGAAGTCCAAGCACCAGACATTTCTTTTACTGCTGCTTTGACAGGATGAGAAACTTTTTAAAAACTTTTTGCTACAAGGAATGAGATCAAATGTTTTAGGAGCATGAACGCAACCATCCTTCAAGCGATAAAAACAAAGACATATTATTACAAGGAACCAACTGTTTAACTTAGTAAAAACCTGTCTTTAATACAAAATCTAAAACTGACACTTTAAAAGGTGTTTAAAGCTCTTCGTCCGAGTCGCTTTCCAAGATGTAGTTTATAGCTTTGCGGGCACGAGCGGGCTTGTCCCGCGCTGCTACAGGAGCGGCTCCCTCCTGGTCTGAACACTGGAAGCTGTCGTCCTCGTCCCACTTCTTGGATTTCTGCAAAAACAATAATTCAGCTATAAAATGTCTTCATACCGAAATAAATGAATAAATATATGAACGCGAGTCCTCAAGGTCAATTAACCCCTAAAGTGCTTTTGAAGTCCAGAGTAGAAACTGACCTTGCTGGCAGTGGTTTTGGCTTTGAGGCGAGACATGAGGTCGCCCGAGCTGCTGTCAGAGTCGTCATTCACCACCTGTTTCCGTTTGAGAGCGGGTTTCGCCTTTAAAAGTGGAGCCGAGTCTTCGCTCTCTGAGTCACTGGAGTCTAACTGAAAGACCTTCTTGCCAGCGGTTTTGGACACGGGTTTAGCTTTAGTGAGAGAGTCCAGGATGGAGGGACGATTCACATCTAGGAGAAGATCACAGGATTTGCAGATGAGAGAAAAATGCATGTTACAATTTAACTTATCGGTTTCATTTGAGGAGAAAGACCAGACTGAGCTGTCCATCATTAGGACAATCAGGTCTAACTACCTGGAGACTTCTTCTTGGACGCGGCGGGCTTCCTGGCAGCAGCTGTTTTCTTGGGTGCAGCCTCTTTGGTTTTACGTTGAACTGGAGGCTTAAGAGCTTTAAGAGCCGGCATCGCATCGTCAAACTGAGCTGCAAAGTACCACAAAGAGCAAATAAGTAAAACTCCAACCCGTGGCCCAACATCTCCCACTCGTAACACAGGGGGGGGGGGGGGTCCCATTCAAATACTTACAGCTTCGACTTGGGTTTAGCTTGTGTAACGGACGCTTTGCTCTTTGCCGTTTTCTTCCTGCATAGAAAAGACAAACTTAGATTTAAGGTAAATAACTTGATGTGGGAGAAGCTTCAAACATCAAGTTTGTTGTTTCATACTCACGCAGGTTCTGGAGCTGGGCTAGGCGAGGCTGGAAAGTCCTCGCCGCTGTCAGACGCGGGCTCTGGGTCAAAGCTGGTATCGTCATCATCGCTGATAACGGCTTTCCGTTTGGGAGCATCCTTCTTACACTCGTCATCAAATTCATTTTCACTGTCGGACACGCTGTACTTCACCGCAGCTAAACAAACAGGCAACAGAACGGTTTCATTTAGCAACGCTGCCGTGTGTCCTCGAGCTAATTCGCCGCAGGAAATGTATTGCATCAGTGTTTCTGATTTACAATCCCAAACAGAGTGAATACATCTCGTCTGGGCTATTTAGAATAGTGATGTGCCGAGTATTGAAAGTGGTCATGTAGCACATTCACCTTTAGATGCGCGTCCGATCTTTTCCCTCGGGGCGACCGCCTCCTTCCGTCTCCATTTCAATGTCGGACAGATTGTCCAACTCGTTCTCCGACTCCTCGTCAGACCACGGATTCTTCTTGGAAACCGGCTTGAACTGAAGAGTGCTTTGCTTGCCGCTCTTTGACGCTGCAGAAAAGCGTTTCTTTTAATCATCTTTCACAAAAAAATGCAACGCAGTAAGACCGATTGTGGGCAGATATAATAAACACCGTCACGGCGCCTCATGTTTCACATCATCTCACGGTTGGTCACTGTAACATTTCTAGCCCGGTCTCACCTTTTTCCTTTGGCTGAGTTTTGGTTTTCTTGCTCAGTCGTGCAGCCAAACCGACATTCTCACTTGGCTCTGCGTTTTCTGCATCATCTTCAAACTCCATCTTCAGCACTACATTTTCACTCTGAGGGAGGTCACGCTAAATGTTATGTTCACGTTCAACATGTTCCAAGACTTACAACACACGACAGTTGGGATAACTGAGGAACTACAAACCCAATAAAGTATGAATAATACAAACTTAAAGACACACTTGTCTCGTGTGATGGATTTTAAAGTTGTAAAGACATACCTTGATTTTTTTGCCCCTCTTTCCTTCTCCTTTCCTAAGTTCAGCCTTCCTGTTGGCGTCGGCTTTCATGGTGCTGGTAATGCGCGGCACAATGCGGACGACCCTGCGGCGTCGGCATCGTCTCCTGCTTCACCTTCACCACCTTCGCTCGTCCAGCCCCCTTTTTAACAATGGGCATATCGGCAGTATCCTTTTCCTGTTTCTCAATTCTCTGAGCACGAGGAGGAACAAGATCGGAAGGTTATTCGGGTGAAACAAGAGTTATAAACACGTGTAGACGGATAAAGAGCTAGTACCTCCAGCTCCTCGCAGAACGCAGCGAGGTCCTCCTTCCACAGGTCTGCTGGGATCCTCTTCTTCAGGGTGTTCAGCTCAGTCATCTACAAAAACAGTTGGCTCCAAAATTAACTAAGTTCACGCGATATAGATGAATTAGATGACCTTAACGTGCAGCACAGCTGAACATCTAACCTTGGCATCCCTCTGTTTGCACAGCTCATCTTTCTTCTCTTTGGTCAAATACCACATGGGCATGCTGAGCAGGTAGTTGTAGTCGGGCCCGCTGGTGTCCTCCTCCGTTCCTTCGTCCTCCTCTTCCTCCTGAATCTCCACATTCTGAGGTCATGAATAGCATAATGTTATTGGCTCCAGTGGAGGCTGATAATAATGGAGCCTCATTCACGTTGCAGTCGGAGTGTCCTACCTTCTCTTGAGCCTGTTTCCAAGCCTTGACGGGGTCGGAGTCGTAGCCCATCTCCTGCAGCATGCGAATCAGTTCCTTCTTTGGCTTGTTCTCTACAAGCAGACGAACAGCGTTAATACTTTTGATCGAGGACAATGGAATGTGTTCAAAGTGTACGCTTTAAACAAAAGATTGTGACAAGCTACTAACCGATGACCAAGGTGCCCTCGATCTTCTCCAGGATGAAGCGCGCCTGGTTGGTGAGTTTAGCGCTCTCTGCCCCCAGCATGCCGACCAACCAATCCTTTCTCAGAACGTAATACTTCATCCTCAACTCAAAGAACTCCTTGAGCATATCCTGCACCGACTCGTACTTCTTCAGGCTGCCCATGGGGTCGAACAGAACCTGAAATAAATACATTGGACGTTTTGGAAACAGGTTAAGCTATTTCAGAAATGAGATTTTATCGTAAAAGGTACAAGAAAGACTGTCGGCGAAACGTTAGACGTGTGCACGCGTGTGGTGTTAGTTACCATGGAGTTGCAGGTGAGGGTGTTCTGAAGCTTGAAGACTTTGTGGAGGCCGGCAGCCTCCGCCTCACTCAGCTTCTCTGGTGTCATCTTGACCACGAAGCGCACGGTGGTGTCGGTGTGGTATTCCTTGTAGTCTGTGATCAGAGGAGGGATCTTCTCCGTGCCATTCATCATCGCCTCCAGCACGTTCTCCTTGTAGGTCTAGCACATACGGAATAGCATGAGATGACATAAAAGGTCTCAAAACTTCTTTAGAGGCATCAATACACCCGATGGAACATCCAGAACACATCCCAGAAGCTTTGGCGACTAACCTGCGTCCAGGTTTTGATCGGCAGTTCAGAGATCTCAATGGTGGTGGAATCAATGATGGCCACCTCTCCACTGATGATGTACTGGTTGTCCACCACGTGTTCAATTGTGCCTTTGAAGCCTTTGTAGTTTGGAAGCTACGGGAGAAAAAGAAGAGGCACCCTTATCATCTGAGGTGTGCACGAGATGGCAATCTCAGAAAGCAACAAACAGCACGTCCGTGCGCACCATGGGCAGAGGCTCGTCTCCATCGAGCATACGGTGGATGTTGCTGACGATCTCTCGTATGTCGTAGTTGGGGATCTTGCTGGCCCAGCCGGTGCCGATCCCCTCGGAGCCGTTCACCAGCACAGTGGGGATGATGGGCATGTACCACTCGGGCTCTACGCGCTGGTTGTCATCCACGTTGTACTTGAGCAGGTTGTCGTCCACAAGGGGGAAAACGAGGCGAGCCAGAGGGCTGAAAGTTGGGACATTTGTTTTATTACATTATATTAGATTCAATGCAGAACAAGTGATGAACTGGATAAGTAACACAAATAGTGAATACAAGTTAAAGTGTTTATTAATCATACACACTCAACAGGGTTCTTTTTAGACAAATTCAGTGTTTCTTCTCCGTGACGCCATAGTTCGATTAGCTCTTCGGTTGTTTTAACTGCGTACTTTTCTAATACAGGGCTGCTGACCTGAGCATGGTGAAGATGTATCGAGGGCTGGCCGAGTCCTTGCCACCGTGCAGCCTGGTTCCAAACTGACCCAGAGGCTGCAACATGTTCAAATTGTTGCTTCCCACAAAGTTCTGGGCCAAACCAACAATGGTCATCATCAGAGAGACCTGAAAAATAAACAGCGGTGAAATAAATAAGCAGTAATAACAAAACACTCTAAGCACGGCTCACCAGGAGGAATCATTCATTTAATCAGAAACTTCATGAATCTAGCTCAGGTTCCAACAGGCTAACCTTCAGCTTTGTAAACGTATGTGGGGACATTAACTATCAAAGTGTCGTCTCACCTCTCCGTGGTGGTAGGCTGACATCTCAGCCACAGAGCCGGCCAACTGGGCCACCTTCACCTCCCGCTTGTCGTTCCTCTTGAAGCAACTGAACAGCACCTTCCTCTGGCCTGGTTTCAGACCTGACAAATACAGACGCACATTAAAACACCGTCACACCTCACTAACACTTTCCTTTAGATTTATAAATGTGCTCTTGGTGATCATAATAGTGCCACACACCGTCCACCAGGCAGGGGAGTGAGCGCTCGTTGTCAGAGTTGGAGAAGAGCACCAGCTCCTTGTTGACAAAGTCGTTGTACGAGAGGGACTTGGTGGACTGACCGTACAGGAAGTCCTGTGAAGAGACGGTAAAAAGATTGAAGACATGCGACAGAAAACAGCAATAAATGACATAAAGTTGACAAACTGTTGGGACGTTACCTCCGGCAGGTTGTGAGCTCGGCGCTGCCGCCTGTCGACCATGAAGTTGGTCAGCCACTCTTTCCGCTCTTCCACTTTCTTCTTGCTAAAGGCCTGGGCAAAACACAACAAAGCTTAAGATTCAGATAACAACACTCCAACTGCTAAGTCTATCCTAGCCGGGAAGCACATGTAATGGGTTCACAAATGCACGCCAGGGGCTATAGTTTAAATTAAATGTGATGTGGTCCTCTCCAGGGTGTACTACGAGTAACGTCTTACGAGGGTGATCGCTTCGTCGTCTTGAGGTCCGGCGTACTTGAATGGGATACGGTGTTTCTGCATATCAGAGAAGTACTCCTTGGCTTCCTGCGATGTGCTGGTTCCCAAACCTGGATGGACAAAAGCCAAAACAAAAGGTTAGCTAGAGCATTATAACCACAAGCGTTAGCGAGGTATAAGGGCTGCTTACTTTTATTTTTCTACTACCACACAGGGGTTTTGTAACAAACCTTTGTAGTATTTTATTTTCCAAGATTTGGTGTTGGTCTGTTTCTCCTTCCACGCATTGAATTCAGGGATGCTGTAGAACGACAGCTGGGCTTTTCTTGTTAGTTGCCTAAAGAGACGCAAGGGTAATACAAGGATAGAATATTATCAAGGAGGATTCAGGTAGATTGTATTCATAGTAGAACAAGTTCTGTGGTCTTGACACCAGATGGCGGTGTTGTAGCAAATTCAGGGGACCTCTCTCAGGATACAAATCTTTGTTTCACCCGTTATTCTTTATCCCAAAATCATTCAGCTACTTTCTATAATAACTAAAATAACGTGTCAACCGTTATCTGAATAACCTGTGGTGTCAGTGTGAGACTGTGTACCTTGATGATGGGGGTGATGAACTCTTCCAGGAAGTTGTGGCGCAGCAAAGACGGCCAGTTATGGTGGATGAAGTTGATGACAAGGCCCTTAATGTGGGAGCCATCTTGATCCTGTCACGATCAAAGAGTCTCGTCATATTAGTAGTAAAATAAGTTTAAAATGATGCATACACCATAAAGCAAAGTAAGATGGACAAGATGAGATAAAAGTTAAACTGCCGACTCACCTGATCTGTCATGATCATGATCTTGCCATACCGCAGACTCTTGAGGGATTCTGGGTCGCTGTAGTTCTTCTTGTACTGAAGGCCGAGGATCTTAATGATGCTGTTGATTTCAGAGTTATCCATGATCTGATGAGGAAACCATTTTTACCCTCAGCTGTTTGTTGAACTACATTACAGACAGCTGTTAATGCATCTGTCCAATATATAAGACATAAGACATATACATTAGACTAACCCTAACCTAAAACCATGCAGCTAATATGTAATGAGCAAAATGCCTATGGGCCTCACCTGTTTGAGTGTGGCCTCCCGGACGTTGAGCATTTTTCCTCTGAGAGGGAAGACGCCATAGCGATCCCTACCGACCACTCCCAGCCCGGACACAGCGAGTGTCTTGGCCGAGTCTCCCTCAGTGAGGATCAGTGTGCAGCCGATGGAGTTCTTCCCACCTGCCAGAGAACAACAGAGGTTACTGCAGGAGGATAGCAGCTCAATTGTAGGGCTGTACCGAATAGTTTGCACCTGTATTAACAGGGCCGTCTAGCATTAATATAACAGCACCATACATTACATTTATATAACCACAATAACAAAGAAAGTCATAAAATAAAATAAAACATCTAGACTTCGCCGTATAAAATACCTGCATCGTTGGCGTCGTCCAGTTTAGGCACCCCTTTGATTTTTGTGTGTTTAACACTTGAGCATTTCTTGTTGAGCTGGGTCTGAGCCTTGAACTTCACCCAGTTCATGATGCTTTCCACAATCCCACAGGTAGTGGCCTGCAGAGAACAGGACATTAAGAGGAGTTGGTGACATTGGAAGGATCACACTTCTCTTGTAACGTCAGTGGTTCTTCATTGTCACCTGTTTGATGAACTTGTCACTGAAAGAACACGTGGACCCGAAGCTCTTCTGCTGCAGCGTCATGTTCTCTTTGGTCTGAGAGTCAAAGGTGGGGTTCTCAACCAGGCAATTGATGAACAGCCACAGGTGATTCTTCACCTGGAGGGAGAGGGAGTGGAGCAGAGGATATTTGGAATTTTGTTCTTCTATTATTATTATTATTATTATTATTATTATTATTATTATTATTATCATCACACCATTTCAGCTTTATATAAAATGACCTTACCTGGAAGGGCTTGACGGCCACCCCGGCTTTATTCTTCTTCTTCACCACTTCAATGAGCTTGGCAACCACCTGGTCAGCCACATAGTCAACGTGCCTCCCTCCCTGAGGTCCAGAGGACAAACACAAGATCCCATTTACAGAATAAATGACATAAGTCTTAATCATAGTGACAGAAAGTAACTGGGAGAGCAGCCAAACTTGTACTTAAGGAGCCTGGTGTACGAGTTCAGTCAGCCTGAAAATGCTTAATAGCTGCTCTACGATGTAAATTTAAACAGGGCTGTCGAATTAAGATTAAATTAAATGTGTGCTCGGTATTCCAACAGACTACCAGTGATGTTAATAGGTTTTCAATGTAGTAAGTCCGGGGACCCACAGGCGGTCAATTTGAGTAGGTCCCTGATGAAAATGTGTGTTTTTTTTTTGACAAATTGTAGTTTGGTATTGAGGTCACAACCCACACTCAGTTAGATACACATGTAAATACATAAACAACAAAAGCTCCAACACACTGAGACATTACCTTGGTTGTGGCAATACTGTTGGCAAAGCTGACTTGCTGGAAACCTTTCTCGCTCATGGTGAGGCAGACCTCCCAGCGATCGTTGACGATCTCGTGGATCACGTTGAGGGCGTTACCGACATCGTCCACCCTGTCCTTCACATACATGTCCACGTAGCTACGGAAACCTGTAAGCTGGAGTACAAGAGCCGCCTTAGTTACATTTTCAAAACACTTTCTCAGCTGAAGGATGTTAGCCTGAACCTTTAATCAGAGTCAACATTTTTAAATTAAGTTTGTGAAAGCTGTCTTGATATTTGTTGATAATGTTTGAAGTGAAATCTGAATCTAATTAAAGATATTTTGAAAAGCCAGTTAAACCCATTTCTAAATAGTGAAACAGAATGACAGAATGTACACTTTTTGTTATGAATGGAGCGTCAAACTATTCTGTAAAGCCTGAACCAGCATGGTAACTTACCGGTATCCTCTTGCTATTGAAGAACACACGGACACCCTTGGAGGCTCCAGCGATGTCATAAGCTCTCCTGGTCATCAGAGCCACTGTGTCTTTGTCCAGGGTAGTCATTTTAAACTTGGCTAGGTCTGGCCTGAAGGAGATGCAAGTGTATTCCTCTCCATCAAAAGGTTTGATGTTAGAATCCCCTGTCCTGCCCATGTTGTCATACCAAGTCTGTGGAAAACATTGACATACTGTGAAATTACACTTTTCCTATACAAGTCACAATGATTACAATACAGCAAATGTGGTCAGCATGCCCCCCTACCTGCTTGAAGGTCTTCTTTGACGCTTTACAGGACGTCTCTACAGTAAACTTTGTGCTGAAGATGTTGCACAGCTTAGCACCGTAACCGTTGCGTCCACCTAAAGAACACGTATTGGTATGAAGATGTGGGTTAGGATACTTGAGAGGCAACCGTCTACTGATTAAACACCAAACAAGACTGTAGCTTGTTTATAAGCTTTAAATTACATTTCTTATGTTCATAGTTTGTTATAATGAAATATCTATTATTTTTTTTTAAAACAAGGGATGTGTAACTATGTAATTATTTATAAAAAAAACAATTAATTATAAATACATCATTATTATATAAATACACTTATCAATATATTGTCGTGCACTGCAATAAAAATAAATAAACCTTCTGAATTCCACTATCAGTCTCACCGGTGACTTTCTTCTCGTCGTCATTATAGTTGCTGGAGGTGAGGAGCTGTCCGAAGATGAGAGCAGGCACATAGACCTTCTCCACCTTGTGCTCCACCACAGGAATACCCTTCCCATTATTCCACACACTGATGGTGTTGTTCTCACTAAATAGGAAAAACATACACACACATTTCATCATGAGCTTCTATGATACCAAGGAAAGCAGTTGAGCTGGATATGAGCTGGGGCCGTGCAATATTATATATTACTCACACATCGATGTTGATCTTGATGCAGGACATGCTCTTGTCCCTCTGCTTATTGTCAGCTGCATTAACTGTAGAAAGATTTTTTTTTTTAAAGAACATGCTTACAATAGCCCTCTCAATTTTATTTACATAGTAAACCATCTAAAATTCTCACCAAGGATCTCATCAAAAATCTTGTAAAGTCCAGGCACAAACGTCACATCACGGCAGTTCAGTCCTTCCACCTCATCATACACCCACATTTGCTAAGGAAGGAAGTCAAATAGTCACTACAAAAGATCATGCATACGTTTGAATGATGTGAAACATGAATGCTTTCCCCCAGAGAGAGGGTGGACTAAAAAATAGTCCACTCTCACATCAGCTCCTGTGACATTACCCAAGGACGTAAATCAATAAAAGGTTTATTCAGAGATTCCATCAATTTCAAACTCTTACTTGGGTGACAGGCTCCACAGAACCGATGTACGAGTCTGGTCGGAGCAAAATATGCTCCAACTGTGTCTTCTTCTGATAGATCCTCTCCACTGACATCCGTTTAGGATCTTTCTTTCGCCTTTTCCACCGGCTTGTTGTCAAAGAAGGTCTGCTGCAAATGACACAGGTTTATCTTTTATGTGAACTTTCTTGCATTGCAGTCAATACTGCAGGAGTTCTTTGTGTTACAAGTGACCTCCATACAATGAACAACATCTGTATTGACACGTGAACAAACAAACAAAGGTTCAAATCTGTTTACTAAACAAAGTTACTAGGAAGTGAGTGAGTGTTGATTTGGAGGGAAGGCAGATGTTGAGACTGGGGTTTACTTGTTGCAGATTATTTATTATTTATTAACGGTACATAACAAATGCCAACTGCTAAATTAAAGTTAAACTTTGATCTCCAATCAATACAACATTAGTATTGCGTGTGCAGCGCCTGCTGTGATAAAGGTAACATTATTTATAGGTACAGGAAGCGATGCAATGTAACGTTAGCGTTAACATTAGCCAACTAACCAGATGGATAATGTTTTGGTCTACATCACATTTGATGTCGTGTTATGCGTTTTGGAGGAGAGTTATAAAGTAACTGATAAGGGCACATCGAAACATTGTTCGTTACTTGACCAGTGCGATAACAATAATTACGTTCAAGTTGTTACTACTAAACAATGTTAGCTAGCTTACTTTAACCGTTGCTAAGAAGGTTAGCTGCCGTTAACAATAACGTTAGCTTAGCTGTTAGCTAGTTTCACATTAAATTAGCTAGCAGCAAATATCGAAGTTTTAATAAAGTTACCTGCAGTGGTTGCGCCATTCTTGCTATATTTACTGCTAAATCCTGGAGCTTGAAATAACTTTTAACTACGTTTATAACTAGCTAACCAACTCCCACCCGACTCCTGCCTGGCTTCAGAACCAAATGAATCAAGAAAACCAGTTTGAAAATTGGAGGAAAACTCTCCCGCCAGATACATTGGCCAATCAAACGGAGGGCCGTCTGCTGTTGCTCCAATGAGAAAGTCAAGATCCTCTTTTTTAACAAAACAACCAATCATCGCCAACCAAAGAGACATGAGCCCGCCTACGTTGTGTCTCACGGCCAATCAGCTTCTCAGGATATAAAATAATAGAATAGAATACGTGCTGAAAACAAATCTGCAGAGCAAACCCTTATTTTGTTATTGTTCTTTATAAAAACTGTCCATACTGACTTGACAATAACTTGTCGATGTAGAAATTAACATTGTGTAAACCTGTGATCATTAATTGAATGACTGGTTGAGGGATTATAGCCTATGTATCATTGTTCACCCCCACATGTTTATGATTTAACTACAATAAATACACCAACACTGACAAGGTGAGCTGAAACAATATTGTTGGTCTACCAATAGTAAATATCTTACAGAAAATATCAAGACAAATCTTTTACCAATAACAGCCACTATTATTCCATGCATATGTCTATATACATGCACATATTTTATTTATAGAGTGGTCACTTAGTATGTGAACAGTGATATGTTTTTTTTTTAATTGTTTTGGCTGTAGGAATACTGCAGCACGCTGAAAATAGACCATGATATTAGAGTGCCGTCTTTGAACTTTAAAGGTGTCCATTGAACATTATTGGGTGAGCAGTGTCAGAATCATAGCCCATTTACCCTCGGGGGGTATGTGTAAAAAGGGCTGAAATTTCCACACACTTCACTGGATATTGATTTAAACACCATTAAACCCGAAAGTCAGCACTACAGCCTCATACGCATTGTTTCATCTGTGTGCACTGTATGAATTGTACATACGCAGTGTGTAGCCACTAAAAATGTAAATCCAATGGAAAAACAGACCTTTTTTGTCTTTCAGAACTTCAAATTTGATATTAATGAGCACACACTTCTCAAGCTTTAGACCATATTCTGGGTGAAACAAATTCAGATGCCTCATCAAATTATTGAATAAATTGTGCCTCTAATATTCATGTATTCTGCTCCATGATAAAAAATTATGTATGGCTAACTTATTTTATTACCAACATATAGGCCTGTCTTTATTGATGTCATATCAAACAAGCTGTATTGCACTTTTAAACGCTAACCCTTCACCATATTCTTTGAAGCCGAATATGCCAGCCGTATAATCCTACAGGATTTACAGAGAAACTGTGATATTCACAGCTGCATAATGACAGTCAGGATTCACAGAGCTAAGAGAAGCTGCGATATTCAACATCTGTGCACAATCCATCTTAGTTTCCATCTCGTCTTGAGGCTACACCTGCAAAGTCGGCAAATAATTTAACACCTCTCCGAAGAGTCAAGTGTTCATCAGCAAACGAGGTACTTGTATCCGCCAAAGTACAGCAGGTGACAGCTGATCCTCACACAGGAGCACTACATTTAGTACTAGAGATGTAAAATGTACAGAGGTGCAATAACAAGGGAATAGTAGGCTGCACATGTATCATTAGAAAAGTCAGATATCAGAAAGTCAACGGTAGTCATTCATACCAGTTACACAGCTAAAGGTACATTTTAAAATCCATCATATTGGCAACAGTGGATTGGATGGAAATGGGGAGTTTTGAATGCTCTTTTTATCGTCACATATGTACACAGCACATACGTTTAACCCATCCTAGTAGAGCACTTCTTGGTTCGTTCGGGGATTTGAACCTGCGACCCTCCAGTTCCCAAGACGAGTCAATACTGAGCCTACTGCTGCTCACCGCTGTCTGAAAAGGGGGAAAGCAGCGACCACATTTTCTCAGTATCGCCGAATGATAAAACCATCGTTTTATGTGTACCTTTTCGTCACTCGGGGTACGAACCGTTACTCTCTTTTCAAATGTACAAATGTGCAAAAATGTACTTGCAAAAAAGTGTTTTCTGGGAGTGCAGTGCAAGTGTTCAGTTTCAATTTTGCTTCATTTATCCATATTCTCTCCCCCTCATTTCCTCTATCTCTCTATTACACACGCACAAACTGTACATGATAGCTGCCTAAAAGCTATTTAGTGGTTAATGAATTTATCTCCCCAGAAGTGTGCCGTCGCAGTTTCATGATAGACTTCAACTGATGTGTTTTTTGCAGCGATGAATCATCCTGCAGAGCTTTCATTTGTGTCAGTTGATGCAAAGTAATCCAGAAGAGCAAGATCTAAGAAAGCATTATATAGAAAAGACAAGATTTTATTCAATACTAAGCAAACTTGGGCCATTACACTTCTAGTCCGGGAAGCTATCGGTGAATGAAAATGCAGTACCCTGATTTATCTAAGCGCTCTATCAAACTTATCTGTCTTCCTCTGCTATGTTGCCCACTCATCTGACCTTGGCATGATAATAATAGGGCTGAGGAGCTTGAGCTGTAGTCCAACGGATGTAGTGGAGTGTATGTACACAAATACACCCACAGCTGCACACATGAATGAAGGTGCAAACACACATTACAGTTTGATGTTTGCACTTCATCTTCAGCCGGTAAGATTGATCTCCTTTAAGAAATAAAAAAAGAATGAGCCGGCTGCCCTGGTCCCTTTTTTTCATACGTACAACACAAGAAATACTTGTACCTACAAAATATAATACTTAGATTCCTTTGTACCTGAAAAAGAGACAATTTAGGCCCCAATTGTACTTTATTTTCTGAAGAATTGTGAACAGGAGCAGTGTTGAGTCTTTTAGAAGATAAACTTCCATGTTACCAAAATAATATTCCATCACTTCATCAAAACTGTTATCAGAAGCAGAATATAAAGGGACAAAGCAATGGCAACAAAACAAAGAAGAGGTTTTTCTTAGAGGTGTTGGTACCATTGGACAGAGCCTAGCTAGCTATTCCCACCTGCTTTCAGTCTGTATGCTAAGCTAAGCTAACTGTCTCCTTCCTGTATTAATAATAATAATAATAATAATAATAATAATAATAATAATAATAATAATAATAAGCTTTATTTGTATAGCACCTTTCATACAAGTGCTTCACAGCAAAAACATAAAAATTAGTACAACATTATACAGAGTATTTACAGTACAATAATCACAATGTTGATGTAAATGTGAAATAGCATTAAAAATAGTATTAAAAATAGCATTAAAATAGCATAAAAAATAGTATTAAAATAGCATTAAAAATAGCATTAAAATAGTATTAAAAATAGCATTTAAAATAGCTTTAAAAATAGTATTAAAATAGCATTAAAATAGCTTTAAAAATAGTATTAAAATAGCATTAAAAATAGCATTAAAATAGTATTAAAATAGCATTAAAATAGCATTAAAATAGCATTAAAAATAGTATTAAAAATAGCATTAAAATAGCATTAAAAATAGTATTAAAAATAGCATTAAAATAGCATTAAAAATAGTATTAAAATAGCATTAAAAACAGTATTAAATAGCAGAATAAAAATGGTAAAAGTAGAAAAGGCTAATAGTTAAGAGATAAAATAGCAGTTTTAATAAAAGCATTTAAATTAGTTTAAAATGGCATGACTTCATATTTAACTGATTTAATAGATGTGAGAGGTATTGATTTTTTAAACTCTCAGCAAGAGAGTATAAGCATATTGAGCTATTCCTTTTAATTGTAAGATGGTACATTCAAGAAAATCTGACATATTAAATAGTTTGGCAATTTAATGTTATGTTAATGTAGAATAACTTCCATTCCATTCCAGAAGTAATGTAGTAAAGAGGAGGCTATGTTTCTTTTTTGGTCCGGTTTGCTACTTTCTTTGTTTGTCAGCAGAATAAGGGAGAAACGACGATGTTCATTAAAACCTGTTGGAAGGGTGAAGCATCGAGAAAGAACCCATTTTATTTAGGAGCAGATCCGGATCACTGCATTATTTTCAGTTACGGAAACAGCCCTTCTAGTTTAAAATATCTATCTTCAGAGTACATACTTTTAATGTCATTTAAGAGAATGCAGTTATATCTTTTTACCGTTTTGAAAGTACGACATTACTATTCTAACCTTGTAACACGCTCACACACAGACCTTCTCTTATCTAGTACTAGTGGGCTGTTTGGAACGGGGAATACTAAGCACTTGGCATCCAAAAATAGTCGCCCATCTGAAGTTGCTGAGAGACATTAGCAAAGTAGATGGACACCCGCGCTCTCAAGTACCACCTGCTTTCCTGTTTATTTATTGATGGCCCTGTGTTTTTCTGAGGCCAGATACAGCTTGACTATTGGAAGAAAGAAACTTGACGTGTCATAGATCTGGTGATAGCGGTCTAAAGGACTTGGCTGTTTGGTGCAGCTCGATGATGTCAGGATGGAGCTGCTTTACAGGTATTAGATTGAGAGGTGAACAACTGCTAGTTCCAGCTGAGCTCTTGAAAGACATGTCAGAGGTTGTTTGTGCTGCAGTTAACAAGTCTACAGTAATAAGGATGCATCTTGTGTCGTTATTTTGGCTCTCCAGCCCCCGGCAAAGATAAGATATATACGAGTGGACCATCAGCGCTCTCAAAAAAATACTCTCAAAAGTGGAAATGTTGAAAAATAGATCTATTTGAGACATTTGATTGTTGTTTTTGACATTCATGCACTTGAATTGGCTCAAATGTTGGACTATCATAGCCCAGTCAGACTGAATTGCCACTTCTTGATCTTAAAGGAATAGTTTTACATTTTTGGTCACTTTTTCCCTCCGAAGAGTTAGATGAGAAGAGTGGTGCCAGTCTTCTCATCTAACTCCCAGCAGGTAAGCGTATTTCCCAAAATATAGAACTACTTCTTTAAAAAAATATTGTTAGGCCAAAGAGTAGGTGTATACATGAGTCAAATGATACCTCTGCCCACAAGTCATTGGTGAAATCTTTTACCTTTAATCCAAAAAGGTAAAGGCTTAGATGTGCGTCGCCCCCGGAGTTCACTCCATCATGAGTTTGAGTAAGTGAATTCATTTAACGTCACCTCAGTATTTCTGAGTAATTATTTCCTGGCAGAGACTAGTCGTATTTCTTCCTGTGGGTGTTCGATGATCGACAGTGAGCGGAGCATGTGGAGCGTGATGTGCGTACTGAAATGAAAACAGTCAACTAGAATGAAATAATGATGGAAAAGAGAAAATTGACATGATTACTGTAGTCTTACAAACTTACATGTGTGTGACAGAAAATTAATTTTTTAACTGAAAGAAATAGAAATGAGAAGAGCATGCTAGACAAATAAAAAGTAATAATCTTTAAGATGTGACTTGTGAATATTTAAACCCTTATCGTATCATTTGCAGACATCCCTACGGTGTTTAGGGAGGTAAATAACATTATAAATATAAATAACTTTGTGGGCCATGACATCAGCAGTGTCCTTGGAGGTCCCGAACGTGACCTTTGAGGTGAACACCCCTCCCTGCTGTCACAATGAAGGACTAAGAATTATTAATTACTTTAAAAGGGCAGTACAGCTTTAACCACCTCTATCCTGTGTTGGCAGGAAACTGCAGGCAACTAAAACAACTTAACATTTAGGATGCCATACATCACAATCACTGACGCCACTTTGTTAATTACGCTTGTGAGAAATGTTACCCTTTGGTGTTTCGCAAAGATAACAGCTTTACATTTGCAGCAACTGGAAAAACATATTTTCACAGTATGCGGGGTACGTGCTGTACTTTCACTTTTTAAAAACTGTTTATCTTCAGCAAGGTCACACCTCCTATGGATTCAACAAAGGAAGCAGATTGTATGAAGTGTGAGTGAAGTATAGAGTGCCCTGACCTCTATAGTAGTTTTTATATTTAGTCTTATAGTCTCTTGTCAAATGTTAGATGTTTTTTGAAGGTATGAAGATATGTTACCCGAGTCCTCCTGGCTGTACTCATCGTGTGCTGCCGGTGTATTTGGTGCGTGAGCACAAGACACAAAACTATAATATCTCAAATGAAATGCAAATTGTTACCATGCTAACTCGCTTAACAAAGATAGTGAGCATGGTAACCATTATTGATGAGAAACATCAGCATGTGTTAGGGTTAGGGTTAACCCATGCTAACTCTTAGCTCAAAGCGCCACTGTGCCTAAGTAAACCCTAAAAGAGTCTGGCTGCAGCATGGCTGTGGAAACTTAATATTCTTAGAGCCCTGAAGATACAAAGATACAGTATTTTAAATTAAAAAGATAACTTTGCATAGCTTGCATGTTTTTTTTATTAATCATCGTGTGATCCCTTTTAATTAATCTCATGACTTAAAACATATTTAAAATTCATTTATTAATTAAATGAATTTTTTTGGTAATACCTTCAAAGAATTATGAGCTAAAAATCTACATAAACCTTTAGGATAATCCAGTGGACCATTAAGCCATTCATGATCTGCTTTTGCTGAAGACTCAAGACTCTTGTGGTTTGAAGCTTTTGACAAGACTCAGCCGGCCAGAGCTCTGTCAGTGGGGAATTCAGCAAGGATCAATGAATATCCACCACGCTTTCATATGACCAGTCCATTGTTTCCTTAATGTCAGTGGTATCACACTTCAAAGACCAGGATCTTCACAGGGAAGATGAGGTGAGGTAACCGGGAAATCCTTTTAGTACACCTTTCTCACAGTTTTTTGATTAAAAGCTTCAAGACAGGTAAGGAAATAAATAAATAAAGCGCAGGGTAATGTTGTATTCACAAAGACAAGGCAGGACTTTGATCTTGCTCAGGGACGAGGAGTAAGCTGGGAGCCAGAGACAGAGTGTGTGTGCTTGAGTACATACATATACGTGTGCTTGTGTGAGCAGGCGGGACAAAGTAGGATAGAAAATGAGCATGAAAGAGAAAGATCTCATTGATATGGATCCTTTAGTTTCACCACAACTCAGAGCACACAGAAAAGGCTAATGGCGAAACATTTCCACCCTGTTGAGATGACACTGTACAAAATGTGCTGCTAATGTTTTCTCAGCCAAATTCCTACTCAGCACTTTGGCTTCATTGATTAATGACAGCTCGCAGGTGTGCCACCTGCACAGGTGTCAGGGTACCGGAGAGAACGCCTGAGCCGGCTTTGAGATACTTGACAGGCTGGAGAGAGAGAAAAATAAGGAGGGGAAAGAAAGGAACTTTGATCCACTTGAAAGTGAAGTCTATCAGGACTAATGCTGGTTGATAATGCACACAGCGCCTGTGTATCTGCCAACCACAGCAGAGCATTTGAAGTAATCTAATAAAGCCTAGGGAAGACTGACTGCCTGTGCACTCTCCTCTGTCGATGAGGAAAGTAATGCTATTTTCTGCTGTTTCACTGTCATATGCTCTTCCACCTATCTGATCGCCTTCTAATGGACAAGAGCAGCCTCTTCACCTCCGGGCTGAAAAATGAGTGACTATAGAGCAGCAGCAATGAACACATAATTATGTTTGGGCTGAGATACACAAATGCATAATGGTTTTATCAGTCAACCCTACCATGTCCTGCAATGGAAGGCCAATACATCTACAGTTTAGTGTAACATTGTGATCACGCTCTTCACACACAGCAGACATCAGTTCTCTGCTGGAGTCCAATGGGGCCAAAGAAATAAAAGCCTCAGTAAACTTGTAAAAAGTTCAACCTAATCTTAAATCAGCAAAGCAATTATTTAGAGGGCTAAACAAATTTAGCCATAAAACAGTAGCAGCCAAAAAACCCAATATGACATCTCCTGCAGGTTCATCTGGATGCTCATCACAGCTACTTTACAGGGGGACAAGAGATGTTGCCTGGGATAGCACAGCTGAGAAGTCCAACCGAATGACAAGTGATGTAGATGGTTACAGAAGACAGTCTATGTAAAAGAAGGAAAGAAAGAAAGGGAGGGAGGAAGAGCCTCGCTGCAGTAAATCATTCACAGTCCGTCATTCCAGAGAACAAGGGAGGGAGTTTTGGGTGGAGTTTCCCACTTCATTGATTTTAATTCCATTAATACCCTATGACCGGCTGCTTGGCCAACTCTCCCAGGCCAGTGCCCATGTATGTCTATGTTCATAGTAGATTTGATTGGACTTCCTTATCGGCTGGCAGCAGGCAGGAAAAGGCCCCCCGAGGCAGCCAAAGATCCACCGCCCTGGCAGCCAAGCTGCATGTTTAAAACAACAAGCTTCAGATCAAACATGATTAGTGTGGGCTGACCACCCCAACCACTCCATGTATGAGATCCCCTGTGTGTAAGTGAGAGAGAGAGAGAGAGAGAGAGAGAGGGAGGGGTACCCCTTACTGTACTAACCTGATGCAGGCAGATCCACTTCACTCACAGCAAACAACATCTGCATATGAAAGAATGTATTCACTCCGTCCATTATGGATTTTGCATTAATGCCGAACCAAACTCAGATCATTCTATCAGCGGCCATTAAGCCTGACCGCCTGTGTGTAAATATATTGCACGCCATGTGTCTGCCATTTTGAACTTTACATCGATGTCTTTTTTTTTTTTTTTTTTTGCAGGATCAGAGTCAGTGAGACATCGCCATCAGTAACAGTGTTGCTCTCGCGCTGCGTGCTTGTCCGTTCGCGCCGGGTACACCAATGTTGCCTCGTCTTGTGGTTGCGTGGAAACTGAAAGGCTGCACTCACTGAGCGCGCATTGGACTGTCGGAGCATTTCCAGTGGCGCGTCGTGGTTACCAGCAAGAGCGGCTCTCAAGCACAAGTTTAACGAGCTGAGAGAGGACCTGATGGAAGCGAACCGAAATATTGACCGAACCGCCTTCCGGGGAGCACTCTGATCTGCTGGACCATCACACTGTTGGGCACTTGCTGAGAGACACACACCATGAAAAGGAGAGGGAAAGCGGCAAAGACGTGAGTGTGTGTGAGTTACTGAGCAAAACGCATGTGTTGTCTTTGTGATATTGCATGCATCTACACATTTCTCAATCCATGGAATAGCAACTGTTTTCCAGTTCAATGTGGGTTTCTTTGTGTGATTGGTGCTGGACACAATACTGGATGGTGCTGGATAAAACAGGATGAGAGACAAACTTAACAAGGGTATCAGTTCCCACGAGGCATCTCCTCTATCTCCTGTCCTTTTTGAGTTTATTTTCCTACAGATGCTTGTTGCTTATGAGTAGATTTGTTTTTAAATTTGAACATTAATTGATACTTGTTGCACTTTAATGTTGCATCTTAAATGTCCTCATCTTGTGTTGTGATTAGTATAAAGTAATTACATCAGTGTAGTTTCAGTATTGAAGTTGATGTTGAGGATATTAATCTTGAAGAGATATTTAAACTGATTACAAAGATGAGATCAAACCCTTATTAGTCTCTAACATACTGTACATTAAATGCCATTACACTGTCTGAAGAGCTGCCTGCCCTCCTGTAATATAAGTGTGCTTATTCTTATTGTTCTCTTGGTTAACTCAACAAGATTATTCTTTGGGAGGAATCGGGGTCTTCGGGTGCAGTGGAAATCTGCCAAATGCAATGTTGTGCCTTAAGCAAAAGCAATAACAACATCTCTAGTAATAAAAATTGGTATTGAGTGAGGGATCGGCAGTGGAAAGAGCTAAAAGCACTGAAATATGATTGCAGTTGCATTAAAATCCTGCGTTAAAGATGTCAAGCGTGCTTTATTTTCCCGTTTCCCTTTCTGTCATCCACACGCCCCCATTGATGACTAGAAACCAGCCTCTTATTTGCCATTCATGCGATACTTACAGCTGCGATGTGATTCCACGCAGAGGTCAGATTCAGACATGGAAAAGAACTTCACAAAACGTGTCAACATAGTACATTTGTGTTGCGTTTTAATGCCTCCTGAGTTTGTGTTTGAGTCCAAATGACTGCTCCTCATATAATTGGTGCCAAAGAGGTGGAGCAGTGAATTTGTGAAGTGTGAGATTGACCTTTGGCTGCAAGAGTGCTGTATTTATTGTCTAATTTAAAAGCAAGAAAGGTTATTTATCACAGCAGTAATGACTTTAGGAACATTGATGAAGACCTCACCAAATGTAGAGGCCAACTGATTTACTGTAGACCCTCTCTTTTGTGTTTATCTCATCCACTTCTCTCCTTCCTCGCCCCTTTTTTCTTTCCCTGTCTTCGTCAGCTGTCCCTGTGACTGAATAACATTTGCCCCTTTCCTCGATGTCTCAGTAGTGTCATGCACTGTTCTCTGTGTTGTTATTGTAATGTCACCCCCTCTCCATAAGTCCTCTTGGAATCATTCTGTAACCCCCGTGCTTCTGCCGTGTCCAACTTCCCCCCGTGCCCACATACTTTCTCCTCCTCCATCACCAGCCTTCTGCTCCTGCTCCCCATTATCTCTCTGCAAAACACCAGGCTGGCATGCTGTGTGACAGGAAAAGTACAGCCTTTCACAGGAGCATAACGATACCAATTTAGTTTAGGTGAGACTTTTATTTCCTTCGGTGTTAAACTACATCTGTCACGCTATTTATTTCCTCATGCACCCTGCTGACACAAAGTGCAGAGGGAAATCCTTTGGAAGTTGCTTTGCCTTAATGAAGATAGATAAACATCTCATGTTAAAATAGCTCAGTCAGAGTTTCTTAATAGCAGACCTCATCTCTGCTTCGCTCTGGTGCATCAGCCTCCGACTCCCCCTCATTATTGGGATTGTCTGGCAGGCATCTCTAAAACCGGCGTAACACAATAAGTGTTATTAGCTGTGTCTCGTAGACAAGTCATCTGTCCCCTTAACACACACATACACACCACCATTGCCACTACACTCTGTCCTCTACCCCCCAACGTCATGTGATACTTCGAGGTACTTAGAGATCGATTTCATTTTTTAATCTTGGTAAGTGGATCTTGCCCTGTCTCCTGCCATTTTGGAGGAAATTAAGAAGTCCAGTTTAACTCTGTGGTTTGTCTTTTTTTTGTCTCAGAGAAGACAGGCCATCGCATTGTCTGTTTTGTTGGCCTTGGTGCTGTTTATAGCATTAGCATTTACCCCGACAAAAGCATTGGGTGGCTTTGGTGGATTGGTAACACTGATGCTACATTGACTTAAGGAGTTTTTCCTTAAGAGGATTAGTAACAGGATAGGACGTAGCCCTGATCAGGTATTAATGAAGTGTGTTAGGGTGGGTAGACCTTCTATTTTCAAAGGCGTACATACAAAATATAAAGTGTAATTTACAAGACACACAGACAAGCTTTTATCTCTGTGTTACTTGCACTTCTGACCAAATGACCTTATGTACTAGCAACTGCTCAGCTTTACAGATAAGCTAGGTCACTTTTAATAAAATTGGTGCATCCGAAATGCAGCTATAGTAAAGAACTGGAAACATGATAATATAACTTCAAGAAACATCCAGTTGGTTTTATGTTGCGTTCTTGATGGTGTCACATCACTATGTTGTTACCAGTCTCTGTGTACTGAAATAGCCCTGCATTGCAGGGATGTCAATTATAAAGGAGGCACAGTGACACCAAAGGATTTTTTCATAGCTTGTTTATTTAGTTGGTATGAATGGAATGTTTGATCCTTAGTATTTTCTGGAAATACATCAGAAGTTCAGTTATTTCTGGCTAACATGTTGAAATGCAGGATTCCTGCTGCCGTATCACTGCAATTAGACAAACTACTGTAGACTACACCCCAATTCCCACGTTACATAACACTCGGGACTGTGAAAAACATTGATAATTGCCCATTTATTCCTCAAGAAAACATGTTGACAGTACAATCTGCACTGCTCTTTTTTTTCAAAGGCTACTCTTCCTACCACTGCTAATGTGACTTTCTGTTGTTTTTATGTCACAGGCTCAACAGCTTCTGGGGAGGTTGATGTGGACTTCACCTCTTGTGCCCAGGTGGTCCTTCCTGGAGCATGCCAGTATCCCATGATGTCCCTACTTGCAGACTGGTTACTGCGCCACTCAGTGGTCATGTGTTTGCTGCTGCACAGCCTAGTGCTGATGACCTTCTGCTTCCACAATGCTGCCACCAGTTGCTCAAAGAGCTGCTACTGCTCTGAGAGCGAGAGCGGCGGCAAGACGGTCCGCTGCAGCAATCTGCAGCTCACAGAGATCCCCCAGGATATTCCCAATGACACACGACGTGTGTACCTGGACTTCAACCTTTTCACTACTGTCCCAACAAATGCTTTTGCAGGTTTGCCCTACCTGGTTGAACTGGATCTATCACACAATGAATTGAGTCAGTTAGATCCAGGTGCATTCAGAGGCCTGGGCTCCACACTACAGTTTCTAGACCTTTCTTCTAACAAGTTAGTGAACTTTAACCCTGAGGCCTTTGATGGACTGCGGTCTCGCGCCAACCTAACAAACAATCCGTGGCATTGTGACTGCAACTTGCAGATGGCCATGCCCCGCGTGGACCTGGAGCCTGCGTCGTTGACGGGCATCGTGTGCCAGACTTCAGATCCGGAGGAAACAGGAGTTCAAGGACTTGCCTTCCTGTTGGAACCAGACATAGACCTATGTGTGGTGATGAAGAGGACTACAGATGTGGCCATGCTGGTCGTAATGTTCGGCTGGTTTACCATGGTCATCTCCTACCTGGTCTACTATGTCAGGGCTAATCAGGAGGACGCCCGCAGACACCTGGAGTATCTCAAGTCATTGCCAGGCATACAGGGTAAGTCAGAGGAGTCTTCCACCATTAGTACTGTGGTATAGGGCTGATGGAGCTACACGTGGGACCTGAAGTGGTAAACCACACCAAACTGGATAGAGCTACAACCTACAACTTCACAGACGTCATCAGTCTCAGATGGTTTTGCTGTTGTCAAAGAGCCAAGGTGAGCAACAAGACATGCGCATCTGCACAAGAAAACCAGGCCGATGCAACCTAGCTCGGATGAATAATTCATCATTCAGCGATCCATTAGTAGTTTTTTTTGGCTGAATTGATGGTCTAGTTTGTGCACTAAGGGAGTAAAAGCAGCGGCATGGTTGGTGAATTCCAAATATGGGATACAAATGGGATTTATCCAATGGTGCATACACCCTACACACAGACAATTACGGAGAAAACGTCAAACAGCAGTATGAACGATGGGAAAAGGTAACACGACAATGAGGAACTCCATGTACAACTGTTTTGCATTAAAACCCTTACGGTATTCACCAATGTATTCCAAGTAAAATGATGTTTTCCAATTAAATTGTTGTTTTTGGGGTTTCTCTTACTGAACTCAGTCAACTGTCTCACAAAGAAATGGAGAAATACATACAGTAATTTAGAATGTGAATCACTCTTTAGCAAATGCATATTTAGCTCACTGGGCTGATGAATCAGATCGCTGTGTGATGTAGGACTCATCAGTTATTCTGTGATGTTTTTGGCAGTAGCGACTGTACCAGAGCTCCATACTGATGAGAACCGCAGAGCTGCCTTTGTATGTTAAGGGTATTTGACATAAAACCCCTGCTAGCTCACCACCTAAATCAATTGTATCCCTAAGTTATCTATAAAACACAGCAGTACCCGCAGTACTCTACACTGCCCATTGAAAGTAAAAATCGATTGATCAAATGCAGGGATGTTGTAGGTTTTTGCAGAGGTAACAAACAAAAACCCCTCACTTGTCTCGCTCGTCACCAAGGACTGATAGAACATTTGAGTCCTGTTAGCTGATACCAGAAACACACTTCAGCCCTGGAGTTACTCCTCAGCATAATATGCTAATCTTTAGTCACAAGCCGATAGCCCTGCATGCAATATCATGTAATTGTCAGATAAGGTTGATGTGAGAAGGAGAGAATTTGAGGGTAGTGCAGTTCAGGCTGCCATGAAATAGAAACGGGGACACGTTTTTCATATTCTGGTAGGAAAAGCACTTCAGCAAACACACTCACCCCTTCATCCAGAGCAATTAAAGGAGCACAGACGAATCTTTCATTATCTTACCTGGTTATAGACATAGTCTCTACTCATGTGCTATTTTTAATCTCTCATGTCTTTAATAAGAATGCCTCTGGGAGCCTTATTGTCTGATGCGGTCACTCCCATGGGGTTTCCATGACATAACATTTATGAGGCCATGACCTGCTGGTCCATTTAAAAAGAGCTGCCAGGGATGTGAATCTACTACTTAACCGGACCGAGGAAAATGCATTTGTGTCTCTTCCGACAAAACCATCGATACAAAACTGAGACCACAAAAAGGGAAATGTATGAAAGTGGAGCTGTAATTCAAGCCACATCAGTTGTTCTATAAAATATGCTCTCGTCTGTTCCACAGAACAAGGTAAGAATAACCCAGTGCGGTCTTGAATAATGAAATTTGATGTGGGAAATAGTTTGTCAACAAGGATTTCCCTGTGTCAGACACGCACATGCCTCTAGAGCAGAGCGGGAGTGATACATGATTTATGATGGCCACAAAAACACTTGAATGTCTGGGAATGCACCCATCATCTTGTGTGACCCAGTTCCTGAGGAGAAACTAAGGGGGAGTACCACAGGGGATCAGCTGCCCCCCCTCTCTGCTGCCTGGCCTTGCCTTGCTTGGGTAAAGCACTTTCCAAATGTCTTTGGACTGCTCAGGGAGGGTCAAGAGTGTTCACAGTGGCAGCCAAACTCATGTCCACCTCATCTTCAAATCCCCTTCTGACCCAAAGGTAGCACTCTGTCTTCAAATAAATAGATCTTGGAAAATATGCTTATTAGCTTGAAGAGAGTTAGATCAAATGATGAATACCACTCTCAGGTATGTACGGTAGATATATCTACAGCCTGCATGCAGTTAGCTTAGCATGAAGACATTAATTAGTGAGCTTTAGACATGCCTGCAGGTGGATTCTGCTACCTTTTGATAGAGCTATGCTCGCTCTTTCCAGTCTATATGCTAAGCTAAGCTAACCAACGGCTAGCTGCAGCTTCTTATTTAGCGTGCAGACATGCAAGTAGCATCAATCTTCTCAAAAGTTTGATTAAATTAATTTAAGAAAACCAGAAGAAATGTGTAAGAAAGGAAATGTCTGTTATCTTTCAGTAAACCACGTATTGTTTCATTTCCTGTTTTCCTTTTACTAAAAGAACAAATGTTCTTTTTGTGTTACTTTTGTCGGTCATCCCTACGTGCTTAACAGCGTCCATGCTCCATAGTTTCTATTAACAGGCTGAGTTGTTTTACAGAAAACAATGATATTGATCTTGACAGAGTTAATCTTAAGGAAGCCCAGGTACAGCCTCCCATGACGAGCAGGAGGTTCAACAGTACTGAAAAATAGATGGTAAGCCTCTCTCTCTGACATTTCCTGACACACACACACACACACACACACACACACACACACTCAGCTCCCTCCTTCGCTCTTTCCTCTGATAACAGACTCTCACGGTGGCTTTGAAACCAGCCACTGTTAAGGGAGGCTCGCCACAGGAAGAGAGAAACACAAAACTAGTAACAGACGTGAGTGCCTCTGTATTTCGTTCAGCTAATGTACATGAGTGTGCACATGCTTTTGTTCACCTGTATGTACGACAGGTGTGTGTGCATGCCGGGAGTGAGGGTACCGGTAATGTAACACCCCTGTTCCCCAGCACACATAAATGTCACTGAGGTTAATTTAAATTTCAGGCCAGCTCAGCTTGCCCCGCCTGCTACCTAGGACACGTTACACTGGTGTGAGCATTACAACTGCTGGGTAATGGGACACAAAGTGGGGGATAAGGTGACGCATCCAATCCCGTAGAGCGCAACCCTGTTTGGGGTTGGGTTGCAGGTGAAAATGTTTCCAGGCTCCGAGATCACATGGGGTCTCCCGGTGAGGGCCTGCTGTGGGCACTTGATTTCCTCTTTCAGCCAAAAAAGGTAAGTGACACCTAAAGATGCCGCATCTGAGGAGAGTGACAAGGACATCCCCGTCAATATTCTGCAACGGTGTCCTTTTTCTGATGCCCTTCGGAGGGGTGATTCGCAGTCGAAACCCCTAAGGAGAAAACACCGTTTCAAGGTCCTCACTTCATTTTGTCTAACACAGCTCCCCCTGTTGTGGAATGTGTGTAAGTATGAGGAAAATCAACGTATTTATTGTGTTGTTTTCACATTACAGTTAACATTTATTTGTCAAATATGCTTTTGTAAATGAAATGTACATCTGCAACGACACACGGCACAGGCTAGAAGAATACAGAGCTAAAAACAGCAAAAGGAAGTGATTCATAATGAGGTTATCTTTTCACAGCAGGGCCGGCTTAGTGAGCCCCAAGGACATGAGCTGTGTGGGCCCCTATTGAGGCCAACGCAAACACCTGTTCCACCAACCAATTGTTCCTGGAGTTCCAGAAACCACTACCTACTATACTATACTACCTATCCCAGGTTTGCAGTAAATTCATTTGCTAACATATTTCCATATATGTCCTTTTTGATTTTCATATGAACAAGTACTTGTTCATATATCGTTAGCACCATGGCTACCGCTAGCAGCCTAGATAACATTACTGTCCAAAGCGAGAATCCCAGAGAAGTAGAAACCCCGATCTCAACGCTATGGTAATATAAGTATTAAGTATTAGTTATTATTTAAGTAAGTTAGTTACTTACTGATCGAGCTGAGGTTAACTGAAATGTGATCTAGCCGGGTGTTGCGCTTCCTGTGGATAGCTACTGTATGCTGCTTTGTTGAGTTGCTCCATAGGCAGTGATGCAGTAGTATATATCTAGGGCTTTTATTGTGAAAGGAAGATTGTGACCTGGAGGCAGACAGATTTGTATAGTGAAATCGAGGCTTCCAGGAAACCAAACCAAAGCGCAGATGGTGTCATTATTCTACTGCCATTATAATGTGCAACATTCACTTTATAATAAGTTGTTTTCAGTTTAGCGCCTTGAGATTGCTTTTAACTTTGAAAGGCGCTTTATAAATACAAATTATTATTGTTGTTTAAAGAATGAGCATAATTGCAAGATGTCATAAATCCCCATATTTGGATCATACTACAACAGGGGTCTTCATCGTTTTTCAGGTCAAGGACCCCCAAACTGGTGTATCGTGGTGCAGGGACCCCCGGCCTACTATATATATTGTATAGAGAATCTTTTTTTAAATTGCTTTATCTACAAATAATTTCACGACCCCCCCCCCCCCCCTGCAGTACATCCCCCCTGTTGAAGACCTATGTACTACAATATGTCAAAATGTAATGTTCAAGTGCCATACACCTATGTACAAGTGGTTACTTATACAGCTAGCAAATGGATTACAAGTGCACAATAGACACTAATGAATGATTGCTATGCAGAGCTAAAGCACAAGAGGTGAAAAGGCCGGAGTATTGACAGGTTTAATGAACATTACATACAAGATGGCATATGTATGTTTAACTGTTGCACAGTAGGTGGATGTGTATGCTCAACATTGGCCCAGGGACCCTAAATCTAAATCTAGACTCAGAGATGTGACCGACTAACTAGTATGACAGATTTAATGTAGGTCAAGACTCTCGGTCTGGATATACCCTCAGGGATTTATCATCTTTTGGGAAATATGAAGGAGCAAACCAGGAACATAAAGGCATAATTAATTTCTCATTAAATATTTCATGTATAAATAGCAATTGAAAGAAGTGCACTAATAAGTCATATTCAGCTGATGGTGTGTCGTATCCAATGATTTCATCGTCCTGTTTTTTGTGAAATGATTTTCTGAGAAACGTCCATTCCTGTTTAAACTGCCTGCTCAAATACTTTGGTCATCACACAGCCTGGCCTGCCGATTGGGCCGTAATTCCTTTGTAAAACGCATTTTGCAATTCCTCGCTATCATCATTTCCCACGAACAGCTGAGCTTTACTTTCACTCATGTGAAATCTCATGACACAATCCGACATTAAGAATTGGTTTCAAGAGAAACTGAACGTGGATCAGTGGTATCAGTTTTACCGTGTAAACGCCACAAGTTGTCTTTGGATCTGACACATGAACATCAGTGCAGGTTATCTCAAACGTTCTTGATTTTGCAAAAGATGGGGGGGGGGAAAACAACATTAACCCTTGAGCGGGAAAAATGAGTAGCATTCAGTGTTTAAGTGGGAACATATCATTTAATTCACATATGGTATTTCAGCACCAGGGGGCAAATGTTTCTGCTCACAGGATTGATGTTCTGCATGAGCACTAGTGCTAATGTTAAATTGAATTAATGCTGTTTCTTTAGGCCAAATGCCTTTAGTACTCAAAATGTTAGAAGGAATTTACTAATCTGCTAAAATCGCTCGAAAGCGTAAGATATTGGCACCTTTTTGTGAAAATTAGTGCACAGGATTATTCCCAAACCTTTTAAACAGAGTAACTGTTACAGCCATCGTTGTACTTTCTAAATCCACGTCCTTTAATGGCTTCCTGGGTAAGCTAACACAAAAACGAATCTGTATGAGACAAAACCGAAAGAGGTAAAGGCTAAGGTAAACCCCTTTTCTGTTTTCATTTAGGATAATCTCCTTGCCTGGCATTTTAAAATACCTCTTGACCTCTTCAATCCCTTCAGATTGACCTGCGGGTCCATCTTCTAAAATGCCTGTTGAGGAGCTGAGCATCGTTCGTCCCTGCTGAAATGTATTTTTAATTCCAATTGATACCACAAGGCTTCCATGGACTAAAACGCAGCGTACTAAATCCAATGAAAACCCACTTGTTGTAAATGTAACAAGCAGATACAAAGGCGACACTGCATTATGGATGAAAATAAGCATCGGAGTGCATGCGTTTAAGGGTTTAAAAGACAGGACATGCTTGTGCAGCCTTTCCCTGCCCAGCCAAAGGTTGCTAGCACATTGTTCCACCACTACAACCAAATAGTGTTTCCAACTGGGTCATTGACGGGGCCATAGAGCGAGGCCTCAGCAGTGAATAATGCCTTCCTTTCATGTGCAGGATTGATTGGAGATCAGACCAGTGTGGATTTCAGGGATCAGATTTGACGGCTTCACTTCACAGCCTATCAAGCATGGCCAGATGTAACATAGCTACACTGACTGATCAAGGGCCCTCGTGTCAGAGCATGAAGCAAACCGATCTGTTACAATAGAGGCACCGGATTGACCAATGAGGTGATTACATACCTCTCCCCACAATGGTATATCTGGATTTTGAAATGAGGATAATTTAAGGTGTTAATATAATAAGTGGTTCGACTATTTGTGAAGTACGCTTATTCACTGTCTAGTAGAGCGTTAGATGGGAAGATCAATACCACTCTCATATCCTGTACGGGAAATACGTTGCTGGAGCCAGCAGCCGATTAGCTTAGCTTAGCATAAAGACTGGAAACAGCTAGCCCGGCTCGGTCTAAATGTAAAAGATGTAAGCCGACCATCACCTCGAGCTTACTAAATTAACATGTTTTATGTGGTTTGTTTAATCCATAAATTGTGTTTTGCTAAATCCGCATGTTGCAGGCTTATTGAAGGTCATGTACGGAGATATTTCTTGGCAGTGCAGTGACATCCTGGAGTCTCCGTTGTATGTCTGGACACCTCACACCTATCAGTTTTTGTATGGATTAAACAAATGGAATATAACGTTATATATTATAGTGTCAGAGGTACCAGGAGGTTCACTGTTAACCTTTGGACAGAGCCCGGCTACAGTGTTTATGCTAAGCTAAACTAAGCTAACCAGGTGCTGGCTTGTCTTTATGATAAGCTAAGCTAAGCTAACCCTCTGCTGGCTGTAACTTCATATTTAGTGTAAAACCATAAGAGTGGTATAGGATTTTCTCATCTAAGTCTCGGCAAGAAAGCATTAAGAGTACTTCCCATAATGTCGAACTAATCCTTTATGGCAGGGATCAACTGAAAGCACATTTGTATCAAATAAATTGCTGTTACAAAACAGTTTTTAAAATCTTCCTCATCCTCAGTTTAGTGTCTGTTGATTCTCAATGCACTTTGACCTTTGAGAGATTTGAAATGCAGCGTATAGCCACACAGCTGAGGTGTTTTTTGTGAAACACATAATTCCACCAGATGGCACTCTCGCATCTAAGCCTTGATGTTTTCTCTTTTCACTGCCCAATATTGTAAGTGTACATTTAGTGTGATGAGCTCACTTTCCCTGTGACAGTGGGCACCTGTGTGGATCAAGTAAGACAAATCTCAGACCTTTCAAAATGCTGCAACAGGAGACACATTTTAAAATCTTTCTAAATGTCATACTACTTTTTTTTGATGTTTTGTTTGAGGGAGGCTGCTGGAGAGCTTCTGAGAATACACGTCAAAATTTTCCAATCTATTAATGGCAAGACGAAAACCACAGAAGAATCACGATGGCCCAACAACCGGAAGAACAATCATTCGGAAAGAAATGACTCCTCCCAAAACATCTTAGAAACAATTGTGATTTAATAATTTAAACACTTGCAATCTTAACGTCTGTCATGGGGAAATGCCTGCTTCCTCTAGTTTTATTTATGTATGACTTAGAGAGTTTCGTGCAACTGGCTGGACTCACACTTAAACTACAGGTTGATGTTACATCAATGTGAAAAATCAGTAATGAAGGAATTTCAGTTCCCAAAATAAAACTCTTGAATTGTGTTACTTCGGAGGCTCACGCTGAAAACGTAATTGCACAATGAAAAATACATATTGAGTCACTTACAACTACTTTCAGGTTTTTATTTTCAATGTGTTGTTATGGAAATATGTAAATATAAATATATTTAAATTCATTTTAATAGTTTCCTTTTTACTATTTTGTTTTGAATGTATTGTTACACTTTAAAAAACTAGTTTACTATAATGTTGAGACCTAAATTGGTAAATTAATCAAACAGAAAATCCAATATTGTGCTTAAATTCAATATCATAATTATCCATTACCCCAATTTGAACCCAAGTAGGTAATGCTTCTTAAAAATGAAAAGGCTTTGAATTCATGGAACTCTCCTGTATGTCATAGTGAGACTTCTTCAAATAGGCATTATGGGAAATCCCTTTACAAGGGCCTGGTATATATAAGACTATAAGTGTACTATCAATCATGAATAGTATTCACTTCAGGTCAATACTTAAAGACATTCCTCAACAGAGGCCATGAACATCCTGATTGGTGAGTAGTGGAGAGGAAATGCTTGTAAACTGCTGCTTTCTCTTCCTCTGCTGATCAACTCCAGACAGCAGAAAGACTGAAGCAAGTATTGGACTGAGTTTCGATTATCTGTTAACTGGCAGCATTGTAAAGTTTATTCTTCATCATCTGAACCTGTTTTCATGAGTAATTATTATAAGTTTACATCTGCTAAAACTGTCATATTTTGTTTAGCTATGTTTAACTGCTGTAGTCACTTTTGGCTGAGGTTTCACATTACAGTGACTATTCTAAACGCATGCAGCTCTTCAGCCTGAGGGGAGACATGCCCAGTGCTGCAGCAGAGGCGCTGCTGAGGAGAGAGCCGGGCTTTGTTCTGCCTTGTTTTTTTTGATGCCACGACGGTGACGACGTTTCGATTGTTCTCCACTTTCAGTTTTCGCCATTCCCTGCTACATGGCCACCGTCGCCCGCAGCGCACCTCTGCAGGAGACACTTGTTGAGGGCGCGCAGTTTCAGGAGATCGTGCAGAGGAGCCGCAGCTTGATACAGAAGATCCTGCTCTCCATTCCCGACACGCACAAATCCTGCATTCACACACAGGTGAGATTTGCTTTGATTTGAATATGTTTTAGGAAAAGCTTTCAGGCTGCTGCGTCAGTGCAGGTCAGTCTATCAGCCCGTACAAGGGCCTCTGCAAGTGGAGCACTGTGCCCCTGTGACTAGTCTGACAGGCTAATGACTTCATGGCTATGCAACAATCACTGTGCTTTAAATATTTGAGAAGTTATAAATATATGATAGTTAGTTGTACTCTGCTAAAAAGGGACACGCATTCATCTCTAAACTCTGAGGATCTATTTTCTGCAAGAAGCCAAAGTCTTCACTGTGTCCACATTTAGTTTTTATTATTTCCTAACTACAAGTTTGAAGTATTTGTACATTACTTGAGTATTTCCTTTTTATGCCACTTAAAGCTTCTACATGTGCTTCATTATATTCATTTATTAATAATAATAATAATATATTTGTATCAAACCTTTCATACAGGAAATGCATTGCAAAGTGCTTTGCAATAAGGGAAAATAGAATGAACCATAATTAATGGAAATAAGATGGAAAATGAAACTCAATAACCATAAAAGATGATTTATACATACAAAGGCCTTAGGGATCTTATAAAAAAATGATGCATCATGCAGATTAAACAACCCAAAAGTAAATAAAATAATAAAAATGACCTCAACAGCTACACATTATCAATAATATAACATGAGCCTGACAGGGGCCATGCTACATCAATCAGTACTTTGATACACAACTTTTACTTGCATTGGAATATCTTTACATTGAGGGATTACAACTTTTACTTAAGTAAAGGATCTGAGTACTTCTGTCATATTGTTTTTTCATGAAGTCCACAAAGCTGCAATGTATCCCTAACGTCTCCCGTGTTATCTCTCCATCACAGACGCTACAACTCGTTTCCTCAGAAAATGCTAAGCTTGTGATGATGGCATCCACCATTGGCATCCCCTCTGCTCCCCTACTGTCAGAAAACCTCCCTTTGGTAAGCCTCTACCAGGGGAGTCACTCTGAGGTTAAATAAGGGTATGAAAAGACAGAAAATATGACCAGTTTGTTCTTATTCTTTCCTATTAGGAGACCAATTTGAAACGTATGTCTGAGGGTCTTCAGCTACTCCGGTCCTTACTGAGCGCCATCTTTCCTCGGCTGGAGAACAAAGACAAAGTGATTGGGCTAATGGCTGACATCAGAGACCTTGTCGTTCAGATCAATAAGGTAAAATAATGCTTCTTTATCGCTGTCATTCCTGGGAAAATGACTCTTACTGTTAGGCACTTTTATGACGTTGCTTTGTGCCCCTTGCAGATGCTGAAAATGGCCCAGGCAGAGGCTGTGGTGCAGCCCTCACCAACCCCCATGGCCTTACGTCTACCAGGCCAATATGATGTTCAAGTGGCGGCACACCTGACTCTGGTGCAGCTCCAGTCCTTCGGGCAGGACACGGTCCGCTGCCTCAGGCGTCTGGACCAGAGCAATGACGAGGAGACAGAGAGCTGACCAACATTTGCCTTTTGATTAATGTCCAAAACATACTTTATTCTGCTGTTTTTTATCATGGTGATTATTTATTTATCTGTTAAATGATTATTTATTTTTTTAATCTATTTATATATTTATTTATGCAACATGGAATATTTATTTAGGGAATTTATTTTTGATAACGTAGCTTTGTATCCCTCAGTCCTCTTAGTCTTCACGACATAGCAATAACTGGAAATTAAATAATCTTCCAGTTATCATTTTTAGAGGATTGGATAGAAATGTTAAGGATTATAAATTCTGGAAAATGTTTAAATTAAATGTATTATTTGTATTTCTTATTTAAAAAACAAAACAACGCAGTAATGTATTTTCTGATATTTAAATTAAAAATGATAATTTCTGAAAAAAAGAAGGCAATTGTTCCTTTTGTCAATGACGATGCATAATGACACCTCAAACACCGGCAGTGGGTTACGCTGACACATGCTCTCTCACCAATGAATCTGACGGCTAATATTAAATTGGAGCCAATACTGTAAAAGAGAAGTGCAACAAAAAGTGAAATGGAAGCTTTTGTGTCATTATTTCTGCATCAGTCAGACAGATTTACTTGAGGAAGTGTCGCAAGTGCCTGATGACCACGAGCTCAAAGGGTGGTACAAACCCGCTTGTACGTAGTGTCATGTGGTAGCCTCACGAGCATGTGATCATCATCATCCTCATCATCATCATCGGGTTTTGCAATCACAGCGGTTAGCTCTCACGTTATTGTAACGTAACCATAATATGATTTTAAAAATACAAAAAAGGAAACTGAGGATCTCGATTGTATTTCTATTTTATTTTAAAACTTATTTACACATTTCTTTAAGTGAAAAAGAACACAAAGACGATCGCAAAACAGCGTTTACAGAGACGTGATTATAAACATGGTATTTTCCTCTGAATGGATGATCCAGCCGGGGTCAGAACTACATGCAACAGAAGATGCATTTGTTTTCAGCTGTACTTCACCCACTGGGCCGATGGGAAGGTTCATTTGGTACGGAGGTGAATTTAAATCCACAGTTCACAAGGCAGAGATGGCTTTGGCAGCTACTCTCCTCCCCAGCGGCAGAGTGAGGTCCGTGATGGCCAGCACAACTTTAGGTTTGGCCAGAGCAGACAGCTTCACCAGCTCAGAAACCTGGAAGCACAGAAATACAAAAGAACAATGTTCTTTATCTATAGTGCGTCTGAAGTAAGAGTTCAACGGTGAACAGTCTCATCGTTACAGACTCCCACAAAACCATAAGGTCACTTGACTTGTGGTGCTCAAAAGCAGCAAGAAAATACATTTGAAAAGGTAGTGGGGATCTAATCTTGGATAAGAGGCTTGTGTTAACTCGTTGGCGGGTGTAGTTTGGTAGAAAGAAAATAGCTCCTGCATTAAACAGCTCACAACAAGGTCTGTGGATTATCTTGAGTATCTGAGTCATTATTTTTGGAAAGAGACATTGCTGTTGAGTTGTTAAAAACATATTTCTGTTGGCGCTTTGAGCACCACAAGCCGAGTGCCATCTACTTCCTTTATATTCAAAAGAACGCAGACATCTCTAAGGCTGATATCTAAAAATACTCACACCAAATCAATCTGGAGTGATAGATAAGACAGAAAATATGTACTTTTGGGATGGGAAAATACAGAAACTGAGTGCTTAGCACAGTAGGGATCAGGAGTGTGAACTGCTGATGAACTATAGAGCAATCAAAGAACAGTCTTCAGTTGATTGATCAGCTCCTTCTTGCAAGATTAAAACTCTTATTCGATTTGGATCCTGACTTCGTGGTGTTATTAAGAATATCTTTCCAACATTTTGGGGGGAACTGTCCCTTTAACTTGGTGCCGGTAACACACATGGATTAAGGTGGGAGCATGGCCCTTGAATGATCTTTCTGTCAGATTTTATCACCAAAGCACTCAACCCTCAAAAATGTATGACAACCAGCAGAACAAACCCATTCCCGGTAATGCGTGATGTAATTCTCATCCCCTTATCTCCACCTAGCACGACAGTTTCTTCTCCTCCCAGACCAAAACTCACCATTGTAAAGGGCATGAACTGCAAGATGCTCCCCCGACTTCCCTGCTCCAGGCACTCAACACACTCCTCCATAAAACTCTGAACAAACTGGGTGTGAGGCCCCGCCATCTTGGATCCCAGGATGGAGGAAATGAGGAGGAAAAGGTTGGCTGAGGAGGAGAGAACAGATGGTATGAATTGTCATGATTAAAGTAATCACGCATGTATGTGTTCATGGCATTTTCCTGAGGTGATGGGCAGTGCTTGTAGAAGGAGGGCATGCAGAATAGACATATGTTGGTGTATTTTTCTGTGCAAGATGCAGGCAAAAACGACCCGTCTGTGGACGTTTAGCACGGCCAAGAGTTCTCACCCAGGACTCGGTTGAGAGGGTCCCTCATGTTGACGGTGTGGAGCTGGGAGGCAGAGAGGGAACTGCTCATAGATCGGTCACCTATGAGAGAACATGTGACGTGAGCAACAGCAGAAGAATTCACAAGTTTTGTTTTCATTTCATCATATGGGAAGAAAAAAAAAAAAAACATACACAAAACAGAATGTCAACAGGGAAGTTGTAATGATCCGTCCAGTATTCTGTTGGCGGTTGACAAAATGAAATCTCGACTAAAGGTTGTGAAAGTCTAAAAGGCTTCCTTCTACTGCAGTCTTACATCATCTTCCCTGTCCTAAAATAACCTCGTTTGACACATTTCTATTTCTTCTAAAAGATAAAGAGCTGATTATTGTATTATTCATATATTCAAACAGAGGTACATTTTTCATCAAACCACTAAGCACACTTTTCTTAATTTTATTATTTTAAATCTCGTCTCGTCTTTACGCGACGAGACTCGTAGACTCGCCTTTACGCGACGAGACTCGTAGACTCGCCTTTACGCGACTCGTAGACTCGCCTTTACGCGACTCGTAGACTCGCCTTTACGCGACTCGTAGACTCGCCTTTACGCGACTCGTAGACTCGCCTTTACGCGACTCGTAGACTCGCCTTTACGCGACTCGTAGACTCGCCTTTACGCGACTCGTAGACTCGCCTTTACGCGACTAGACTCGCCTTTACGCGACGAGACTCTTAGACTCGCCTTTACGCGACGACGAGACTCGTAGACTCGCCTTTACGCGACGACGAGACTCGACGAGACGAGACTCGCCTTTACGCGACGAGACTCGTAGACTCGCCTTTACGCGACGAGACTCGTAGACTCGCCTTTACGCGACGAGACTCGTCGAGACTCGCCTTTACGCGACGAGACTCGTCGAGACTCGCCTTTACGCGACGAGACTCGTCGAGACTCGCCTTTACGCGACGAGACTCGTCGAGACTCGCCTTTACGCGACGAGACTCGCTTTTACGCGACGAGACTCGCTTTTTACGCGTCGAGACTCGCCTTTACGCGTCGAGACTCGCCTTTACGCGACATGACTTTACGCGACGAGACATGCCTATACGCGACGAGACATGCCTATACGCGACGAGACATGCCTATACGCGACGAGACATGCCTATACGCGACGAGACATGCCTATACGCGACGAGACATGCCTATACGCGACGAGACATGCCTTTACGCGACGAGACATGCCTTTACGCGACGAGACATGCCTTTACGCGACGAGACATGCCTTTACACGACTAGACATGCCTTTACACGACTAGACATGCCTATACACGACTAGACATGCCTATACACGACGAGACATGCCTATACACGACGAGACATGCCTTTACACGACTAGACATGCCTTTACACGACTAGACATGCCTTTACACGACTAGACATGCCTTTACACGACTAGACATGCCTTTACACGACTAGACATGTCTTTACACGACTAGACATGCCTTTACATGACGAGACATGCCTTTACAATGGAATGGATGGAACTCATTAGACTTTGGATAAAACATTTAAAAGAAACTTCCATAGTTTCAGTCTTAGTTTCAGCTCATTAGTCTTAGTCATGCCACTGACTAATCTTTGACATCCTGTATGGGGATTTTTTTTTATGAGATTGAAAGCGAAAAAGCTGTCATTTCTTAAAATGGTAAGAGTAGTTTGGAACTAGAGCTGCAAAGATTAAATTAATCACCAACTGTCTTGATAATTGAAAAAAATCAAAGTCATCTGATTCCTTAAATATGGATATTTTCTGGTTTATTTACTCCTCTATGACATTAAACTAAATATCTTTGAGTAGCGACAAAAACAAGACATTTGAGTAATCTTGGGCTTTGGGAAACACTGATCGACATTTTGTTTTATACCATTTTAAAGACCAAACAACTAAATCGGAAAAAATAAAAATCGACAAGAAAAATAATCGTTTGAGTTTCAGCACTATTTAACCAGAGTGCGTCTTCTGCTCTCAAACTGTATTTCCCCCTTTTTGTTTAGTACTCAATTGTTCAAAGCAAAAACCTCAAATTAAACTGCAGTGCTCAAGTCAGAACCTGCAGACGGGCAAGACACTCAGATACTTAACGTTGAGACATACCAAGCTTATTTATGCTAAAAGTACTTACAAGATGCAACTTGCTGGTAATAGGAAGTCAAATGAGGGAAAGGCCACAGGCTTCATAATTCAAGCGTGTAATAAAACAGAAAATAATAGACTGACCTGGACTGGAAAGAGCAGCAGGCTCATCCTCATTGGAGCTGAGCAGACGCATGAGTTTAGAGGGTTGAGTGTCATCCAAAGGAAAGAGACTGCTGTAGTCCTGCGGCCAATAATATGCATGTTAGACAACTTTGTATTACACAATTATATAAACAATTAAAAAGGAATTAGATCACAACATGTCAAGTACCCGAGTACCCTATTACGCAGCTCTTATGGCACAGACATGACCTTGTGCGACTGTTTTACCTCAATATCTTCTCGCAGCCTTTTCCGTTGACGAGCTGAGAAGGAGCCTTTGTGGTGAGAGGAGAAAGAGCTGAGTGCGCACCACACGGACAACCTGAGGAGTTATCAGGAGAGTAAAGTTACAACCCAAAAACCACTGCCGCCGTCACATCAAAGTGTTACGCTTCTCTTACTTGGCCAGTGCCTTTCCAGGAGGGTCTGCCAGGCTGTGCCAGTGAGCAGAGTCCGTGAGCAGGTCGGGCAGTATGGTACCGAGCAGGGTGAGCGTGATCTGCTGAGTGTCCAGGCAGAAGATGCTGTAGAGTAACTCCACCACCCGATCAGCCCACTCCTGTCGAGTCTCCTTCAGCAGCTCCTGAAATAAGACGCAGTGCTCCGATTAAACACATCGAGTAATCTGACTGTTGCACAAACTCTTTGCATGCACCAATGCAGAGTTTATGACCACTCGTTTATCTCACGAGTATTAGTCAATTAATTCATTCAAAAGTTATTCAACAAATACTTTGATTATCATTCAAGTCATTTTTCCAGCAAACATTTGATCCAGGTTCTAAAATGTGAGACTTTCCTCCTTTTCCTTCTCTTTATTATAATAAAATAAATATATCTGGCTGTATTAAATAGTGACGGCCATTTCTACTCTAGAAAATCGCAGCCTTTAAATGTAGAGATTGTTGCTGATGAGGATCAGATTAGAAAACTTTATTAATCCCCAATGGGGAAACAAATATGCCACCAAATCAGCTCATATAGACAATATAGACATTCGAATTACACTTCACAACAAATACACAGCGCAACAAACCATTTTAAACATGATTAACCACATGATCCACATTTCTTGGTCCTCTTACCTTGACCAAATTGTTAGTGAACCAGAAGACCCCTCCCATGTTGAGAAGACTCTCAAACAGATGCAGCGCCCGGCTGTCCACCCAGCCTTTGCGCAGCACCGTCTGGAACTGCTTGCTGAGGGCGACGTGGATCGGGTCTTTGGCCGGCAGCAGGTTGCGGTAGGGGATCGGCTCCTGGCCCTCCACAGGGGAGCGCAGGGTCGCGGCCGTTTGTTGGAAGACGTCGGCACACATGTGCTCCATGATGGAACTCATAATGATCACGCTGGTGAGAGAGGACATCATTGTGAATCCAGGTATTAATGGTCTGGAGACCGCATCTGTATAAACTAACAGCGCTGAATGTGCGAAATATAAATAAAATAGTGCTAAGATTATTAATACTACTATTTATATTTATTGTTTTTACATTCAAAGCTTCTAAGAATTTTTTCAAATGAAGCTTTTGATGTCTGAAGTCATATTTTATGACGTCATCGTCCTAAAAATAAAAATCCTCAAACAAAATCCTCCATTTTAATAAAGTGTTAATCAGATTAAATGAGTTAGTTTTTCTTAATCAACTAGTCAGTGTGTGCAGCAAGCAGGAGAGCAAACCGCTGTACAAATGTTGTTTTGGATTTAGAATTTGAATGTGGATGTTATGAACTATTCGGTACAGCCCTATAAGTTAGTGTGTGTCAGTGAAGTGTGTGTTTCACGTCGTTTGTACCGTTCGTTGTAAAACTGCAGCGTGTTCTCTGCGTACAGCGGAGTCACAAGCTGCCGGATCATAGTCTGAGGCTTCTCCCGCTCATCCCGCCCCAGCATTCTGACGTGGGCCACCAGCCAGGCCACCGCACAGATCGCCATACTGCACACTTTGCCCTTGATATTGTCGGTGATCTTCTGCACTCGGCGATGACGGCAGCGAGAAAAGAGGAAGGATGCAGTTAAAAAAAACTGCGGGGTACGGTCAATAGATGGGATTCTGACAGTGATGGCATCCTTCCACATTGCATGACATGAAAACTTGAATGGAATAGTAAAAAAAAAAAAAAAAAAGAGAAGTCGGCTACATCTACAGGACGTCACTGCTGTTGCAAGTTCTTACCCAACGTTACTCATTCATTTCCACAGAATACACATTTTCCTCTACAGTTCACTTGAGTCATGATTCAAACGGAAAGTAGGAAAAACTAAATTCCTAGATTTGTAGAGGGTTAGGGAGGTTTCCAGTAACGCCTGAGAATCATGACAGAAACAGACACAAAATACATTTTCTAGTCACAGGAAGACAAAGAAAAAAAAAAGATGAATTAAGTTGAACAGACCTGTACTGCCTCCACAGATAGAACACCATTCTCCCACGCATTCAGAACTTCCAAGATGGCTGCTGGCGTGCTGAGGCAGATTTCATGCCATTTCACCTGACTGTCACAACAGATAAAAGGTCAGAGGAAGTTCCATATGTCAAGCATTCTTTCCATCAATATGACTGAAAGGAACATTAAAGTAATAAAAGGTGGAACACCAACATTCTCTGCAAGTTGTTACCGCACTTAATGATGTGTCGGAATCAACATTATCCTACTTTCAATGTCACCCGTTTATATCAGTGCCCACCAAATGTTCAAAACACTCAAATAAAACAGGAAAAGTATCAAAAGCAGCACTGAGGTCTGACAACAACATATACAAAGGCCTCACTACTGTGAACATCAGGTGCTCTTCTATTTCTTTCAGTCATTATTGTTGCATGGTAATAAAGTTTTAAGTGTTGAGTGATTTGAATTCCTGTCTGGTGCATTCATGTACTGCTGGGACATCTGAGACATACAGGCAAAAGCCAACGAGTGCTACCATTACATTTATGTTCAGGGCTCAACACCAACTTATATATTACAGTAACGGAACAAAATCATTTCTAGTTTGTGTTTTATCTGATACTTTACAGAATTTGAATCTTAAGTGTTATTGTGTCAGGATTATATAAACAATAAATACATTATTGTAGTGAAATTGTCATATGAATTATTTGGTTATGGCCAAAAAACGTGATTTGTGAGAGTGACCTTGACTTTTTACCCCCAAATTTTAAATCAGTTCATCATCTTTGAGTCCAAGTGGACGTTTTCGCTAAATTTAAAGAAGTTTTCTCTCGGCGTGCCTGGGATATCGTCAAAGTTATCGTCGAATCCCGAGAATGCGACGTACGTACGATCAACCCGAAAACATTATGATGACGAAGATTGTCAGTGAGATTAAAGTATGTTAATTGATTGGCAGTAAAGGGGATACATCACACATAAAAACATTCTCTAAATTACAAATTAAGTCTGCAACCTACACTAGTTTCATCTCTGAGGAGTTGTTCAGCAGGGTGACCAGGCTCTCCACTTTGCCAGGCTCTGGTCTGAAGCAGGGGTGGTCTGGGTTCAGAGTCTTGCCCTCTTCAGGCATACACGTCTGCAGCCAGGTTTCAAAGAAGGGCGTCTCCCCTGAAGGGCTGGGGTCTGACAGGATCACCTGCAAAGGAGAGACCAGGGGAAAGTCATGTGCTGTACGAATACATTCAGGCCACTTCTACACAGCCCTCTCTGGACATCTTGTGGCCTTACGCTGAAAGAGCGGGCAGATCTGTCGTGAAAGTCTACACAGAACACTGTAACCATTCACGTCGTTATACTCTGACAAGCTTCAATTGCCACGAACTGACCTCGGAACCGTAAGTCTGCACCACATGGCAGAGCATGAGGAAGGAGATGTCGAACAGCAGGGCCCGCACCGACGCAGATTTGGCTGAAGGAGGGAGAAATCCTAATCGTTAGACATCTCATTTAATAAGAAATGGGTCAACGAGGAGAGAGGTTTCCACATTGGAACAGGTCACTCATGTATTTTAACTCACATCCTTCGCCGCTGATGTGCTTGGGAAACTCATTAAGCCTAGAACAGAAAGGAAAAAAAACATAACGATATGAAACATCTCATTAAGAGTCCACTTCCTTCCACCCTTTAAAATACGGTTGTTAAATTGGTGTGCAAGTCATTATAACATCAGTCATGATTCTAATGACGAAGGGGACTATTTGTCTAAATTATTTTTGCATTAACTCACTTAATGAACTTCCGGGCAAAGGATTTGAGTTTCCCAGTGGCTGCTGCAGCTGCCAAGAGCAGGTCCAGACTCTTTCCAGACAACATGTGTCCCAGGACCCCCAAAAGGCCCTCAGGAGACTTGGAGTGGTCTGCATCTACCGTCTAATCAACGAGAAACAAAAGAGTTATGTTCATTTGTTCATATAGCGACTTTGATTCTCCTGCCGTGATCAGATACTTTCATACATTTCCTTCACGTTATACATTTCATACAACACACTGAGTGCCCTGTGAAGTTCGGATCGGGTCACGGTGCTCTACCTTGAGAATATTGGTGACGGTGGGCTCAGCTCGCAGGATGAGACCCGGGTTAGGCTGGATGTTTGCATTTTCTGCCGTCTTTAACCTCGGGGAGAACTCCCTGTCGTAGGAGACACAGAGGGTGGAGGGGTTGGGGTGTATCGTGTGAATATGGTGAACAAAACTTCCTCAATGTCATGATCGTATTAACTAAAAGAGTTCAGAAAAATAAAAACAGATGGAAAACAGGGGTGTCTGTTGGACTTTATCCCCCATGCAGTCCTGAAATGTTCTGAACCCCGTGTGCTCATTGTGAGGTGGGAACCCGTACCGTTTTGACGTGAGGCAGGCTGTATTGGAATCTGACAGCAGACCAAGCTTGTTGCACTCCTGCAGGAGCATGCTGAGGCAGTCACAACTATGTAAAACAAGCACAGGGAAAATGATAAGCATCGTGGTGCAGGATTACCAGGCTGGCTCTCTTATCTGGAATGTCTTACAGTGACATTACACAGAGAAGATGGTTGTGGCAAGATTTCGGAGCACTTACTTGCATCTCTGATCAGCTTTGTCAAGTAATGGTGTGAGCTTGAGTAAGTACTGAAATGCAATATTCACATCATCCATGAAGTCCTGGAAAATACATTTACAAGTTACAAATAGTGAAGGCTTCATCACATTACACACACTACTAATGATCGTGTTCATTTGTTAGAAAGACAGGAGCTGCTGTACCTGTCCTTTGTCATTCTGAGGATACTTCTTTAGTCGGAGCAGAACTTGTGGGATCTAGTACAAACAAACAGGAAATGGTTCAGTTGCATGTGCACAGATACGACAACGCTTGTGTTATTTGGTCACTGGATGTAAATCAGTTTACATTATTTCACCTTATATACTTAATTGATGACTTCATGCAACAATAAAGTCACCTAGACAATGGAGAGTCCACTTAAAGACGATAAGGTGGAAACAATACTGACAATACAAACTCAAAAGAGGAAATTCGCTCAACACCAACACTGACTTTTGACATTATTTAAAGTCAATAGGACGATAAATAAGCAGATAGAGGGAACGGTGCTCCTCTTTGAAATGGATCTCACCTTGAGGAATGTGAAGGCAGTCCATTTCAGCTCCTCTGTGCCCTCTGGTGACTCGATGAGGCCAGTGAAGCAGGCTTTCCAGATCTCCAGGACAAAAAGAGGGGCGGGCACTCGCTGTGGAGGACAGAACATTTAAGAAGACTTCTGGTAAGAAAAGAATATACATAAAACAACTGAAATATGACCGTATCTGGTCAGTGCAACTGGGAAACTTTTGCATGTTAAAACTTTATTCAATGTTGCTTTCATAACGGAGAAATCTTAATCTTTGTCTGCCAAGTTACGGCAGCATTAGAGCTACTTTAAAAGCATTTTCCCTTCCCCGTCAGTTTTAACCTGACAAAGCAGTTTAAGGCAGAGTTAACATTACATTTCTCTACAACTAGATGTTCACCTGCATTCTCTTGATCATCATCAGCTGCTCCACAAGCGGCTGCGTCTCCCCCGTCAGATTCATGGTCCCTTCCAGCATGATGAAGGCGTGGACGGACGGGAAGGAGGCGTGGAACGTAGGCTCGCTCTGCTCAGACAGCATCATGGGAATACTGAGGAAAGAGTGAAGAGTCAGCACGACGAAGATCGTTTGTGATGTTCTTTAAATTAATATGAGAGTCATGCCAAAGTTAAATAGATCTGTGTTTTCAATATTTAGGAATAAGGTGGGACAATTCACCCTTTCACTAGTGACAAGCTCTCCTCTAATTTAGTTCTCAGTGTCTGGTTTGTTACACTGCTGAGGCCCTCCGTCACTTTGAGCACTGATTGCTCTACGTTGCTCCAGGAACCTGTGGAGGAAAAGCAGCAGAAACACAGTAAGATGTCTGGCTCATAACAATTATGACTGGAATTCTAAATCTGACGACATCTAATATAAATATTTAAAGTTTTACAGACAATCGGTAGTTACTAAAACCCTCTACTAAACTCAGAGAAATCACTCCGTCAAATGTAGATCCAGGTTTACAAATTGTTTTCATGTAGCCTTGACGGGGAAGAACCATCATATTGATTAATATATATATAGTTTTACCCAAAAGCATTTTTGCTCAATCCTACACACACACACACACACACACACACACACACACACACACACACACACACACACACACACACACACACACACACACACACACACACACACACACACACACACACACACACACACACACAACACCTTGTTCCTCCAGCCGAGCGATATGAACCAGGGCTCTGTTCTTGGAGCTGTTCATCAGACTGAGAAGCCTCTCCTGGCAGGCGCTCAGACTAGCCTCTGTGCTGGCTGATGGACCCAGTTCTCTCAGCTTCTCACAGTACCAGGCACAGCCCTGCAGCAGCCACACCACCACTCCCAGCAGAGCCCGACACAGCCCGATGCATTCCTCTGCTTTGCCGTGACAGCTTCAGAGGCAAGAGATGACAGTTAGTCAGAGATAGTTTAAATTAGAAGACTCTTGTTGCTTTTCAAAAATGTACTTTTTTTTTAAGCTAATGTGTAGGCAAGTAGTAAAGAACAAAACATAAGGCTGGCATAAAGATATTGCATGCCAAAAGATCCAGGGCTGCTTATTTATTATTCAAAAGGACATAAGTAAAATGTGATAACAAAAGGTTAACTTGTGAAACAAGGCTGGTCTTGGTATTATAGACTTTCATGGATAATTTTACATACCTGAGACGATGGCAAAACATGTCCATTATCTCCAAAAGGGATTTGACACACAGCTCCCGAGAAAAGTCATCAAACTATCAGAAAAAAAGACATATTCTTGAAAACCTCTCATAGATAGTAAACTGCATAATACCATCATTAGGTATAACTTACCTTGCTGAGGGCTGTAAGCACACTGGAATAAGAAACCATCTAAGGAGAGAGAGGGTAACGTTCACAACTTGCTAAATAACATTAATACTGTTTTACACACTGCTCAGTTACACTGAGTTTTTCATAACACTGTTTTTCTCTCACCTGGGAACTTATAGCATATTTGAGGTAAGACAAAATAAGTGGGTTAGGAGAGGGACCAATCATCGCCTGCTCCATCAGGGCCTCTGGAACACACACACACACACACATACAGCATTTAAAGCCACTATAAAACTGACAATAAGATAACTGGAGTAAAGTTAAATAATTAGCATGATAGCTAGGGAACTTGATTATCCTTCCTCTAACCTGCAAGGTTAAGGTAGTCCCATGTTGCTCCCTTGGGGAAGTTTTTCTTGATGTTAATGGCCCACTGGTAGTCACTCCATCGTTCCTTCCATGCCTGTAGAATGGCTTGCTTCAGATTGACCACCTTCATCCTGGTAGAAACGACCACACACACTTGTAACATTATTCATAATTTGACGAGACCGCCATTAAAGCTATTTCACTGTAAACCTTTATATGCGATACCACTCAGAGTAGCTTACTTTAGCTACGTTATTCCTTATTTGGCTAGTTGACGTTAGCAGGTAGCTGTCGGATGCCATTTGTTAACTAATGAATGAAGATAAAGTTGACTTTCTGGGTACAGAAATCCACGTATGTCACGGTAAATAAGACAAAACACAGTTGATCTATGTTATTACTAAATGTGATGCTTACCTGACTTTTTTTAGTGGTTCAAAACATAAACGATATTTGTTTTGTGCAGCTCCTCCGCTTCACAATACAGTGATCGCCATTTTTGCCGTAAAAGACGTAAGCGTTCATTGGTTAATCTCTTGACGTCCCAGTATTCTTTCACCGGATTGGTTAGAACGGGGATTTGAGCTCAACGCTCAACGGCAGACTAGTAGTGACCTAACGTTATCACAAGATGTCGCACTTTACAAAGTTAAGAGTCAAAGCAGGGTACAAAGTCAGGGAGAAAGGTAAGAAACAACGTATGCCGCAGTGAACCCAGCAGTTTATAACAAAAAGTTAAGCTAACCAACTGAAGAAATACTTACAAAGGAGTTATTATCAAGCCTGGCTACTTCAACTGACATGTAGCTAACTAGCGTTAGCATGAATTAGCGTTAATTATGCTGAGAAAACGCATTGCAACAGCTACTTTCAGACAAAACGTATTATATTTTACTGTCAGGTAGGTTTAATTAAGTTAGTTATTTCATATTGTAAATAATTTTCCTTCATTTTGCACAATTATCTATTCCATGGTTTACAGTGAAATGCTTTGTTGTCTTATGTAACCACCCCATTCAGTTGTGTGATTCACTGCAGTGTCAGTTCAGTTCAACCAACAGGTTTTTTCTTTTGTCTATTATGTCAAACCTTTAGAGGTGGAAAGAAAAGCAAATTTATATTTGTCTTGAAAACATTAAAATTCCTAGACAGCAGGTTGGAGATAGAATTAAATGTGTGAGACTAAATCCAATTCTAAGTTTGGGATTGGGACCCTTATTGAGAGATTGAAAAAAACAACTAATCTAGTTATTCACAACAGAATCCCCCACTAACCATATTTAGTTTAAAAGAGTAAGGAAAGTATATACTTAAGCATGATCTGCAAAGTTCTTCTAACTTTCACTTTTGCAGTCAGTTCTTCATCCTGTTAAAGGGGATACTGTTCTCTATATCAAACCACCCAACTACTTCTGCGAGTGAAGGTCCTGTATTGAGTCTGCGGCAACAAAGACCCTCATTCTGCCTGACACTGGAGACGTTGTCCTGGCTAGAGCGAGGTCTGTGTCCTGGGACAGAGCGATGCCAGCCAGCAAGAGATGATCCATGCGTCCTGGCATAGTCTAGGTAGGCTAGGGATGGAGGGGTGATGAGAGTGTGAGGTGTGTGTGTGTGTGGAGGTGTATTTGGGGAGAAGTATCTTATCCCTTTTTCCTTCCACTGAGAGCTGCATTAGACAAGGGTGCTGACAGATTTGAGTCTCCCCCTGGGGAGACCAGAGAGACTGTAGTCGCAGCTCTGTGTCTGTTCTCATGACTTCACTGCTGGGACAGACCAGTTTTGCTGACTCTTATTTTTCTTCTCAGTTACTGCAAGGTTTGCTTAAGTTTGAAGCTATTGGTTGTAACGTATCCCAATACAATGGAGCTCACTGGCATTTAGCTTGTGATACTCAAAGCCCCCCAAAACCAACTTACAATGAATACTTTCATTGAGGACTTGTTTAGGACTTCTACAGAAGGAAGGCGATGTTCACAACATGCTCCGTTGATTTAGGAGTATTATTTAGAATTATATGTTTATCAGTTTCTCAAATGTAATTTTATAGGTGCTTTGTGCACCACAAAATACCTCTGAGCTCTATTGCTGAACAGCAGCTGCTATCTTCCAACCTCAGCACCATACAATAACACTGAAACTCTGTGGATTGTGTTTTTGTGTAAATTATTTCTCGAATCAATCTGGGGAAATTGGTAGCTAACACATTAAACATCCACCTTGCACAGAAGGACAGAAGAGGATAATCTTTATGAAATAACAGAACTAAATAGTCCTAATATTTCATGGCTTGTGCCTCTGAGCTGTTGTAGAACTATATATACGTTACAGTAGACCTATTCTACTCTTTCTGCAGTACACAACTTTGCTATCTTGCTCTTTCTTTCTCTCTTCTTCTAAAACACACTGAGGGCCTTTGGGCACACATCGGCAATTACCAAGGGTGGAGAGCCAGGAAATGAGAGTGCCCTTATGTCCCCTCAGGTTGTCCGTTCATGTTGCTTCATGAATCAGGATAGACTAGAGGCACCTACTGTAACTGAGAGAAGATAAGGCACATAATGTGTTGCCATGTTTAACGCTACACATGACTCGTTTCTCAGGTTAGAGCTCCTAATGGCAGCCTTGTCAAGAAAAGACGTTGTCATATGTCACATGTTGGACACACATAATGGCTGTGTTTTAAAATGACATACTTTTTCTTTTTGCTTTTAGTACGTACTGCAGTTGCTTTTACAAAGTATGTACTGTTACATGCAGTATGCATACAGTCCCTATTGCACATAAAGCTGCTGCGCAAAGGAATGTGGGTCAGAATAACCAGAAAAGCATGCTGTATTGCATACTTCAAAATGCAACCGGATGCACGTGTTCAGACGTGCTTGATTGACATCTTTTTCACTTTCCTGTGACATCATGTGTACAATAGTGTAAAGAGGTCTAATTAGCCAAGCACCTCTGTGGGCGTGCTGAGCCTTTAACAGTTTTGATCTAGTATTTTTCCAAAATAGCCTAGCTGGGTAGTTTGCTAGTACTTTGGCAAACATTAGCTCAGTAGAGCTTCTCTCAAAATCCAGTCGTCTGCCCTTGTGATGTGATTTTAGCACTGTTATTATTTACTCCTGTGCTTTTTCATACTGTGACATGTCAAATGTCTTCTTTAAAAAAGGCCAATGCATTTACCGGATTGAGTCATAGAAGGATGTCATCAACCTGTCTTTAAAAATCCTGTGTACATTTGCAGTCTTTTGATGTGTTCTTGCACTGTTGAGACAACGCCAGTGGGCTTTTGGCTTATAGCACAAGACAACAAGCGTGGGTAGTAGGACAGGACTGTTGTGTCTCTTCCATTTCGGCAACAATGGAATACACAAACGACTACAAAACATGTCTCAGTCATTGGATACATTCCCATCATACTTGAGACACTTGTGACGTGTTTAGAAAAACACATAGTCTGTATATATAATAACTCAATTCATACCTCAGTATGTACCACAATATTGATCTCCCAATGTAGTACTATGTATAACTTCCAGTACTTTGTGTACGTCTAGTGACCTATAAAATATATTTCCCTTTGCACTTACAGTGTGAAAGATAGAATAATATTATATGTGTACTATATTTCTCGTCTGTGACACCATGGGATGAGCTTATATATTCATGTGTATGAATTTATTTGTAGTAGATAATATTATCAATGTCTAAAAAGCGTAGTTTTAATAATATAGATCTCAGACCTCCCGTACGTATCTTTGATTGAGCGATACTATCGCAGGAACTAACGGAGTACTATTAGCGGTGAAAGTGTTGGCCACAGAGCCACATGCGGCTTGACACTGAAGAGCTTTATATAGCCCCTTCAACATGATTCCCCCTCCTTTTACTGTCATCAAGAGTCGAGGCTACAGGGAGTTTGTTCCAGCATTAATTATATCTAGTCTATATGGGCTGGCTGGCAGAGAGCCTTGAGAGGCCAATTCCTTGCATCCTTCCACATCCTTTAGCTGGCTATAGAAGTCCTCTGTAGGTGTAGGTGTTTAACGCTTTTTGATTTATATCATGACAGCAAATGTGTGAGTCTAGGCCCCAGCTGGCGTAGTCAACTATTCCCTGAGAGTCACAGAAGGGACATTCCCAAGGGATCCTGGGTGTCAACTTGCTGTTGCGTAATTTAGACAAAATATCATGATGACGTAGGAATAAACATCTCAACCTTCTGTCTGTCTGTCTGTCAGTCTATCTATCTATAACAGCCTCCATGAGGTATTTCATATGGTTTTATTTGCTTGAATTTCCTCTCTGAGGGATAGGTAGAAATAGCCAATATACTTACCTTGTTGGCACAACCGAGCAACAAAAAGCACCTGTAACACCTTTGCTTTTTCGGGCCCTGACCCAAGTTGGTAAAGTTGAATTGTGACATACAGTGGACATGGATACATAGATGCCCAGAAATACTTAGCATAAGAATACCATGGGATTCTACTTAAGTAACTGAACTCACAGTCTACCCATCCCAACTGAAAGGCATGTCTTTGGGATTACATAGCAACCATCCCATTTACAGGGCAGTTTTTCCTGACATGCCCTTAATTATAAAGAACCTCTGGCGTCTCATCCTGCTATGACAGTACGCCATTTTGACATCACAGCTATCAAGACAGCCCACTTTCAGAGTAAAGTCAAATTCTGATTTCCACATCCCGTGTGACACTGATGAAAAATCTTTAACGCTCATTAACACTGTCCACTAGTAATCCTGAAAGCTTCACTTCTACTTCATGTGTGTGACACTATGCAACACAAAGACTAACATACACTGCCCAGGCCATGTTACATAATCAAACTTGGCAAATGCTTCTGGCATGGCCTCTGTGATCCCAGTGTCAGTTGGTGCTGAGACCCAACGCCTGAGCTCAGCACAACTTGTGGCCAGCAGGTTAATCCCACATCTGTCGCTCACTGTGGGTGATTTAATCACCCCAACCTAAATTATTTAGAATGAACTGATGGCCACAGATCTCTTGCAAAGAGTTCAGGATTATTCATCACCAGTCAAAAATGGGTTCTGTGGTGCTGCTGATGACGGCATTGTACTAGCCAGCTTGCATAACTCTTTCAACGCTTTACAGAAATGCCATACATTTGAACTTTCATGTACATGTAGATGTCATGTACTATATATGGTTTATGTCAAAGTCTTGCTTTAATTGATTGTTGCATTCCATTTTTCATGCCATGAGATATCCCTCACAAAAATATGTATTAAATCCTTCCATTTTATTCTCATGTGTTTTTAACCAAGCAAGTCACTGTTACGCCTTGGAGAAATGCATCTAAGTGTATGTAACAAATACCTTTTCATTTTAAACTGTATATTTGCAAAACATTGTTAAGAACGTTATTCTTATCCCATATTATACTTGAAAACAAAATCATCAAGAGGACCAATGAGTCAATATTTTAGGCCAAAACTAGCTTATCACAGATATGTTTTTTGGTATCACTGTTGGCCTATAAGTAACAAGACAGACAAGCCAAACATATGGTTGTGATAATTTAGAAACAGTGTCGTCATTATATTGTTTGTCAACCAGAGAGAATTGGCAAAATGATTTTTAATTGTAAAATGTCCCACTTGGTAATAATTCTTTAATAACCAAAAATCTCAGTTTATTTCACTTCTAAATATCATTGTTGGCATCACCCTAAAATACCCACGATTGATTAGGCTCTTCTGAACAGTGTGTACAGAAATATACAGGTGATACTAATAACATTAACGAGGGCTCAGAACTTTAAAAAAATGCTGTTGACAGTGAGCCAGCAGTCACAATGCAGGACCCTGAAACTGAAGCAGCCATCAATCATTTTATTATTTACACCTGTGTTTTTCATACTAACATGACAAAATGTCTTCAGTGAGAAAGACCCATAGTTAAATCCAATACTTACATAAAACATTAGGGTTTCCTCTGTTCTGAGGTAGTAGAGTAATACTGATCTCTCATGGGTTGATACCCCATTGATCTGATGAAGTCGGCTGCAGGCTTCTTGCCCAGTTCAGCAGGGCCAAAAGGCCCCTGGCCGCTTGTTGTTTGTGTGTCACAGTGATTAATTGATGAGCTTTCATGAATAATTGGCCCAAGACCAGGAAGTCATCTGACTATGGTGACTTCATTCTTGATCTCTCATCTTAAACCTTCCCACATGGTGATGTATTACCTCAGCTACCACTTCGTCTATTCATTACTCAAGCTGGAGGATGTCCGGGGTTCGTATGTGATTTTACGTTTCGTTACTGCCCATGACATCAACAAAAGAGATAAAAACAACTTTTTTTTTCACAGTTAGTTTTTAATTGAATAATTTAAATGACTTTGAATGAAAATCAAAAGCCCAGTAGACATTTTACTGGACATAGGAAGACTTCTACAGAGGTCAAAGGTTTTTCCAATCATCCCTTTAAGAGAAATATCTGTTTAATCATGACAGAAATTAAATCATTGAAAAGTGAGACAAGAATCATATTTTTGCCTCTCAATAGTGATTTCATTGTAGTACTCTGACAAAAACAGATAAATATTGATTGCTGTATTCTATCAAAAAGAACTTTGTATAAAAAAATAAGCAGTTTTTTCAGCCTGGCTGCTCCCTATTATACTTTTTATGTAACTATGCTTTTTTTTAATCCTTTATATTAAGCTTAAACATGTGTGTGCTTCTTTTTTAAGGGCTCAGGTGGGCAACATCAAAGCAAAAACAATCTCCGAAAGAATTATTCAGTAGAAATGCTTTTTAGTTTTTACCACTGAGGAGGTGCAGAGGCTTCACACATCAGTGTATAGAACCTTCCCAGAAGGCAATGAGCATAATAAATGTTTAGGGTTGGGTAAAGAACACTTCACTTATTAGCCAAATATGCTCTTTATATTTAACTACATCCCACATTTTTTCTAAAAAAGCAACATACAACCAAGAAATATCATAGAGTAAAGAATACAGAGTTAAATGACTATTAGGAAAATATAAGTCATTGTGACCAACATAACGACCATTTTATGGTTCTCCTCTGTGTTTTTCACCGTATCCTATATGTTTCCTTCTTAACACATATGCAATCTTTTATCTGTGAAAGTTAACTAAAATTGTTCCACAGGGGCATGAGGTAATAGATAAACTGGACTTGATAAACAGTATTCTGTGTCACAAAATAAACATGTTGAGGTTTGAATGATAAATTCTGACGGCGTCTAGAATAAGGGATCATTTCTAAATGCTATTATACATGCCAAAGAAATATGTTGTCATGCATTATAATTGTTTCTCTTAAACTACTGTATATAGTGATAGCAAATGATTAACGCTATAACTATAAATGTTTAGTTGATTTGGTTTGAACTTTTAATTGAACAGGGATTTGCTTTAATTAATGGCATATTTTAAGAAATATTTTAAATCTGTAAAGAGACCATTTGCAAACTGAAGACTCAAATATCTTTTTGGAATATATGACTATCCGTTTTTTCAAGATCAGTCCAAACTGTTTTTGGAAGATTACCGTGGGAACAATCACTTCAAAACTTAAGTCTGAGCTACACTCATTACTTTGGTATTACATCTGAGAAATCATATGTATACAAGTACAATAAAAACAAAGAAATGCAGAATCATTCTCCTCACACCCTGCCTTTCACTTGTTATCTGAGAATCAAGTATTGTAAAAATGCGTCTTCATGTTCAGTGTGTAGAGAATCCTCAAGAATATACTTACTAAAATGAATTTAGAAAGGTGTGCTTCTTTTTATTGCTTCCATTCAGACCTATTTCCAGTGTCTTAACTCATCGCATTAGCATATAGCTCAAATGCATTTAGCTGTTTACAGTATGTGATGTTTTTAAATGGGGATTCAATTTGAGGAGTGAAGTAGGAAATTAGTTTGTCTTTCTTTTACTCTTGCTCATGTATATCTGTTTGGACAGCAATGACAGTGATAACAGGTTTTTAGCCAAACTTAGTCTTGCACACATTCATTTTATTCGTTAAAGGATACATTTGTTATATAATAATTCAATAATATTGTCTCATTAGTCTATAACCCAAGTAAAGTTTAAAACAGAGATCGACTCTGTTCTTAACAATATAAAGAGTGGTTAAATTAATGCACTGTTGATGTAAAATGAAAAGAGGCTAATGTTGGCTAACACGTTTGGACTATTCTAACCTTATTAGCGTAACACAAAGTGTTGTAGACACATTTGCCCTTATGATGCTTGTTCGTTTATCATTTTTGAATGAATGGATGCTTATTGGGTTGTTATAAATAATTCCTTCCTATATACATTTTAAAGCTTAAAGTAATTATGTAACATTTTGATTACCAATTTAATTAGATTCGATAAACATAACAGCTACTCTTTTATTTTATTTCAGGCATTAGGTATTGATTAAAGCAATGTCATAACATCATTTCATCTTACACAGATCTCAATCAGATTTCTGTCCCCTGATACTGTTAACAATATGCATAGTTTCATTTTTAGGACAAAAATAAGTGTGGTCAATTTAAACCAGTTTGTTACGTCTGATTTTCCATATGTAATGGATGAAAAAGTGTGAAGTTGTGAAAGTAAAGTTACACTTAAAGGTGCATTTCTTTGTTGGGTTAGAACTTGCTGCTATTCTGTTATTAATTTCACAAACTTGGATATTGCAACCTGTATGTTGCAAAAACAAAATGTTATGAAACTACAAAATGTGTATTTAAGAGGGGGGTCCACCATTTGTGCTTTAGTTTAGTTTGACCTGACTACTTATCAATGTTTGTACAAGACATGATATGTGTAGGCCAGTGCAGCCAAGCATAGTGTTGGTGGCTTGTAAACGGTTTGTTCTAAAATATGGGGAATTAAGAAATTACAAATAGTGTTTCTCTATACAATTTCATTTCTTTTCAACATATTCCTTTATGTTCTTCATAGTGCAATCAATATTGCCTACTCTCCCTACATTGGTGGGATCACACCAATACTAAAATGAAGCTGTTGATGTTTTCCTCAGTGGCTCACGGTCAGATGTTTTATCACAGCTCATTGCAACTGAATGCTGCAATGCACAAATTTTCAATGTGTCATTGAACGCAGGTCCAACAAATGACAGCAATGCGAGGAGAGCTTGCAGAGAAACCTTGTAACACCATTATTTGTGCCCAAGAACAAGTTGAAATAGCTAAATTCTATTGTTTAGAGGTGTTTTTGGAAACTGATGATACTGCACACAAAACATAACTTACCTAAGCAGTGTATTTACACCTAAGATTTGATTATAAGGTTCCGTCATAATAGTTTTTGATGCACTATCATTGAACACTCTTAACTCAAAATAACCATGTGAAAAAAGATTCAAGTTTCCATTTAGGAAGAAGGTCTTTCCCTAGCCTTTTCCTTGATTGTTGACATTCCTTACCACAATTGTCTAAGCTGCGTACTCTTGCTTTTCCCCATTCCTTCCAGTTAAGTCCCTTTTTACTGTTGTCTTATTTCTTTTCCAATCTTTCACAGCAGTCAGCTTTTCCTATGGCACTTTGCATTGTTCTGCATTTTTACCCTAGGGTTAAAGTTATTGAAAGTTGAGCCAGGGTCAATGGGTAGAGGTCATATTTCCGACTCTCTACGATATGACCTTTGATCCAGCGTCCTGGTGGCCTGTAAGCGTTCAAACTCGTGTCGGCTGTTTCGGTCTGGACTGAGGTTCGCCAGTGGCCTGCTAACACCAACTACATCCTCTTCCTCATCATCGCGGCTCATGAAGGCCAGCTCATTTTCATAGCAGAATGAGTTTGAGCTGGGGACTAAGAACTTGTTCTCCAGCATGTCCTTGGCACTGCAGCGGGGGGTGGACGGCACCTCGTAGGTTTTGTGAAAGTGAGAGTAATCCACCTTGTACAGGTTCTTCTCCTCAAACAAGACTGGCTCGAAACGGTGACCCCAAAGCACCTCAGAGGCCAAGTAGGAGCTGCGAGCCTGTGTGGTCATGGCGGTTGCTTCAACCATCCCCTCCAAGATGACGACAATCTCAAAGTCTGCTGTCTCCAAGTCCTGTTTGCTGATCCCAAATAGAGGGCTCTCCTCATCTATCTCATGGAGAATAGTGATGGGTGAAACCAAGAAAATCCTGTCCAGGCCCTTATCAAAGCCCACATTAATGTCTATCTGGTCTAGAGGAATATATTCACCCTCATCAGTGATCCGAGGTTTGATGAGCTGTGCCCTGACATGGGCCTCTACAATGTGGCTCTTGCGAAGGTTCCCTACCCTCCACATGAGGCACAGCTTTCCATCACGCATGGCAATGAGAGCATTGTGGCTAAACAACAGTGTTTGTGCTCGTTTCTTAGGCCTGGCCATCTTGGCCATGATGGCGCCAATCATAAAGCAGTCAATGATGCAGCCGACTATGGACTGGAAGACCACCATGAAGACAGCCATTGGGCACTCTTCAGTCACACAGCGATAGCCATAACCAATGGTTGACTGTGTTTCAATGGAGAATAGAAAGGCAGCCACAAATCCATTGACCTGTAGGACACATGGAGTGAAGTTGTCATCTCCGGCGGGGTTATCCAGATCTCCATGCAGCAAAGCAATGACCCAAAAGGCTAAGCCAAAGGCCAGCCAGGAGACAACAAACACAAGAGTGAAAACTACCAGCATCCATCGCCAGCGAATATCGACACATGTGGTGAAGATATCGGCCATGTAGCGCTGCGACTTATCTTCCATATTGGTAAAATGCACATTGCACTGGCCATTCTTTTTGACAAAGCGGTTGCGGCACTTGCGGCGTGTGTGGATCTTGCCATTGCCAAAGCCGTTCATGCCATGCATGGTAGTGAGGCGGAGTCCCTCTTCCTCAGATGACACAATGCTGTAGCGGTTGATCCGTCCAACACTCATGCTCCTCGCAGCGCCTCCAGCTGCAGGGTCAGTGCAGAAGGGCAGGCCTGGAGTGGGGCCCCTCGCAGCTTGATCACTGGCCAAGACGCATTTTACTAAATCAAAGACAGGGAGCTGGGTGGGAGCCTTGTGCTTTAATCCAATCCCTGTAGAGAATGTCAGGAGAGGAAAACAATGTGAGTGTCTTTCAGTGACATAATGGTCAAATCACACCATACCTGTGTATGAAACATTACAAAGAAAACAACAACGTAAGCTTTGAGTGACTGAATGGAAAATCCTTCTAAAACATACATAATGGAAAGTAGACCGTGATATAAATGGATAATTTCACTAAATTAGTCTTTTAGAGCCCAAATGACCAATTAACCATCATCACTTACAGCTTTGTACGTGGTCTTTCTATTTGAATAAAAATAAAAATAAAAATTGTTAGATATTCTAGATACATTTGCATTAAATAAATTTCGATTTTTGATATGACTGACCATTTTACCATGTAATTAATGTGACGTTTGTTTATTATAAGGTTTCCTATTAACTAGTGCAGTAACAATCAGTCTACGGAAGACCAGCTTCTGATGAGTTTGTCCTCTCGCAAACTCTGATTATAAATATAATTAGAAACAATACGGATTATTATAATAGCGTTAACAGTAAAGTTTTACAGTACGTTCAACATTGTTATACTTTATGAGAACACTTATTTTCACTCTCCCTTTTCCCAGTGCAAGGTTTGTAATTTTATTATCCATAATCCTTCAGTTCATTCACAATCCTTCTCCTCGCCATCTTGCTCTCTTTAAACATCACGACTCAAAATCCAATTGGCCCTCACTGAAGGGTCCTCATGTCTTTTGATGTCGGCTGGGTAAGTGAAGATCTGGCCTCAGAGCAGATCCACTTCTGTCACATGGCGTTTCCTGTGCTTTTCTCTTTCAAATTATAAAGAAGGTTGGCAGAGGAGGCAAACTAAGTCATCACCTAACAGATGTTTATTATTCTGTAATGAAAAAATTGACCTTTATGTAAGCCACTACTCATATCTGGTTAAGCTTTATAAAATGAGGGCTTTCATATTTTAAGCCCACCGGTAACGGGGAAGGCTATAGCGTTAGTCTTCAGCGCGTCTTTGTTCTATTTATAGTAAATCAGCAGCATGCCATGCAGTCATCACACATCCAACAACCTGCACTCTTCTATTTCTTTTGTGGTTTAAGTTCGCCATTGTCCTTTTACTACAATACATTTGTTAGGGGAGTAGAGGGGGTTGTGTGCGTGTGTATTTTAACATAACCTAAGAGGACTTGTATGTGTGCCACTGGACATGCAATTCCAGATGCTGCGTACAGGGCTGGAGAGCAAAGGACTATTTATTTGACCCCATTCTGTACAATTTGCAGTGTTATTAATCATGCTGTGAGGATGCGGTACATTTATAACACCTTTCCATGATGCACTATACAAGAAAGTATTAGATTTCTCCCCTGTGCAATGCCCTGTATTACATATTTTTGTAATTACATACTGGAACTTTACCTAACAAGAATATTTTAGGTTACACAAACAATGCACTTGATAATGTACAGTATGCTTCATCTGCAAAATGTCAGTACAGCTGTCAAATGATTGTCTCTGTCAGGCGGCAGATAACCTGGCCACTGCGCTGGATGTTGAGCCTCAGGGTCAAGGACTTTTGCCCATGGGGATGGACTGAGGCTCCTCTGGGTGCAGACTGCTTTTATCGCCTGGCCACATCCGTTCTATGTCTGCTTGCCTGATTTGGGCCCTGAAGACTCGACGGTTCACTCATGTGCGTTCCCAAATCCCGGGTGCCCTGCTGTCTGCCACACACTCACACTTATTCCCCCCTCACTCACACTCTTTCGGTGAAAGTTCTCCTGATCTGGAGCCAGATTGCCTCATGCACAATCTTAAAACTGTCCCTCAGGAGTCAAACAACTGTATCAGGAAAACATTCTGTAGCTGTTATGTTCTATCTTTATCCTTCCAAAGGCTCTATTTGCTTTTTCACTATATTACACTACATTCCCAAAAGAGAACAGCTGTTATTGCTAAAAATAGTAATCCTACCTCTCATCCCATATGTAAATCTGTCAACCAACCTGGATTGTCTCATCCTTTCTCATTGTATATAGCGCTTGATTTTTATACAGACAGTTTAATTAGGTATGTTTGTGCTGATTGGCTCACCTGTGTAGTGGCAGGCTTGGCTGCATTGGCATAATAACCACACTGACTGTGTTACATAATTGAGATGAATCTTTAGCCTGAACGTCGCCTCTGTATTTCACATTTTACATCTTGGTCTCTACAGTACACGCATGACCTGAGCAGCCTTACATGCTGAGCGTGTCCATATCTTACTGTAGTACAGTGTCAGGTGTCCAGTGAATTGATCAAATTGAAGTAAAAACCTTCCCTATGTCCTTGGAGTCATTAGATAAGTGCCTCAGAGTCTCGACCCATGCAGCAAGCCTTTGCTGTAGCTACACGGGAAGCTCTTTAAATCAGATTGTCCCTCCGAGAGGTTGTATGTAAGGATTGAGTGTACATGGTGCTTAAAGATCCATCTTTGTCACCAGCTCTTTGACTTTGATTTGACATTCGTCTTTATTGTGTCAAAAGGTTTGACATTAGATTAAGCAACTGCTAGTGACAGCTGAGTAGCTATGAATCTTAATTTCCTTAATTCAAATGAATTCAAAGTTAAAAGGGCAATCGGTAGTTCTTTAGCCATATTACTATAGTTACAGGAAGAGCTTACTCACATGTAATTGACCGGCTGGTTGTATAGATGAAAAGTGCTGATCTTATCAACGTAAACGAACCTGTATTGGCCCTAAACCCAACATTTAAAACGCATGATTACAACCTGCTATTACCCACAAATATGTTTTTTAAAACAGGGACGAACAAAAGACAACACCTAGATATAAGCTTACTGCTGCTGTGTAAGGTGTGTATATATAGTTGTTAGTCCTTGTATTAAGAGACAAGTTAATCAGTGGGAAATGTATAGCCGCTTCCAACCCTGTTTAGAATAAATATGCATCTTTGATTCATAAGGCATGACACAGAAAGTGATTTCCACCACAGCCAATAATTGCACCTTTTGTGACCTTGTCTGCTGTGTGTGCTCTTGTGGAGTTGAGAGGAGCTACTAGGGGAGACGATAAGCTCGCAGCTGATTAGGGTGAATAGAATGAATAATTGGATGTGCAAAATAATGGAAGGGATTTTGAGGAACAATGAGGTGTAGTGGGAGGGGGTACTTCATCTCAAGACAAGCATGCAAGAAACTGAGCTCAACCACTACGATCCCGGCCCACCTCCCAAGGCCATTGTAAAGGAAGAGCCGAGGCTCAGGTGTCATTGTATTTTCCTATAGCTCACAACGCAGAACTCGTCCCGTCTCAAGTGACCTTCAGGTATTTTCCTAAAGAAAGTAACACCACTGCACCATGCAGAGATGTTGACAGTATCTTATACAAACTAGCTGGCTCACAGTTTTATATAACACAATAATTGACACTTTGTCATTTTGTGGTTCGACTGCAACTAGACAAAGAGACGTATACGTTAGAACCAGACAGTACCCTGGAGGCATTTAGACTGGTTATGTAGGCCAGCCCCGTCCTGAGATACCATCTCAGGTGGTTATTGAGAGAAGTGGTAGAGAGAGGTGTTCATAGAGAACTGAGTCATCTTCTCACATTGTTCTAACAGCTGCTAGTAGAACAAAATCGGCAATTATTTGCTGCACCTGTAGCTCTTCCACAGTTCAAACACCTGGTTCCTATTGATTGATCATTCCCATATGTGAGCCTCTCACTGAGCTTTTTACATTTTTTATCTATGTAGTTTTTTTAATGACTTGTACCCATTCACAAAAGCTGAATCACTCATATTAAACTCACATTTAAGTAACACCTGTTGGTTAGAGCTCACAGGCTGAGATATATTACTTTTAATGCAGTACTGCTAGATGTTAGTCTTATAAGACGATGCATAAGCTGTAGTCCATGTTTTCGATATGGTATTGTGCCTTGTGTTATATTTGATGTTTTTGGCGAGTCCACTGCATGCTAAATATCCCTTTTTGATAATAACATTGAATCAAACTGAACTAAGCTGAGATGAAAAACAGGATGAGATAATTGAAGTGTCAGGCAACACTGCATAATATTCTTTCTCTTCATCTCTTTTGTACCCTCACATCAGTGATTTCTTTATATTCTGATAGAAAAGTGCACTTTTATCCATTAATACCTGCTCCTGTCTGTCCTTCAGTAATATTGTACTAAATGAAAAGGCGTGCTATGATATAACACCAGATAGTGAGTGCTCAAGTTGTAACCAGTTCATGTATTATCAAGGTGTTTGTTGAAGTGGAATTGGGAAGATGTAATCCAGAAATGTTTGTTTGTTTACATTGGTTACGCCTTTGTCCCGGCCTAAAACTAATGATAATTCTGTTGAATAAATTAAATTAAATGTATTTAATTTCTGTCATTAATTGGTCTATCAAATATAAATCTATCATCACAGCTTACTAGATTTGAAAGAGATATCCTAAAATTTCTTATTTTGTCTGAATATTCAGTTTACAATAATAAGAAACAGCAATTCTTTAGAATTGTTTTTGGCATTTTTAATAATTATTAATCTATCATCAATTGTCGGTTCAGTTCGCCACCTGATTTTCTGATGAATTATAAACAGTCCCACAGTGCAATGCGTGTTTATCCTCTCCCTCTCCTGTCTGAGTGAGCAAGCTCTGATATGGATCGAGACAATGTAGAGATGTTGTAGATGTTATTGTAGACCCAAACTTCAGTCAACGTTAACTTCAGGATTACATTTTTTGTTTTAGCAGATTGCTTTTAAGGTTTGTTGTGTCTGACCTTCAGTTACATTTCTAGTTTGTTGGTTTATTTGAACCCTTCGGGGGCTTTAAATATCACAGCCTTACATCGACAGGCATGGCCTTCTTGGCCATTCCAAAATATAAGCGGTGATTAACTCTGCATGAGCCTGGAGAAATCAATATAATTTAAAATATGGTGTCGATCCACATTCTACAGAAAAGATTCATGCTGTAGTAAAGCTATAAACTGTAAGTATGTGATCAGTAGCACATTATTTTCTGTTTTGGCTCTGCACTACGGCATAGCAGATTTTAAATGAAACAATGAGTACAGCAATTACTTTCAGCTTTAAACTGTGCTGTTTATATTCACACCAGATGAATAATCATGGGATTTTACCATTTTACATACATTTTCTACCAGTTTTAGGAGATAACATGTGTTTGGACAAAAATAACAACTTACATAAAGTCATAATATGTTTTAAAATCCTTTGCAATCGATGACTAATTCAACTTCTTTTTTATTTGTATGTACTGTTTCTGAACAACTGTTTAAAACAACCATTTATGAATTGATATTATTAGACGTCTAATTTCAACACGACAACTGTGGATGTGCTTGAGAGTAAACATTGCCATCCAGTGCTATTTATAAAACACTACAGACCAGTGATATCTGACAAATACTGATGTGACTGTAAGTTTGAGGTGAAGTTTTCTACCCTTCTCTTACCTTTGTTTGTACCTGTCCTTCCCCCGGCTGCAGAAGTAAAAGGTGGTATCTTCTCTCCCAGTGTCCCTGTTAACCAAACTGAGGCATTCTTTGCATCTGCCACCGCAGCTGCTCCTTCTTTGTGTGTTACTCTAATACAGGAGAAAACCACTCCATCATCTTCAGCACAAGGCACAGACCCCCTTTGAATTTCTTCATCCTTGCTTGATCTCTTGTCTCTCTCTTTTTCAGGTCCTGTTGCGAGTGCAGATGAAACGCAGTACTGACCAGGCTGAATCACACCAGGACCTCTGGCCAAGACACTTTTGCTCAGTCGGTGCCAGACGTGCAAAACAGGTACGACACGAGGATTATCCTAGTGCAATTACAAGTTTTTGTATCTCCATCTTCTGAGGCAATTTCTTCAGCTGGTCTTCTGCTCATCCTTCATTATTACCAACATGAATTCTTTCTTTCACATTTGCCATAAAACTGTACAATACTCCCTCACTGGTTATTAACTGAACAGCTCTCTATCAATCTTTCGCAATCTGATCTAGTTGGACTGCTCTCTCTCTCTCTTTCTCACTCTCACACTCTCTCTCCCTCTGACTATTTCTTCGCTCTCTCCCTCCCTCCCTCCCTCCCTCCAGTAGTGTCACACAAGCTGCCATTTGCAGCCTCCCTCTCTTTTCTCCTCCCCTCCTCTCGTTCTCTCGCTCTCTCTCTCTCTCTCTCTCTCTCTCTCTCTCTCTCTCTCTCTCTCTCTCTCTCTCTCTGTTGTTGTCTCTTTCCCTCCCTCCCACTTCATGGCACTACCAGTTGACAGCCACTTGATGCACAGACGTATCATTCAGAAAACACAAGCAGACAATCCACCATTGTATTTGATCAGATGTTGATCAGAAGTAAATGGAAGCAACATTATGAAGAAGAAAGGCTTTCACAATGATTTCCCACATAAAATTAACAGCCCTTTTTTAGTCCATCTGCTCTGCTTTTACTCTGGGAGAAATCCTGTCATCCCACCATTTCCCATCACAGAAAAGATGATTAAATAATTTAGATTAAAGATAATACACGGGACTTTGCAGCATCAGGTGATAATATTGATTGTTGCACAGCCGAGACATGACCGGGGCAAATCTTCATGTATCTAGTTCATATGTGTGCTGTGCAGCGCAGAGTGTGTTTCAATATATCATGCTGCTGGGTGCTGTGTCCCAGTGCAGAGTGATGCCTTTCACACTTGTCACCAAAGACTCATCAGTAACATTTGACCCGAGGATGTACGTGTGTGCTCGTGTGCATGTGATTTTGACAATATGGCAGTCTCGCCACACCAGGACTCCCGCGTCAGAGGAATTGAAACTGAAGTATGCCAATCACTCTATTAGTCAGCTCTCTTATTTCATCATTTTCCGTAACACTTTTACATATGAAATCTTCTAAGAAAACACTGTTAACTCCCAATGAAGAGTTGTTTTTGGTGTAACCACAGGACTATTGTCTTGATGTGTCATTATGCCTGTATCTCTGGAGAATTCTTCAGTGTCCCTGGTTTTGTGCCTTCAGCTGATATTTGGAACAAGATGTAGCTTTTCCTGCATCCTCACCACTCTTGAGTACATTACCGTTACCCATGACAGCTTCAAAGTTTGACATTATCCTCCGAGCTGAGTGCCTGCTTCCCTTTTCTCACGTCTCAGAGAGCCAGTCATCAGTCAAACGCTAAAAGAGAGGAAAATTAGTGTGGGGTGAAAGAGTGAAAGTTTCTAAATACAGCCATACTGGCTCAGGCTCAGCTTTATCACTAATGATTCATCAGTGCAGGAACCCTCTCTCTGTCCCCCCCCTCCCTCTCTCTCTCTCTCTGCTCCTATTCTTTCTCCTTCGCAGCCTCTGATTTCAGGCTTCTGAGGGTGATTTGCAATAGCCTGTGTGTGATCATCACCAGGCTATTGTGTTTGGCTGAGGACGTCAACTAATGGAGCTCAAAGCGTCCTTTTAAAGCGCCTCTCAGTCTGTGTCGGCAACAGGTACTGTACCCGTCCCTGCATAATGTAAGGCTTTGACGGCGTGATGCTGCAAGCCTGGAGAACAGTAGATCACAAGGTTCACACATCTAGACTGTAAACCTTGTTATGTAACTGCAACATAATCACAGGTGGCAGCTCACATATCCTTTGCATGTGTGTGTGTGTCTAAATGAGGGTTTTGCCTCCCAGGGAGATGGCTAAGTGGAATTTGCTGCCGCTTCCATGGCTACAGGTATAACACATTTTCACTATTTTCAGACCGATAAGACCTGATTCAAATGAAACAAAGAGAGAAGAACAAGAAGGATGGAAAGCTGCTGGTCAACTAAAGGCTTTGGCAACACTAAGGCCATTGTAAACATGACTCATCAGAGAAATAGTGTGTTGGAAAAATAAAAACTAGAGATCATAAGCAGTTAAAAGATAATATAGGAATAAAATATTTCTTTTGAAACCAGAATTGTATCTTGCTCGAACTAACTTCATTTAATACACCATATATGGAGCTGGGCTTGATTGGCTCTCCTCACTAAACAGAACAGAACATCTGTCTAATCCGGCCATTTCACAGCATTTGAACTGAAATGCCTCCATGCTGTGCAGAGCAGTGACTCTTCTGCCTGTGAGGAAAAATAATTAAAATGCTCAACTAAAAATAATTGATTTGTTTGCAAAAACATCACACAGAAATCATGCAACCCTTTAGCCACAGTGCAACATCAAAAACAGACTTAAATGGGACGTTTGAAATACAGACTTCATGTCAAACGGAGGTTTTAAACTGCAGCGAGTGAAGAAAAAGGAGATTGGGAGATAGTGAAATCCCTCCGCTTCTGACAGTTTTTGCAGCAAGGTGTAATTTGCATTAATCAGAAGGGCTCTAAGAATAAACTTTTCACAATCTTCCTGGTGATAGTGATTGTGGCGGTTCATCTTTTACAATGACGCTCGCCTGAGGCAGACACTGCACAGGCGCTGTATTGAATTATTGCTGCTGACAGCTCCATCTCTCCCCATCACGATCAGAAACATATCATCTAAAGGGCTTTGACACACAAAGTGAAATACACATGAAATATGTGCTCTGTTAGTAATTTAGGTAAAGATTCATTTTGGGACGTGATAGATTAACCCTTATAGATGAGATGTGATTGTACTTCATGTCACACGCATTCATTACTCCTTATTGAAGTACTTAATACAAGACTTTTAATTTTTTCACTGCGTCTTTACCTCTTATCTTGACAAGTCACTTTGTCCCTCACTAATGTGTCTTTGTAGTGTGTGGAAGTCCGGAAGAGCTCTGAACTTTCCCCCTTCGCCGCTCGGCTTGTCACTAAGCACCCCAATTACATTATTCTCTGAGACTCCTGTCTCATGCAGCTATTTCAGGCTTTGGAGCCTTTCCTGTTCATTTTATTTTTGCAACTTCATTTCTTGTCAGTGGGGATTAGGAATGTGATATTACTGTACTCACACTGGCTGAAATAGTTGTGAAAAGGCCTTCTTGTTCTTGGGCCCAGCTGTCTGTTGCTTAGCGTGGCCGTGGTTGGAGTGTGCGTGCATGTGCTGGTGGAAACAACATCTTACACAAACTTAAAGATCTGCCAGGGTAATTTGCTTTTGCTAAAGTTTCTGTGTTCTTTCATTCAGAGCTGATTGTTTTCATATCAGGGCCGCAGTGTCACATTAAGTGGGTTTTAAATAGAATATCATGCCGAGTGGCTGCTCACTGGTGGCGATATCCATCGCGGGTTCCAGTTTTGAGGCAAACACATTTAACAAATGAAAATGGTGTTTTTATCAGAAAGAACTTGAGACAAATATTGAAAGTGAAAAGGAGTGGGATGCAGATTAATCGTCTGCTATTGTAGTTTCATACACTTCACTGCTCAGGTTGATCATACACTGACGACTGATACGTTGTATAAAGGAGATCAGTGGGAACAAATTCCCTTCAGATATTTTCTTCCATATTACCCAGTTAAACATGTTAAACCCAGACCTGCCGTGGACTCTAATCGCCGGCATGCGGCTACTAGACATTAAGGATAATGCAAAACCACTGAATGCTCTGCTTACTGCCTATCACTCAGAAAGAAATAGGAAATAGAAAAATATTCCTTCGTCAAGTTCTGTTTGCCAGACTCACAATTGATTTCCAGCCAGGTCTGATACTGTTAAGAGGGATTTGTTCAAGAACACAACACCATAGTAAGACATTCCACAACAGCGACTACACTATCACAGTCACAGGAGCGATAACTGCATGTGGAGACAGAGACCGTTTATGCTTTTACATAATGACTCCTACAGCTGCACTTAACATCCCTCTTTCTCTCAGCCTCACTCTGGGTGCTTCTTTGAGTCCAGGACAATGATGGAGGTTTGATCTGATGGCCATAACTATACCCTTAATAACGTCATTCTTGTCTTTCACTTTAACCATCCACTGCCTACACTTACGCAATAGCCATTAGCTAACCGAGGAATAACAGGCAATGCGTCTGATTGGCGCATTAAAATAGTATATCAGGACACAGTCAACAGTTTAACCACTGGCCTCAGTTAATGCTCCTCAGTGAATTCCTTCCCTGGCAAGTGGACATGGTTTAAGTGTGATAATACACTGGAGGTGTCCTGATAAGTACACCTCGATCATTTCTAGTGACGTGCTGAAATGATGATAAAAAGGGTTTAAATGTGGGTGTTTGACGAGGAGAAAGATATTTGTTATGCATACACAGTGGCAAGTGTTCATGCTTAGATATGATTATCTGCTGTGTTTTTTGTACTTGTTAATATTTAAGTATTATACTTAAAATATTCTTTCTTTTCTTTTATAACTGGCTGGTTTACAGCCTAAAATGAACTGCAATTCTATCTGTAATATAACAGATTAGGTCATTTACACCTGACACATCAAATATTTCAACAAATATTCATTTCCACATTTGATTAATGTCTCTTAGGTTCTCCCTGTGTCCTCAAATCACTGTTTACACGTTGTGCTAATGCTAATCTGTGGGAGTACTCTATAGAAAAGTATTGAGCACGATCTTTGCGTCTCCTCTGGTGACAGTCAGTAAGTGTTGGCATGTGTATTGTAAGGATTTGGCTTTCACTGAGGCCTAAAGGCGTGAGATTGTTAAAAGCATTTCAAGCCTCATTATATTAGTAACAGACCGGCTGCACTTTATTAGACAGGATGAATCCTAGCGTTCATACTCTCATGTTGCCGGTGTAGAGTTTATACTTGTGGTTATGGTTTAGTTATGAATTTGGGAGTCCGTGTAAGACATCATCTTCACTTTCTGAATGATCTATATGTCAGATATAAAACTGTTTCCATACAGTTTGAAACCCTTCATATACTTTTCACCTCACTCGAAACTTGCATCCTGGCTTTTCACAAAGTTTCATTACCTAATGTGCTGTCTAGTGCGACGCTGGGGGTGGCAGGTGGGTGTCTATGGTTCACCGTGTCCTCACCTTGACAGCACGTTGAGAAAAGCTCCTGTCTGCCTTTCCACTGATACCCTGGGGGTGAGAAAATTAATCGGCTCAGGATCCAGTGTCCTCACAGCTACATCTCCCTCTGCTGACCCTGACCTCTGCCCAAACGACAGACCATCCCTGTAGTGATCAAACGCTCTCGCCTCCCGTCAGCATCTGAGGAAGAACATTTAGTCAAGTGCTGCACTTCAGTTCACTTTTGGGGCATTACAACCGTACCGGAGAATTTGCTTTTGAGGAGATGTTCTCCTTCAGATACCACATTACCTTCATCCGACTGCTACGTCATACTTTGCAGATTAAGAATTCACATAGAAAACATTATGACAGCTTATATAAATGTACATAAAGTAGTTCAAATTAGCTTAAACATTAATGCCTTCAGTACTAATAATCCAAATTGTAATATGTATATTAATAATATAACAGTCCCTTTCTGTATAATGGGTACTTATGGAACTGTTGAACCATTGCTGATGGAATCAACCATTGGACCAAGTGGAAAGCAAGTTTCATCAGCTCGTCTTTGGATTTGAACCATCCAGGTATTTTAAATGTAGCCACTTAAAACACAACGAGGTTAATTGTCTTTATTTAAGTCACGGTGAGTTTCAACGCGATGTTACGAGTTGCTTTTGCCTGATGTTCCAGTTGAGCCTCCTCTTTCCCGTGTGACACTGTGTCTTGGCAAGTACATTATAACACATGCTGTCACTCATGGCACAAAAGAATCCTCTCTGCTGAACACACGATGTATTCAGGCTCTCTCTGACTCCCGCTTTGTTTCCATAGCTGATGTTTTTAGAGCTGCTTTCGCCCAGCACAAAAACCCTGAAACACTAGGCACATTAATTTTCTGCCACCTGTATTGGAGGACTGCTTGTCAATCATCCAGTAACGATGTCACTATGAATAAAGCCCTGTCCATCTTTAGAGCAAATAAAATGGGTGGATGGACATGCACACAGGACATATAGTCCTCATTAAACTGGTTTATCTTTTTCAAAGTAATACAATCTCCTGCATTTCTGAGCTCACTCTAAATGGCCCAACGAGGACAGGAAGAGCAGTTACGCCGTGACCTCATCAGTGCTACTATATGTGTTCCCTCGTCTCTTTGTTCTTCTAACCTTGATGGCTTTACTGCAATGTGATTGGACAGTTTCTGTGGATCCCTCAACAAGGGGACCGGTCACAGCGTTGTGCTCAGGACATCAGACAAAGTCAAACCAGTCCCAGAACCAGATCACATCTTGTCGTGTAGTACAGAGAGGTGAGAACGATGCTGACTTATATGTGTCTCATTGTCCACTGCATAGCCGAAGCTTAATTACAGCCTGCGTGTGTTGTCTGAAAACATCAAGGTAGAACATCTCATGTGATTGTTTTCAGATTTGTTTGTGTGTACATCTGTGTTAGAACTTGTTTTCTTGTTCTAAGCTTCTTTCATGTTCGCATGTACGTGCGCACAGGAGAGAGTGCACACTGAGCTATTTGTAGCCGGTCTGGCTCCCTGGGAACCCATCCTCCATCTGTCAATTCCACACAGCCGAGCCCAGCGAAGCTCGGATTTTACCCCAAATTTACCAGCAGCTGACCCTTTTTCTCAGTGGCATCGTAGACCCCATTATTTTGAAGCATCGTTCTCTACTTTGATTTCTCACTCACACTGTCTGCTTTACTCTCTCCCTCTTTCTTGCCGACACACACACACACACACACACACTCATAAAGACCTATCTTTACTCTCCTTATGCTCTTTCACACGCTCAGGCACAGTCACTGTCACACCTACACACACTCGTCTGTAATGTCACTAGAATAGACACACAAGGGACAAACAGCAGATTTCTACAAAATGGCAAAGAGATCTTGGAAATGAGAAATGTCATCATGTTTTAAATGCCACGCAGCACTGGAGGTTGAACAAAGGTTAAAAAGTGTGTTGTGGTATCACTAGTATGTGAAGATGCTGAAAAACAGGCCTGTGGCCTTGGGAAAATTAATTAACTATTGTGGCATATGGCGGTTTTTCGTAGGCATATGGTGGAATGCCACTTGCCCCTTTTAGCTTGGGGCTTTTTAGGAGAGAGCTACAAGATGCCATTCATAAGACTGCGCTGACAAGCTTTACACATGAGCGCTGGAGTAAAGAGGACATGCCAGGACTGTACTGTGTTTATTTAAAGGACCGTACTGGTGGTTTTTACATCTTTTGAAACTGCACCCATTGGTGTGTTATGGAGCATGTTGATGAAGGGTCTTTGCTGTTGGAGCATCTTTCAATGCTAACTGATAAATATCATGTATTTAGTGTTCTGGATTAAACCTTTGGAAAACTCTTTGCATAGCTCTAGATTGACTTCACATCCCTTATCCTTCAAGAGCAATTCACCCTTTGCATCCACATCCTTGATGTTGCATTTGCATAATATCAAAATAAATCCCTCAGCGTAGGCGCGGTAGTATCATTGTTCCTAACACTGGACTTTTCCAGGTTGGGTCCAGTGTTTTTCATGGCAGGAGCTGATAGCAAGGCAACAGCAGTGCAGTTGCGTCAGCTTTATTCTCCGATGAGGCTTTACACTAATTCACTGCCTCCGATCCTGCAGCAATGGCCCTGTTTACCGGCTCCAAAAGGCCAAACATTTCTTCTTCTTTTTGGGACTGCTACTGTCAATTGTGAGTGAAATTGTGATGGAATTTGTGCTTGTACCTGTGCGTGTGCGTGTGCGTGTGCGTGTGCGTGTGCGTGTGCGTGTGCGTGTGTGTGTTTGGGTGTCACAGACCCAAGGTAGCCCAGTGGGATTCACTTTGGCTCCGTGTGAGATGAATCTTTTTGAGTTGCTGTCCCTCTTTAACAGCTCTCACTGTGGGCGTGTGGACGAGAAGTGAGAAAGAGACTGAGGCTGTGTGAAATGAATAAAAGTCAGCCCTCATTTTAGTTTTGGGAATCACATAGTTTTAGGAGAGAGCGTAGAAACTCTTAAGAATCATATTTTAATTAGAACTGTGGTTCTAGAGGAATCAGAACAGTACCTGCTAATTATAATACCATCAGCAATCATTCTCCGCGTGTTGAATGTTGAACAATTAAGCCTTTAAATAGTCACTTTGTAGATATTGCTAAGTGCTTTCTCTAGAACAGGGGTGGGGAACCTTTTTCCTATCAAGGGCCTAGGGCTTTTACAACATCCTTCGAGGGCCGTACTAATTATTTAACTCATAACCTCTGCAAACACAGCCCATTCATTTCACCTTTCTTTTATGCTGTGCAAAAAAGCAACTTTTTTTATCCATGTATCCTTTATTAGTCCCACAACGGGGACATGTATCTTGTCACAGCAAAAGAACATATGAAGTAAAAAGGCAGCACACAATAATTAAATAGAATCAAAAATAATAGAAGTACCAAGTGGTTGATAGAAAATATAGTGAATATTGCACATGGCAGTGGTGGAACAGTCTGTTCTTGGTGTGGTGGTCTACCTCTCTATCTGTCCGTGTTTGTATGTTGTGCTCTGGAGAGAGCTGCTTGTTGGGCCAAACTCCGCCGAAGAGCGTTAACTTTATCCAAACACACTCGTCTGAAGCTGAAGTTTTTTGACATGACGTGACCACGTGATGACACGTTCCGCTCGTGTTGTGTTCAAGGACCCTGACCTTAGCCAGGAAAAACAGTCAGACCCCCATTTAAAATATTGGCGTCTAGTTTGTCTTTTGCTAGTGGATTTTATTTGCGTGCGTTTTACGAATTACCTCGAGGGCCGGATCAAATGGTCTCCCCACCCCTGCTCTAGAAGATCTAGATCTATGACTTCATGCTAACACAAAAGAATAATGTTTATGCCCTTTGAGCTACAGTTGAAACTGTAACTGTCTTCCTAGTCTCTTTTAATATATGCAATATTTTAGGACAATGTTTAACTTTATAGATTAAATTGTGCTCAAGTTTGAGTTTTTTCTTACTTTAAGAGTTATTCCCATCTCCACTTCAAAGCAACCAAAGTAAAGAATAGCAAATGTAAAGAGAAAAGTGAAGACATCCTTTTTTAGACAGCCATAAACTCTTTACAAATCTTACATTCAAATGGTAAATTAAAGTTTAATTCATGTATTTGACAATGATCAAATATGAACTTCCTTTGGACCTGAGGTTGTCGTACCTTTTTGAAACTTTGGCGGGGAGAGGCCTCGTCCTCGTTCTGAATGAAAGATAGTTTCAGTACTCCGGAGACTTTAGAGATGGAGGAGCCAAACGTATGTAACATTTAGCTTTAGTGCAACTAATCCTCTGGCATCAGGGCCTAAAGCTGCGCGCTCATAACATTATCCAACTGAGGAGACACTGGGATGGGGTGCTCTCATTACAGCAATGAGTGAGCCCTCATGTCACCATTAGGTTCAGACCCACAGCACCATGAAAGAAGAGGTGCAAACTGACAGTCACCACTCTTCTCTATTACACTGATGGGGCAGAGGCTCTTATTAACCCAACAACACACACCAGTGAGACCAGGAACCGAGAACACCCTCTGAGGTTTTGTCTCACCTGTAACTCCATCTCACCTCCTAACTCATCATCCTATTGCATATCGGACAAATTGATGTGATTTCTTTTTTCAAGTTAACGCATCTTTTTTTATCCCTTTTTTTTCTGCGAGAGCTGTCGCATATACGTTTTTGTGTTTTTTTCAAATTGCCCCTGTACATATTATGACGAGGAAATAAAATAAGTCATTTCAACTCATTCAGATCAGTCGTGTTTTGTGGTTCACCATAATATCCCACACCACATATAATCATAATCATCATCAATAAATATCGTATTAACCTTGAAGTGACTATATATATATATATATATATATATATATATATATATATATATATAACTATAAAGTGTTAGTACCCACAAGAGTCAAGCTTTTGCCAAAGTTAAATCTTTTATTAAACAGCCAAGCTAATAAAAATGAGACAAAGTGTTATTAGACAGCAGTTACGACAATGAGCCCCACGGCCATGTGCAGGATAAGTGGATATAGAAAATGAATGAATGGATATAGTTAATACAATGAGCTATCAGATGGTTATAGGCCTATCAGCACTCCTGGTCATTGTCTAACTGAAGCAGCTGCATCACACCTGAACACATATCCAGATCCATAAGAAGCTTTTTTAACCAAAGCTCTCTTTCCTTCAGTTTTTGAACGTCATGTTTTGAGTTGTGCTGCTGCTCAGCGACCACAGTGTCCTAAACGCTGCAGGATTATTCACTGTGTTGCATCAGAGCATCACAATGCAACAACACGAGAGGACAGAAAGATCCCAAGTAGTGATGCTTCACGCTCTCATTTTGTAGGACTTACTTTATTTTTGGCTCTTTCGAAGTCAAGTGGCTGTGCCAATAGCACTGCAGAGTAACCTCCATGGCCCGGCCGTTAATGCGTGACAGATAGAGCCTGCTCCACCATGAACTAATGCTCTTCAACATATTCAAGTCATTTTCTTTTCTGTTAACACAATAGTCATTTAGTCTACAGCTAGTTTATTAAAGCTTTTGGAAAGAAACTGGATGGCCACACTGTTTGTTTGTCACGCGATGTCTGCGAGTTGTAGTTGCAGAAACACTAAAGCAAAAAACTAGTAGAAGAAGTGCTTCACCAGAGGCTCAAACATTCAACCAATTATCATACTCACACTTCATATCAGATGCATATACACTGCATGTATTATTGGATGTTTTGTGATTCGCAATGCCGAACAATTTTCACTTTCCACCCTGACGCTGAAACATGTCAGCTATATTAGCAGCCTGGAAATTGAGCGCTAAATCTTTCAGCAACTGCAAACGATCCTCTAATTACTTTAATTGGCTGGAGGGGGCGGGTGTGGTGGCACGGTGGCAAACTGATCGCCGTCCTCTGACTGTCCTCTGAGCGTCATCGCCTCGGCTGCTTTATCACCTCCGACCACTCTATCCTCCTGGATTGTGTTTCACCAGTTTGCTCTTCACCTCCACCCCTCCACCCCCCCTGAAGACCCCACAGGGAGGGTTTGTGTATTTCACAGACAGAAGACCTGCAGTTTTCATTAAAAGTGTTATTCCTGGAAGCGTTGGTATAATGGTATTATAGAGTGATACAATATTGAACATAGTATTTTTAGGGGAAGCTTTTACTCTGATGCTGTACCCATTCAAGAAACTAAATGTCACCTGTAGGCTGAGCGCCTCAATTCTTTTGAAGCTAGTTAAAGAGCCGCTGAATGTAATTGAGTTTGTCTCTGCTCAGGGGGCTTTGGAAGGGAAACCGGCCAAAATCCAACCCCTTAATCTGTCACTTAATCAATATTAATTGATGTTACAGCTGTATCTCTTTGCATTCTTATGGCACTATTTTAATTTATACAGATTAATACATGACGGAGCATTACGGAGGAGTTGAAACAGTCATGAGGTAAAAAGAAAACCCCTATTTCTATCAGGTTTGATATCAACTCTTAATAGTCTAATAATTGGTCACGTCCATTTCAGCCCAGCTGTTACAACTGAACACAAAGAGAATTGAAGGAATAAGTCAAACTCCAATCTTATCGAGTCTTTATACACAACATTGCTTCACTCCAAACTCCCTTTGAACCAAAGATATTGTTTTGAACCAGGACATGGCAGTTTTTGGAAGCAACTGAAGTGGGAGGAGTGCGAAGGAGTGCCGACAGTGTAGGCTGCTGTCAGCCCGGCTTAGTGTCGAGGCCTGAACCGACGGTGCTGAGCTGGTGTCACAGTGAGTCTCCAAGGAAGGGCACCAGCAGAGTGGTGTCACTCCCAGGACGTGCAACCTTTTACCAACAGTCACCCTGAACTGCTCTCTCCACTGGGTGTCTCGCGAGTCGTCATTAACGACTTTCGTTTATGCATCAGCTTCAAACTGTGTACAAAAGCAGTAAAGTACAGTGTCATCACAGGTGTTTGTTTCAACATTAGCAAGGACATGGTGGTGTTTAGCCTTCCAATATCGTTTTCTATTATTTGTGTCTCTTTATGTCCCGATGTCTCTTGGACATCTCCATCGATGGGTGTGAACTTGCTGCATTCGGCTGAGGCTTGCAGCAGGTGGTGAGAGCGGTTACATGTACTGGAGTGAGACTTTTTTTCTGTTGAGAAAAGCTGAGTACTGAACATAAATGTATTTTAGTCGCATTGCATCATGGTCTCGTGAGGCCTCTGTCGGAAGACAGTCTGGTAGCTTTCACACTCCGGCGATGGATTTCCCTCATAGGGTGTTGCATTTCACAAAAACTGCTGCTTTTGACCGCTGCTCTTCCTCATTCATTCTGAATGACTGACCAGAGCGCCCAGAGGATGAAGACCTTTCTTTATTGTTCTGATGGAAGGTCAAACATTAGCAAATATTAGCCTTAATCTCTATAAACAGATTCTTCATTCATAGGCAACGGCACAAGAGTTTGGTATCCATAGAGTTCTTGTAGTCCAGGTGTTATTGACTGTCATGTTTCAGCGGGCTTTAGACGTACGCAGGTTAAACAGTCCATGTGGAGAGCAAAAGAGGCGGAACGTATCGGAACCCATCGGCTGTTGTCTGACAACCAGCTTGAAATGAGCTTGTAAACTGGCTACTTGTGGACAAATCTGGTTGTAGATCTCGTGGCAACTCCAACTCCATGAAGCTGCTCTCGTACTAATCAGATGCACAATTTGTGTGGTTCATTTGTCTGTCTGGGTCGTCTGTATTCCTCCCGGCCCTTTCTGCAGAGAACATTTAATCAGCTCCTCTGTAATTGGAGCTGTGTTAAGATGATCTGCAGGAGTGGGACATTGGCTCTAATCACACACACACACACACAGACACACAGACACACACACACACACACACACACACACACACACACACACACACACACACACACACACACACACACACACACAATGTGAACTGTAGCATTCTGGGAAGAGCAATTATTACTTCAACATTGGTACCTTTAGTTGCGATGGAAAACTCCACGTCCACCGGGAGATGGGAACTGTAATAAGATGCTGCTGCATTTTCTAACTTTTTAACCTTATAAACTTTAAGAAAATGCATAATTATCCAGACTTTGTGGACTTATCATCTGTCGAATGTAAAAGGTTTATCAGTGGCCACAGAGGAGCTTTCTGTTCTCACCTGTCAGACTTGGTTCTGCAGAAGAACACTGTAATTGTTTTATGTCTACATTGATTTGGGAAGTGGAAAAGATTTATATGTATCTATATCTGTCATGCAAAGTGTTTACTGGCCAGTGCTCTGTATATTCTCCCTCATAGCATTGATATGATTGAATAAAAAAATCAATCTGTATTTATTAAGTGGGAATTTATTTGCATCTTATTTGTGGAGAAATAAACAGCAAATATTATATTTCATATTACCTGAAAAAGTGATCTTCTGCTAGTCTTTGAGGAGCTTTTTGTCACCAAGCTCTGAATCTGTTGACAGTCGACCAATTTCCCTTTACTGTGTCAGACAAGTGTCGTTTTTTCCCAGTTTCCTTCCTATTTTTAAACGAAATCAAACTGGCGCTTCACTTTGTGTGTGTTCTTGTATTTTCCCTGAGGAATGACAAAGTGCTCTGTGCTTTTATAGACCTCAGCACTTCTGAGCGTGCGGCTGTCCAGAAAAGTAACTACTGCACTGTCAAAGAAGTGAAGAGTCCCAAAGTACAACAGGACTTTCAGTATTTTGCTGGGTCAGTGTGGAGTGCTTTCTTCTCCAGCCACCCTGGCGTCAAAGCTATCAGACTACATCTCTGAATCACAGTTATGCTCCATTTAAGTGTCAACAGGTCTGACTCAAGTGTTCTAAGCAACCAGGAAGGATTTGTTCATAAAAACAGGGAATTATAGCTACAACAGCAAGCCTTGTTCAAAAGCACAGGTAGGCTAAATATCCCCAGCTCTTTCTTGTTCTGGTTTTGATTGCCCACATTTGCCATCTGCTTTCTTGACGCCTGTTGTCTTTTTATAGATGCTCGTTACCTCAGCCAAACAGGCATCTCATCAACTGCATGTAACGCTGTGTACAGTCGCTATAACACTGATGATGTGTTTCTGTCTGCCAGTTATAAAAATAGCATTTCAGATCAATTTTAGCTAAAGATACGTAATCTGATCATAAAGATCAGATAGAAGTGAGAAAGTCTGAGATTTGCAATGGCTGCTGCAGCTGCTGTGTCCTTCTTACCATGGGTCATATATTGAAATACTACTTTTGTTGTAGTAATGTATTAACTTGCACGATAAACACATGCAGACTGTTATTGCAATGTTGCGTTTAGGGGATTTCTGGAGTTAGTTCAACAAAATAATGTTGTTATGCATAACTGAGTACACTTTTGTATGAGTTTAATTATAGCAATATTCAACAATGTTATCACATATCACATACTTTCCTCATATCTTGCGGCCCCAGACAAAACTCCATTAATGCTGTGTATGGATCTGTGATTAGGCTCACAGCTGCTGAGCGGGATTAGCCCTCCTCTTCTCCAGCTCTTGTCCATTTCTTCCCAATCGAGCGATCTAATCTTATTACTTCACTAATTAACTGCAGCCGGGGGTATTTTTAGTATCTAGGTCAACGTGGCCACCCCGTGACCCATGTGGACCGGCTGGATTTGTGTGGTTGTACACTAACTCTAAGTAATAATCTGTAACACTTTGAAGCCTCGCTCTCTGCTGCTCATTGATACATCTCATTAGTTATTCAACCTATTATCAATTCATAGAAGCATTTACCAAAAACACTGATTCATTTGATTAATCTTTGGGGGGGGGGGGATACTGTGAAAGAAAACACCACAGCAACAAGCAACAAAGATGTTTCCAACATTAAGATAAAACTCCACAAATCCAATTGATTCAAACGTTGATTGTTAGTAATTAGAAATGAAAGAATGTTTCATCATTTCTTTGCTACGAGCAATATTTTTACTGTCATTTAAACAAAGCAGTGACCTTCAAGAGGACGCTTCTTCTCAGACAGCTCAAAGGCTGTCTTTAGAGTGATGTGAAGTGACAGGGAGGGTCACCACTGACCTGCCCACACAGGCAAACATCTAGCCCAAAATATTAAAGTCTAGTAAAGTCACAATATCATGAAAAAAACAACTTTTGTTATTCAGCAATAAGTTTAAGATACAGTACAGTTTTGCAGTTTAGTACAGTAACCGATAACCTTCCTCCTATTTTCCTCAGCGCTACCATCAACACGGGACACACTGTATTTGTTTACCAATAAAGCGCACAACAGAGACATTGATCAAATATTTTCTGCCTGTCAATTAGTTCGTCTAGGGCTTTTATTGTGAAAGGGAGAACGCGACCTGCAGGCAGACTGAATTGCATCCTCAAAGCAGTGAAAGCGAAGCTTATAGGAAACCAATGTAAACGCCGATGGTGTAAATATTCCATATATGTTGTCTATTGCCACTTTAATGACACCAAGTATTTAAATTACTTCATTTTTACCTTTTATTCACCTTTTTAACATTAGGCATAACCCATTACATTAGTGTGTCACCTCTCTTCTCTTCATGACACGTGACTTGAATACGTAGCGCTTCTTGTAACACTGAATATGAATGAATCTATGTTGAGTGCTATATTTCTTCTCCTGTTAATAATACGTCTTAAACTGCCGCTGTGTGGGAAGCCCTATCTGTGTTCCATGTGTTTGTAGGTACGATGCTGTACGCACTGTAAACTTTGTTGTCACAATGCAACATGCGACATGATGTTTTCCCCCTGCTTATTAGAGCTATGTTACTGCATGTTTTAAACTATATGACCTCAACAATATATATATATATATATATATATATATATATATATATATATATATATATATATATATATATATATATATATATATATATATATATATATATATATATATATATATATATATATATATCATTTTAATGTTAAGAACGTTAACCTACAAATCCATCGTATCAAAAGGAATCTGATTCTGATTTAAATGACGAGCTGTAAATTGTTAGCCTTCCTACTCATGGTGACTGTTTTCTCAACCACGCTCTCTTTGTCTGCTCACACAATCACACTCCAAATGAGTCATCTGCCACTCTGAGTGCATTGTTTCTGACCAGGTTACCTGATGCACCGGCACCACTTCTGTACCAAACCTAAACCCTCGGCTCGTCGTCGTCGGTGTATGCACCCGTTGCCCCTCTCTCTCTCTCTCTCTCTCTGTTTAAAACTACACAGGGAAAGAACAACAAACGAGACGCCCAGTTGTTTCTGAACAGACACAAAAACACAGCAATGACAGCGTGAAAGGGCTTTTGTGTATGTGACACCCAGAAAGACAAAGCCAACAAGACAGATAAGCAATGGAAGCGAGCGTGATTCTGTTGACGAGAATGACGAGTGAACGCGTAACAGCTTCCTCCACATTTAGATCCAGTTGAAATGATTGTTGATGAGCTAATGAAAAGTATTTAAGGATTCATGGCAAACAGGTGTCATCGCTGACACTGTAAATATTCCTGCATTTCTCCCCATCCCCCTAAAATCATCTTGTGTTTTGAGTCAGAAATCAACCCCCTAAAGACTTTGCTGTCTATAAAAATGCTAATGTGACAAATGATTTACCAACAGCGATTTAGTTACATTCTAAAATTAGAATAGCACATCATTGCCTTGTCCTCCATAACATGACGTATGTGAAGGATGTGAAAAAGATCACACTTTGAGGCCTGTGATTATTAATTTTCACTTCCAGATGCTTCCTGACACCTGGGAGTACAAGGCATGACTGGTGAGGAGGGGCTGTAGCACTGAGCACGGCTCACATTAATCTGCTTTGTGTGTGTGTGTGTGTGTGTGTGTGTGTGTGTGTGTGTGTGTGCACTGGTCTGACTGTTCATGTACCTGTTGTTCTGCCTGATTGTGCAACAGTCTGCATTTAGTCTTGCGCCTTTATATCCCATTCTAGATGCATGACATCTCAGACTGATCCTGATGGAGTCTGAGCTCTTGAAGGAGATTCCAGCTCTGGTTACCACACTGACCATGTAACCGTGGTCACCTGAAACCTAGTCAAACCAGTCGTCGGTCTTCATTTGTCACTTTCACCCCGCGGCCGTGCACATAGAGTCGTTGCACACTCTACTATATATCTTCTGCCTGAAGGTATGAAGCGCAGTTTGCCTCCCTGAACAACATGATGACGTCATTATATCACAATGGGACCACAAGCATACATTTTGGAATCGGAATAAAAATGTATCTTTACACATGCAAAAGGTCAAATACAGTTGAATTAGATATAAGCATGTAACATATGCATTAAACATGCATAATCAGTCTATCAACATTGCATGAAGCAATTCCCACCCACAGTTTTTTTCCACCAACTACAATGAGGCAGGTTGTGTTTCCTGTCATGGCCGACACTGGCTAACCTTTTTCCATTTTTGCCTGATGAGGCTGGTGCTGGCTGCGCCTTTCAGTGGAGCCGTCTCCTCACTTTCACTGCGCAACGCTGAGACATTCTGGCTCTCTGCCCCGCCGGCCGCCTCCTCCTCCTCCTCCTCGGCTTGCTTTGTCTCTGACCTCCCCACCTGCCCCGGACCACCCCACCGCCCCCCCCCTCCCAGAGGAGCCACAACAGCGCTCCATCCAGCGAAGATGTAAACTAAGCTAGCACAACACCAACACACCCTCCTCCATTATTCATCTTCCCTCTTTAATGAGTTTTCCATCCACCTTCATGAATCTAGCACAATTAAAAGAAACAATTATTGTGTTTGATCACTTTAATTTCATTCCATCAAAGCGTTATGTACGAATGCCTCTATCCTGCAGTAAGTGTTTCCCTGTGTGTAAAGGAAAAGAAGTGAGGAGGAACTAAATAATGGACCGGACAATGCAAAATGACGGAACATTTTTCAGCTGATAGGTGCCCTAAAAACATCAGCGGCAACATGCAGAACAGAAATTGATTTGTCTCTCACCTTCTCGTCCATCTCTTGAAACACATTATATTCAGCCCACAGTTTGCTTTACACTAGAAACCTCTTTTCCTTTTACACTAAAGAACTGTCGAGGCTTTCACAGTCGTGCCAGGCCAAAAGATCGCGTATCAATCGCACAGATAATATGTTTGCTTACATACCATGATCATGAAAAAGGAGGCCAGCTAAATATTTGATGGCTTCTTCGAGTTACCCAGGAACGGTCACCCTGTGACCCAACACTAGAGTTGGATCTCTGCACATCCAGTCATTGTTAAACACCTCTACAGAGCACTGGCTCACATTTGTGGTCACATGACTCTGGTTGGCAAATAATATAGAGCCCTCTCAGGCTTTGTGCTCTCTCTGCTCTCTGTATTGGACACAATGATGGCAGCAACTAGTAGTCTTCAATGTGCTGCATCAACTCCACCAGTTATATGTTCTTCTGCAGCAGGTGTACATTAAACTGTGAGCACAGCAGAGTGACAGTATTTCACAAAAGCCTCTCTGAAAATGTCGAAGAAGTTTGTTGTCTTGATGTCTTTTCGCACATGACCTAACTTTCACACACGTTTCCGTTGCAGCGTCCCAGTGGACAGAGTTTATCCAACCGTGCATCAGCACTCAGTCTGCACGCTCCACACTGCAGGCTTTCAACAATACTTGCCACACTACTCAAGTCAACCCACACACACCTCAGTCGTCCTCCTCTAATCTCAAAGTAGCTTCTCTGTGAGCTGAGACAATGTGAAACGTATAGTCCAAACAAAAGGCGAGAAAAAGACAAAGAGTGAGTGGGACGGGAGCGAGCAGGAGAGCTGGAGATGAGACAAATGTCTGCGAAAGAGCAATTAAGCGCTTAGTCATGAAAGAATATCTCATCCTTTTATTTATAACACTTTACACGAAGATATCTAATCATTGTCTAATACGTTTTGTTATTGATCATTGCCTTTTACAAACACTAAGTATGTACCTATGGCTTTATTGATGACTTCCAAGGTAACTCAAACAACACTTCATGTATGTATGTACCGAAAAAGAAGTTACAAGCTGTGGCTCGTATGTGCAGAAACGTCTTTGTCATGCATGTTTTGAATGGCGGCTAATAGAGACCGCGTGTGTAGCAGAGGTCTGAAGAAGTGTTGCGCTGCATCACAGATGAGTACGGTGTATTTAGGATGAGTGCACCTACCTCTTTGAGTGTTTTACGAAACTCTCAGAAGATAAAGATACTCAAAAAATGCTCGAGTGCCTTTGAAATGAGTATATAGCACGAGACTGATGAGGATGATTGCTCATAATTGACTCACTGGCGCACTGATCTAATCAAGAACTAATTATTATTCAAATCAAACGTGCGACAAAAGAGCTGCAATTGTGCTTTTTATGTCAAAAAATATGGAAGGCTGAAAAGGGTGTAGCAGCAACTGCTGAAATATTATCTCTGCATGTTTTATTATTGTATAAAGTCATTTACTGTACTAACATTTGAACTGAGTTGCTTTCATTACAGTGGTGCCTTATCTTGTGTGCTTTGATTGCTCTGTAAAGTTACAACAAGCTTGATATTTATTTAATGATGAAGTGTTGTCAGGACGGACAATAATGTGATCTGCATCAACGCATTAAGGCAAGCTGACCAGGTAAGATGAGGAGATGGATTTCCCCATTTACAAGCATCTAATTACCTCATCGCAGCTCCTTAAGTACAACGTTCGACGTCCAACTCCTGCATTATCCTTTACTCTATCATTTTCCTTATTTCCTGCTCGCACTGTTTCTTCCACCATATTTCCCCCAGGGTCTCTCCGAACCCCCTAAATAATGCACACCGAGTGAAGGGCTTTAAGGGGCCGCATGATGGATCGCTCTCCTCTTTCTGGAGCTGTTGTATTCTTCTTGTGCCGAAGCTTATTTATCATTTCCATAATGACATTGCTCTCAGGTGATTCTCTCAATATCTATATTTACACCAGACAACCTTTAAAAAGAACCACTTTTTCTCCATGATCCAGTTTTTAGTATGTGACATCACTTCAGAAGTGGGTCACATGCCCGCTTTGAGACTTTTATTTTGAAAGTTCATTTAAAGATAGTGGAAGACAAGTTATAGTTTTTATCCAAAGTCTTATTTTTGAGGGAATTGAGTCTGTAGTTCTGGAGAAGCTTGAATGAGGGACAGCTTTACAGCACAAAGATGACAAAGATAAAGATCCAACCATTTTCAAACCATTATAAGAAAGTTTATTGATTTGTTTTAAATAACTCTGTGGCCCGTGAAAGGAGAGAAAATGCCCCCGAGAGGACATTTCTCTCCAGCATGAATAATGCCTTAACCCCCCCTGTATGTAGACGTGAAGTCTGCTTATACATTCAAATGAGACTGTCACGTTCCCCGTGGGAAAATATAAGAGAACAAAACAAATACTATGTTTTTTGACTAAAATGCGACAGATTGAGGTTAAATAACGACAGTTACTATATCAGGAACCAGAGATCTCCAGGAGGTTAGTTAAAGGTTGTTGCAGCTTCTGTATCATGTGTATCAGTGTACACCTTGTTTAATTTATCCTCCTAAATAGTGTAATATTCTAAAAGCCACACACACTCTCCACTCTCTGCTACTGTTTAGCTAATTAAGTCTGTTCAAAACAGAGTGAGCGCTCTTGTTATTGAAGTGTTTCGTGTTTTGTATGTTCGTGTATTAAAATCAGTAGCATAAGCGGAAGGATGAAAGATCACAAGCTGCCACATTTCACATTTAAATAAACAGCAGGCTGCCATACCATGTTCCACAACCGCTCGCCATCTTTGCTGGAATGAAATCATGCTGACACCTCTTGCCACAGACGTAAGTGGCAGTGTGTAGAAAGTAACAGATCTCTGCTCATAGTTGTTACTGCGACACCCTTTGTTTTAGAGAGTAAGAAAATAAGGGGCTAGAAAGAGTCTGATCAATTGTATTATATATATATTAACAAGACTAAGAGTCAACATGTTCACGATGACAATGCGAGCATGCTGATGTTCACCAGGTTCAATGTTTACCTTGTTCACCCTCTTAGTTTAGTGCGTTAGCAATTTGCTAATTAGTACTTAGCACAAAGTACGGCTGAGACTGATGGGAATGCCATTAGTTCTGCAGGTATTTAGTGATAAACTGAAGGTTTTGTGTGATTACTACATCACATTTACAGAAGTAAATAGATTGCAGATACAGTATTTATGCAAGTTAGCGTGGTCCATATGAGAGACACGCCCCTAAAGAAGTAACATGTACTGCAATACGTTCAGTCATATGTAACAGCATTGAGTTGAATGAATGACATATCATCCCAGAAAGAATGACTGTTCAACTGTGATGCTATATGTGAATGCACAGAGTGAGTCACTACTCAGCATTAATGTTAAAACAGTCTGCCGCTGCAGCTGCTCTCTTATCAGCCGTCATTTATTAGTGAGGTACCGTAGTCTCCAGAAAGAGTGTGTCTTCTGTGCCTCAGACAATTACTGAAGACTGAAGCGGTAATGAATGTGAGACCGTCCTCAGAGAACCAAACGGAGGATTTGGATGACTTTTTGTGGAGAGGTGGAAATGAATGTCAAAGGCTTCATTGATGTACTGCTGATCGAGAGGCATCCTTTTATAATGAGTGTCATATTTTGATGTTACCTGAAACAAAGCCTGCGGTCCACACTGGTCAAGTTTGGTCATGGTTCTGAGGAGTGAACCCACTGCACCACATTAGGCTTCAGGACCTAGTGTGGTCTGACCCCTGGTGGCCTAAGAGTGTAGAGAGTTGGCTGTCTGCTTTAACTCTCACTAATAGTACACTCCACTGTTATTAAGGGGAGATTCCTCTCAGTGCTGCCTTTTCAATGTTCGGTCTCATCCTCAGTTATTGTTTTACATTTTGTCTGAAGCTTGTTGCCGTATTTAATCTTTTAAAGATATATATATATATATATATATATATATATATATATACCCATGAACTGCTGAGTGTATAGTCAGTCATGCAATCAGGCCTGAGTCCGTCTGTATTCATACAAGTCTCATTCTGTTGTTGCTGCAGGCTCGTCTTCCCACTGTCTCCTCGTCTGACCCCTTGTCATTCAGAGGGTTACTTTACACACAGTCTCCCTTTGGTATTCCTTTTTCTTCTGTGTGTGTGTCACTCATTAGGTCCTGCAGCACTGTGTAGGATCTCTGACTGTGTGACATATCTCCAGTCTTTCTTTCTGTCCGCAGCAGTGTGAGGCTGCCGTCTATATAGGACATGCTAGTTGCATGGTTAAAGCACGACGCCTGAGGCTGCAGTCTGCAGTGTCAGAGCGCTGGACTGACGTCACTCAATACAAACATGCACACTCTCCTTCACTCTGCGTCCATTGGGCTCCATCGTGTGGCTGGAGTACAAAGAAAATGACCCTTTAAAAAGGTCTGAGAAGAGAGGGGGCTGCGCTTATCAAGGTGACCCAGTCCAGAGTGTGACATTAAAGTGATCTGATAAAGTCTCCTTTGTTGAGCTCAGGGGTGTTACAGGTCAGGTATTTACAGCGCAGCACTGTATCAGAGAACAGTACTGAACTGTAAACGTGTGCGCTGCTGAGATTATCACAAGTCATGTTTGCTGATCCACATTTTTGATTTTCCACTCGCTGCTGGAAAGTGGAGCAGAACATAATATATACTTTAGTCCCCACAGAATACCACAGAGGTCTTCTCAAGTACATCTGGGCTGTAGCCAACTCACTGAACTCAAGCACATTATTGAAGTGGAGGCCGAGACGTCATGCAAGCTGCTGCTTTTATCTAATAATCCAGTAAAAGAAACCACATTTTTAAATATCGCTGCACTAATTTAGGGAACACAACAAATGAAAGAACATTTGTAGCTTGTTAAAAAATGTTGTATTTTTTATTTATTTTTTACTGACTTTGCAAAGTTCATTTGCTTTCTTGGAATATTCATTTAAATGAGCAGATTGTGGAGCACGAGGGAACATTTTTACTGCCATTCATTGTGATTTAGTGCACACAGATTCTGCAGCCTACATATTGTACGTCCCTGTTTGTAACGCAAGTGTCAAAGACCACGCGCAATATGCAAGCAGAACATTTTCAAACACTTTTGTGGTTTGAATTAATGGTTTTAACATAAAAAATGAATATTCGACCCCATGTGCAGGTCACTGTCACTGTTATGAACATCTGAATGAATCCACAGGTACATGAAAAAGCTTCATTCTGCTTTGATTTCTAAACAGAACTGAAAGAAATGTACAAACCAAACTGGATTCATTGTTATGGAGAAACTGAGGAAGACAAAGCAGATATTGCATAATCCTGAATCTTAAATTGCACATTATTATAGCACAATGATGCTCCCAAAAAGAAATGACTTCCCAAATCTTTGCTGCCTCTTTATGTTTATTTACACTTTTAAATCTTGCAAAAGCTGCAAATCCTGTTTACACGTCCATGAACACAAAGGTGGAACTTGTTTGCATGTTCAAGAAGTCTATGTCCAGATAATCTCTTGGAAATGCACCTGAAGTACAGTATTAATGGTTCATGGATCTACCAGGGCAGAATAACCTCCGCCTGCTCTCCTCTCAGGTGGTGCACGTCAGGTTGGTGAACATCCAACAGGTCAGCTGGTGCTCTCTTACAGTAGCTCAGCTCGATGGCGGACGAAGCCCCGAAAACACACGAGTCTGATTTCTATCCGTCCCTCAGTCAAAGCTTCATGCTGTCATTATTGCATTTGCTTGGATGATATGAAAACGTACCTCACTCGGTCCTTCCTCTCTAGTTGTTCAGAACTTCATAGGAAGTACACCGTCTGCATACACTACAATGGAGTGAAAAACGACTTGTTTCCTTACTTCCTCTGTGCTGTTGCCAACATTCCTGCAGTTTATTTAATATTTTCTGCGTGAATAAACAGACTACCTATGTGACAAAGCTGAGGAATGGGGCCATTATTAGGGGGCGGTTCATAAAAAAGGTGGAGGCTGGAAAAAGATCTTACTTAGTAATACAAATGTCTTAGTAGAATGAAAGACAACTTTATTTAAAGAATGCCAAGTATTACAACAATCTTTACACATTAAAGTAAATAAAATATACAACTTGATCTTATATTACAGGTCACTCCACCCTGACCTTTCCTGAGCTGAACAGGAGCCGACACTCTTCAGCTACAGTCAGAACTCACGTCGAAGTACAATGAGAAATGGCTTTTTCCTGAATGATGGCTGTTCTTGCATCATTGAGTGCTTGCAATTCGGCCCACGAGATCAGTTTGTGAATGCACTCTAGTTTCCTGCCCCTGGTAACTTGAACTCTTGGCGTGGAGGGAGGATATTGAGCATCAGGTGTCGTCATGTGACTGTAAGTATATTGGCTTGGCCTGCTTCCTCAGGCGCTGCTGCGCTCGCAGCTTCCTGCCTTTCTGAGTTGCCAGTCCCAGAGGTGGCAGGTGCATCTACAGGAACATTCAGAGAACAAAATAACTGAATTACATGTCTGAACAACACAATAACCTACACATTTGTCTTATAAATGGTTCTTACTTACAGCCCTGGGATACGGGTTCCTGTAATGTAGACCTGTGAAGAGAAACGATCGTGTCAGTCACTCTGCCAAAGCCAGAAAGCTTTCAGAGCAGGTGATTCTATCAGTATACGGAGGATTTCTGGGCTGTTTTCATTCATAGTTTTGTGATTTCACAGGACTTTTGTTTAAGTATCCCTGTGGTCAAATGATAGCACCCAAAAGTGTAACCCTTTAAATGTTCTAAGTGTCAAAGTGGAAGAATGTTAAATGGTTTTATAAAGACTTGCATTGGATAAATAGAAAACATTGAAAGCACATGATAGTATCAAGGTTATAAGGTTCAGTCTCTCCACTCTTACCTATTTCTATCCTTGCTTCACATTCTTCTATACACCGCTTTATTGATTCTTCATCTGTGAGCTGAGAAGAAGCACACAGAAGCAAAGATTAGTCATTCACACACCCATAAAACTACAGCTTTTTTCCTTTCTATGAGCGGCGTACTGCTGTTCACACCTGCTGGTTCTGCCTGAACAAAGTGCAGGCCTCCTGACGTATGTATTTCCTCTCAGACTCCGTGTCACTTATAACTGCACTCTGTGCCTGCCAGCTTCGGGCGAGGCGAAACACCCGCATGTACAGTGACAACACCGTCCTGCGAGTGGAGGCCGTCATCGAGACTCAAAACAGCGGTTACCTGCACAAGAAAGGGATTTAAGTTGTACAGAAAGGAATAGTGGCATCACAAACCCCGTTACTGTTTCCTGTGTGTATAAAGCTCAATTCCCTGCAAATAAATATATTTGTGTTAGCAAAGTTGAAGGCATTACACGCTTCTGTCGGGTAAACTTACTCCGTCACTTTGTCAATGTATCTGTCTGTACTTAGGATCATTGTATCACACAATATGTCTCTAGTTTTGGTACAAAATGACTTACACTTATGATCAAGTTACCAGAAACAATTGCCATTAACTGTTAGCAGACTAAACGTGGCAGTGGCAGTACTATGCTGGAATAATGCCTCAGTGAGTTTGTGGTCTTAATAATGCAAGAACTCAGACATTTGGGGCCCCTGGAAGTCTTTGTCACTTTGGTTTCTTGTTCAGCCTTGAGCGTTTCCATCATTCAACACTAGATGTCACTCAAACCAATGCAGGGCTGTTTACATACATAGCCGGTTACATGACTGACTGTAAGGTATTAATCGGATGTTCTGATATATGTTGAGATTAAAGGATGTCTTAAGAATAATACCATTAGTGCATTTGTATTAATACTGAGTTTCCCAAACAGAAAACATGAGGCAATACTTTGGCATCACTTGTCAACATGAAGCTAGCTATCCTTGACAGCTCGTCGAGACTTCTGCAGTGAAAGAAGACATTAAATTATCAAGCGAGACGACGAGTGCCATTCACATTAATAATACCGCTCATCATGTTTTTAAATGAACAAACATTGACTTACTGACTCAGTCTGGAGAATGAGGCTAGGTCGACAGTAGCTTGCTAGGACAGCAGCAACACGTGTCGCCTGATGATGACGTATTCCTCGACCTGCGAAGAAAAAACAAAGAGTGCATCACAATACGTAGATAAAGTTGGATATGTTTTACCAATTAAAGTAGTAGCATCATCACTACAATTCACTATTTACAGACCCATTTAAAGTAATTTTTTATGAGTTACGAAGGTTTTTATTATAAATGATTATTTTTACATGTTACAGCGTCTCATCTGTAAAATGTCATTAACTCAACACCTGCTTCCGTAATTTATTTTCTGGTCATTTTTTTCCATCTCGGTGTAATGTAGTATTTCTAAGCACATTACTTTTGTTAAAATAAAAATATTAATGGTATCGTTGCCACCGCTGAGATGAAGATCAGCTGTTGGCTGGAGGGAGGAAGTGATGCAGGAAAATGCCCACAATGTAGCTACACTCAAAAGGGGGAAGCACAAAGAAATTGGCTGCTTTAGTACCGAGATGGTCCTTTAACTCACTCCAAAGAGCCAACATAATTCAACATGGATTCAAAAGCACAATCTGGTTGCTAGCTTTTTACTTTTTTATTTTGTTTTAAAAGCGGAGTTTAATTCGATATTGATGTGGAAGTTTTTGTCAGCTGCTAGTTAGCTAGCAATCTGAGTTAACGCGACGAGTTAACTCGCTTACCTTTTGCCAACTTACCAACTACTTACTTTGTACCTGCGTCCCTGGAGTGATGTACATCCAATTCCACAAACTAGAATTCCCCAAAAAGGTAAGTTTTCTTACGATGATGAACGTGGTATTTCTCTGTGTACCAATCGAAAGACCTAGCTTAGCCGATAGCTAACTTTTAGTTAACCGAGCTGATGCTAGCTAGCGATGGCGACGTCGTCAGGGCCAGCAGGCAGTTTGGATGTAAATGGCCCGGTGGCGGTGATGTCTGGTGAAACAGCTTTAAAGCAGGTGCCATCTGATTTGAGTGATTTTAAATGAATTGTCAAGTGTAAATATGAATCAAATCCCTGTTTGCGTGACATTTGTGAGTGTTTTGCATTTACTGTTAAGCTCACTTGATCCTGTTTGTGATCGCCACTTCCCCTCCAACACAACTTGGTACAATGACGTTAACGCTGGCTAATGTTTTAACACAGCTATAACACTTCACTAAGGTTCTGCATTGGCACATAGTCGCACTCTAGCTTTACTTTTATGTCTCACAATTTTAGGACAGACAATTTAGTTGGACTAATGCCGGGATACTGAGGTGTTGGACTATAGCATGCCTAGCTTAGTGATAATTACACATTATAATGAATAAGTAGGCCTGCAGGCGTCCATTAGATGTTAGTCAGGTGAAGTTAGCCAAGATATGCTAGAGAGACATGTCTCGACATGCCCAGGTCGATGATTAGGACAGGCGATTTGCTCTGATACTCAATACCTTTTCATTATTAATGTTAGAACAAGAGTCGTGGCTTGACAAAGTCAGTGATCACACTACAAAGTAAAAGTTCCTTTCAGTAGTTACTCCTAAATGTGTGTTTTACATCAGTGCTCATGAGTTGTGAGGACTCTCAGCCTGTATGTGCCCTGTGAGAGGTCTCAACCTGCAGATGTAAAAGCCCCTTTTACCATCTTTTGTAGTTGTAAACCAGGAATTAAATAATCCTGCAATGAGAAACTTTTGTGCTCAAATTTCATATGCATAGCATGTTGACAATAATAGTCCTGCAGGTTTGGGAATGATGACATATCACTTTCTGCTTATGATGACAAGATAATGTGTCTTTTCAGCATTGCGGATGTCAAGGTCACAATGATGGAGCAGAATAGAAAGACACTTTGGCCCATGCCTTCAGAGGGGGTGTCTGTAAGTAATTTCCTGACCAGCTACTTTTATAATTGATCAAAAACTTGGTGTGTGTGTTAACATGAAATCAGGCTACTTACTTGAGAGTAATTGTGTAGCTAGAAGAAAGATGATGCTTTGACACGTTGAATTACTCCACAAACTAGTTTACATGCAACTCTGTCATTAATGCGTGATTATACACTTTTAAAAGTCTGTAAACAAACATGGAAAGGTGCACACATGACCAAGTTATCATGTTTAGTTAAACCTCAAAGAGAAAACTACTTTAAATTGAAAGTGCTGAAATCTTTGCTGCCAAACTAATAAGAATAATGACATTAAAGTCCATGCGAACATAATAATAGTTGTAGAATGGTTTAGGCTCCACTGTCCATTGTTGTTGTTGTTTTTAGCAATTTGATTATTTCTGTGATTGCATTTTTTCATCTGCTGCCATTACTGCTGGGATGTAGTAAGGTAGCAACACTGTATGTACAACTCCCTCCCTTCTTGTAGTTCTTCTCTAAAGGTTTCTATGGTATCTGCACTGTGAGCATTGGATGTATTCATATAGACTGGTGTTTTCTCTGCTCTTCACTTCTTAGGGTTTTTAAGTTTGGCAGTGGATCTTGGCAGATTTGGCACAGGTAGTGTAACTTCTTTACCTTCAATGTTCCACAATTCCTGCAGTTTTGAATTCATTCCACTAATAGCCACAGACATTTGGATCTTAACCTTTTGATTGTGCACAAGTCTAAAGCTGCACTCCAGGGCAATTAACATTTTTAAATTGTTCTCCACCTCAGGCCTGAGGGTATGTTGAGACGTCTCGCAGGGCCAGAGAAGAGGCGTCTAGGTGGTTCGGACGGGGACTGAAGGTGAGGAGGAAAGACAGACGAGGGACCAGGGAGGAAGACATGGGTCAGTGTGTCACCAAGTGTAAGAATCCGACGTCCTCGCTCGGCAGTAAGAGTGGAGACAAGGAGGGAGGATCCAAGTCCCACCCCAAGAAAGGAGGCAGTGCTGGTGGTGGTCACAAAGAAGAGCCCAGTGGCCCGTGTAGCAAAACCATCAGCGAGCTGTCGAATGGCACTAAGGCTTTGGAGGTTACAATGGAGACACCCGTCATCCCTGCAATGATGGGGGAACCACACAAGGACGAGTGTCTGGATGGAGATGGACTGTCAATGCTGCGCATTGAGGAGCTGTTCTTCTGCTACAAGGATGAACAGGAAGATGCCATCTTGGAGGAAGGCATGGAGATGTTTTGTAATGACCTGTGTGTGGACCCAGCGGAGTTTCGTGTGCTTGTTCTTGCCTGGAAGTTTCAAGCCGCCACCATGTGCAAGTTTACAAGGTAAGGTGGAGTTTTGAGAACTGGGGCGTGTTGTTGTCACCGGTATCTGTTCATCAGGATGAACTAGCGTAACTGCTGCACAGTAATTAGCCATAGGTGAGAACTGGAAATGTTCAGACAAATACTTCCTCGTCCCAGATGACTCACACATTGTTATATTTGTGCCTCTCAGATTTATTTACCCAACAAGATGCTGTTATTATATAAATGTTTATTTCATTTTTGGTATTCAATTTGGCCTTGTGGTTAAAAAGAAGAAGAATTACTTAATTAATCCCCTGGTGGAAATAAAAAAATGTTTTCACTCCTTGTTATATTACACACACACACACACACACACACACACACACACACACACACACACACACACACACACAGGTCTAAAATACCCACCCAGCGACATGCAGCTGGAGAGACGTTAGAGTGACGGGGCTGCTCTTCTGCGGTTCCCAAGCCAAGTCCCCACAGACTGATCAGCGTATTTTGAATAAATGTAAAACGAAGTATGTTTTAGAAATGACTTAAGACTGACTGTAGTGTCATGACTGTAGTGTCAGTAAGAACGTTTAAGAAGGTCAGCTTTTTAATATCCACGAGTACATCTTCAATACATAACATGTTTATCATTCATTCTTCCTGATACCAAAACATCGTCCGCCACCAACAGCTGGCTCGATGCCTGATAACTAAACTTCTCGCCAAAGAGAGCGTCTCCTCCCTGCGCTGTTCGACCTTCTAGGCCCCCGTCTTTCCCTGTGCAGTGGTCCATCCACCCCACCTCACACACTCAGTTTTCAGCAGCTCAACGAGACAGAACTAGACACAGTTTCCCACCGTCGGGGAGGGGGCACATGGGGGGGGGGGGGAAATGGACCCTGCTCTGCTAGTGTGGGAGATGAATAGGGCAGCCTGCTGGCCGGGTCCCTCGTCACTGCTCCCCTCCTGATTCTTAACTCAGCACTTTTGTATCCAGAGGCCTTTGACACCACACTCTGGTTACCAACATGTTGCATTGTGATGCTTACTGAAGCTGTTTATATACTATTGACTTTGAAAGATTCTATTTTTGTAATGTTACATATACATTACCTCCTTCTTTGTCCCTGATGTGTGCGTTGGTGTTTTCAAGGTTTTTTTTATTTGTCACATACTCAACAAACACATCTCGTGTGTTGTGCAGTGAAAGGCTTGTTTTCCTCCTCTAGTACTCTGCTCGAAATATAAATATGTACAACAAAGAAAATGTATACAAGCCAGTTATAGATAGTTTTATTGTAGTTATATATAGACACATGTCCCTTTCGTTAGCATTAGATACTAGTTAGCTCTGGTGCTTATTTAGATTTGTTAAGAAGTATGTTGTTTGCCTTTATTGTCCTCAGTGAAATGGTCTGATGTCCAGTCCTGTTGTTTTTGTGTCACCAGGAAGGAGTTTGTTGAAGGCTGCAAGGCCATCAAGGCCGACAGCCTCGAGGGCATCTGCTCGCGTTTCTCCTTCATGCTGGTGGACGCCAAGGGCGAGGAGAACTTCAAGGACCTGTACCGCTTCACCTTCCAGTTTGGTCTGGACGCCGACGAGGGCCAACGCTCGCTGCAGCGGGAAATCGCCATCGCCCTGTGGCGCCTGGTGTTCACACAGAACTCTCCTGCGATCCTGGAGCACTGGCTGGACTTCCTGTCGGAGAACCCCTCAAGTATTCGGGGAATTTCAAGGGACACGTGGAACATGTTCCTCAACTTCACCCAGGCCATCGGGCCTGACCTGAGCAACTACAGCGAGGACGAGGCCTGGCCCAGCCTCTTCGACACCTTCGTGGAGTGGGAGTTGGAGCGCAGGAAAAGAGAGGAGGAACAGGCACTGCTGTCTAAGGAGGAAGAGGGGAGATGTACTGACACAGATTGTTCTCCCACCACAGATAGACTTGAAACAGAGGGAAGCCGCGGCTCACAGACGTGGGGGGGCCACTGACCAGGAATCAAGAAATATTTGTACGGGACGGAAGGATATGATCTACACATGAACTGTACATCTGTGAATCATCGGATGAATATTAGTATTACCACCGCAGCTGTTCATTTCGCTCTCCTTCTCTGTTGGGGTGGGATTCCTGCTTCGCACCCTTTTTATCTTTTTGGTTTTCGTAAGGGCTCTAAGAACGGTTATGTTTTAAGCACTTCTATTTAAGTTATTGTTTTACTTATTTTCTCCTCCCATGTGTTTTTAGTAATTGGACATGTGCTCCATTTTAACCTCCACCTACCGACCATAACCCAGCAGCGTTAGAGCAGATACGAATCAGGCAACAGAAAGCCATAACCTTCCCCCCACAATTGTCATATAAACTGTTTTGACCTGGTAACACTGCTGACATGTTTTTATACAAGGAAATAATAAAGAAGGGACATTTTTTGGCAACCTTAACACAAACCATTTCTTACTATCAAAACAAGAGGTTTACCACAAGGGTCAGGGTCCGGGACATCGTCTTGATTTGGACTATTCTAGTTAGATTGTATGCATTGATCTTGCAGTGCTGTGAGGATGAATTGGTGGCACTTGTATTGCCTTCACAACTGTTGGCCTGCAATTACATGGACATCCGTAATTGATTACTTACAATTTTGTTTTTAAAGATAATACAAAGTTGTATCCATTTAAAATCCAAGATGGTAACGGACCCACCCTCTCTTCTGTGTTGAGTGTTTTTGAGTGCTACTAGTGTGGTGAGCAGCTTGGCTTGTTCAAGCAGCTGGCTCCCTTTTGACCTCCAGCATCTAACATTTTGATGTCTACCTATTTTCAAGAAGCGGTTGGGTGTTGTAACTTTAGGAAGTCTGTAACGCAACAAATCAGCTAAATCTTGGTCATTTCTTAATAGATTATGCCTAAACCTGTGATACATGCAGGGCCTTACACTGGGCGCCACACAACGCTTACATTGTTTACCTTCAAGAGTCTTCACATCCTTGAACAGCTATACAAAAGAAATGTGTGCGCACTTCACAAATAATGTTGACTGCTGCTGGTGATGGTTGTAATGCATTGCACAAAAACCAATAGCATGATTAGTCGCTATACTTGCAACGCTTTGCAAGAAGATTGATGTCAACCACATCATTTCAATTTTAAACCTTTTCCAAACTGTAGATTGATCATAAGCTTAGGCTATGGTGTTTCGGGACGAGTGAGAGAGTGTTAACTGGACTAATCAAGAGTCTGTGGTATGGGTCCAGTGTGGTAAGAGGGTGGCACATAACCTGATCTGTTTGGTTTACATCTACAATGGTTTTATTTCAGACCCCCTTTGTCCTTTTTTTTTTTATATAAAATGTATTGATTTATAATAAATAAAAACAGTGTTGAACTTTTGACTGTTTGACCATTGAAATCTGTGTGATTTTACTTCAAGGCAGTGCTCACTTCTTTGTAATCTTGTGCTATGCTGGTGCTGAATAGCACACTTGCATACCTTTGTCTTCAGTGCTCCAGCTGTATGGTTTTGTAGCTCAGGGTTTTGTGGAGGCTTGTCTGTCTCGGGACAGCAGGCTGGAGGCGTGTCTTACACTGATGCGGCGCTTTCTATTGGTGGACAGCTATCCTGGTTACCAACCAACACTGCTCACTGGACACATGAGAAAACAGACAAACTCGCTAATTTTAAAGCTAATGGCTAACAAAATACTGTTTTTACAGGGACGGTAAGTAATTATTCTATTACCTAGTAGAACCAGAGTAAAATGTGTACGAATATATAAGAGCAGAAGCCTGTTTTTGAGTCAGTTACTGTTGACTGGATACAGCTAATGCTAACTAGTTAGCCTCTCAGTTTGTTGTTAGCTAATGCTAACTAGTTAGCCTCTCAGTTTGTTGTTAGCTAATGCTAACGAGTTAGCCTCTCAGTTTGTTGTTAGCGTCAATGCTAACTGAGCTGTGCTAACGATGTCTCTGCCTCTAACCTCAGGAGTTAATGTGTGCGATAACCCGTAATAATACTGGAAATTGGCAAACAAAAAACGTTAGCTAGCCGTGTAATGTTAGCATTCAGAAGAGTGTAGCGTGTTAGCTGTCATAAATCAATATAACGTTGGTTAGCCCACGTTATAACACATCTGTCATCTCGCTGCACGAATAGTCCTGTTACTGTTGAACATGAGTTTTAACCAACACCTGGTTATAATAGCATTGGAAACGTTTGGCATGGAAAAAGCGGATTTTTCTGCTGAATTTCCAGCGGGTGTGGCGAAATTTTAAACAAACTGCATTCAAGGCAAATTGAGGTTTCATGTCACCTTGTGGTTATTCTCATCTGTGATCCCTCTGCAGCGGCAATGACACAAAACACAGATTTAAACGCTGCAAACATATGGGATAGGGTTATGTGAACAGCATCATCTTCAGCCACACGATGGATAACGAGGTAAGCATTTTACTTGACACGAGACACTATCAAGAAGCTCTCTGGGTTTTTTTTGGGGGCATTAATGGCAACAATGCACGTCATGTTTTATAAGCAGTTGTCTGTTTCCCTCTTCTGTCACTAACAAGTCCTCTATTCCTTCAATTTCCTTTGCTTCTCTTCTGCTTCTGATATTGACAGATGCTGTAGCCTAGTTGACTTGTAGACATTAAGTAAGGGTTTTGTGATTTCTTTCTTTGTCTTGCATGATTTATATATATATACACATATATATATATATATGTTTTTAAAGCGAATGGCATGAGCTGTAGGTGACTGTTATTCAGACAACTGATGCTCCTTCCAAGACACGCATACCGTCTAATTTACCACTGAGGGTCAAGGCTAAAGACAGAAGCAGGCAGCACATGTGATGTTTTAATAAAGATTATTTTATTTGTATTGAGTCCAGTGATGTTGGACCCTCACTTTGGGGTTTTGGCTGTATGTATTTGTAATAAACCCAAACAGTCAGTTGTTCATCTCTCTCCAGTTACATGACGTTTTAAGTAACGCTTCACATAGTCCGATAGATTTGTGACATGTGTTGTTGATGCTAGTTTCTTTGAAAGGGCTGCGCTTTATGTATTATGCAAGGACACATTATTGCATGATGTAATGGCTCTTGTTCCCGCCACTCTGTAACCACTGTTGTGCTCAAACCTAGTGAGAACAGGGTAGCGCCACCTTTTTAAAGAAGAGCATGAATTTGAAATTGCGACGGCATGGATTCATAGAAGTGTTGGAGTTACTCCACAGGGATCTTGGCCCGTGCTGAGTCAGTACTTTCCCTCAGTGTGTGCATATCTTTCAGCTGTGCTCACTATTCACCACCTCATCTTTAACATTTAAAGTCTGCATGTCTCCAGATAATATTAACTAAACATTGTCATTGTCATGATCAGGAAACCATCATCGTCTTAGCTTAACCTGACGCTGACTAAATGTGTTTTGATCCTTGTACCGTTACAAGGACGGTCACCTTTGCCACCAAAGATCCCTCCACATTGCAAGTTACATAACTGTGTTCTGTCTTTCTGCCATGTACTGGTGACATCTTGACACATTGCATGTGCTGTATCGATGCTTTCTTTACTGACTGGAGGAGCAAGTTGCTTAAATTGTGATTTACAGAATAAAGTGGTTATAGTCTGTAATCGTGAGTACTTGTTCAACAATGAGGTGTCACTTGGTTTTTGTCATCAAATAGCTGATTCAGGCTTTTCTGTGTGTGTGTGTGTGTATATGTATGTATGTATGTGTGTGTGTGTGTGTGTGTGTGTGTGTGTGTGTGTGTGTGTGTGCGCTCATATTGGTGTTCTTTAAGAAGAGTAAGACGTGCCAAGGAGAGAAGCTAGACTCTGCTGTGGACGACACCCTGGATGAATATTTAATCGCCCTCCAGCAGAAGAACAGGTGAAGTGTGAGCACCGGCTGCCGGGGAGAGGCAGATTAGATTTCACAGAGGAGATTCACAACTCCTCCATGACTTCCAGTGCTGCCTAACGGGAGCACTGATTAGTTTCCTTCCTTGCTTTTAGATTTAAAAAAAAAAAACTGAGTGTGTGATCTCATCTCATACATGTAATACACTACCAGATCTTTTGCTCCTAATTGTAGAGGGAGTCACCTGTTTTCTTTTCTCTCCTCAGGATCTTAAAGCGCCTTAAAGTCAAAGACCCCAGGGAGATTGAGTTGGAACAGCTGGAGCAAGGTTTCTCCATTTATCTTAACGGAGCCAATGCTGAAGCCAGTAAAAAGCAGCCCAAGAGCTCCAACCACAGGTCTGACACCTCCACACCTGCTTGGAGGTCTGCACTTGCTGCAGGTATGCTGCTGGACCAAAAATAAAAAGTCTTATATAAGACCTCATTATTTTTTTACTTCTATCCTGAAGGGGGGGAAATATTGTGCTTGAATCATTTTTACACTGAAACGGAAGGCGCCACCTCCTATTACACATATTTGTGTAGCTTCTGTCATCTCCAGACCATATGGAGCATCAGCTAATAGCCACCACCCCTCAGCTTGTAGTTTGCATGGTATGATCACATGCCCGGTCTCAGTGAATAAATGATAGTGACAGTTCTAGCTGGCAGCCAGTTATTCGTTCTGCCTCTATGTGCTGTGGACCATCTGCGTATGTGACTGCGTGTTCCTTCTCCTTTGAGGCAATAGTCTGCTGCAAGCTGCTCATGTTCCTTTCTGTGCTGTTACTCATCAGCAGATGTCTGTCGAAGCGCCCACCAGTTAACTGAAGACAGCCGTAATCTGGAGCATACCAACAGGAAGAGGAGTCACACTGCTCCAGGAAAAGTCCAGAGGAAAGAATGGGTGCAGGTAGAGGCTTCTAATTACTTATATTTAATCCTTAATTGTGCATCAAAAATATTTTCCCATGAAATTACGCACGTTAAATGTTTCCACTTTCGTCCTGATGCAGGATTCTGTCAGAATTCGAACCGAGGAAGGACCGAGTGTGCAGATCTGTCCAGAAAAGCGCTACTCTGAGGATTTTGAGCCCTATGAAAGCGCAGACATGGAGGTAGAGTGAAGACATAACAATGCCTACTAAGCCTGCATGCGTGGGCGTCTTTTTTTAGGGGAGGGGCTATGTGTCAGATGCAACTGTCTGTACTACTTAGCATCTCTCCATCTCTGCCATTTCCCCATTATCCAAACACGTTGTTTCGTACAGAGCTCCAGTCAGCGCTCGTCTCGTAGTCCCTGCTCCCCAAGGGACACCTGCAAGGTGTCGCGCTCCTTCAGCTCCAGGCATGAGGGCCAAGGAGGCCAAGCAAATCAGGAGCACAATGAGAAGGTGCTTCTCAACCTTGAGGAAGTGAAGGTGAGCAGAAGAAGAAATATACACAGCTTTATTTCATCTTGTCAAGGTGGCATGAGATGTTGTGAATCATATGAATGTGTCTCATCCTCCTGGGTGTTAATTTATGACGGTTTTTCAGTGGCAGTCACACAAATCAAGGGAATGCTTAAACTGTCAGCAGGCATGTGCGTGCGATTGCGCCTGTGAGTGCTTACTTTAACGACTGTGTGCATGTACGGATGCATAAACGCTGACCTTTTGTAAACTAGGTTCTGCGTCGGAGCCTGGAGGTTAGCATGCGGCGAAGCAGCCGGGGCTCGGCGGGGGAGGAGTCGGATGAGGAGTGGGTGGAGGAGCAGATCGAGAGGGAGGAGAGCACTGAGAGTCTGGATGAACTGGGGCTGCCTCTCTCGTCCTCCAAGTCCTCCTCCAACCCTCGGTCCAGCGGCTCCCATAGCAGTTTCGACTCAGCAAATCTCATTGTCCTGGACTTTGGACCCTCAACCAAAGGTAGGCTTCAGCACCCACTTTCATATGTAAATTTGTGATTGATTTTTAAGGGTGAGTCTTAATTGCCCAGAGTGGTTCCATCTCCTCCTTATCTGCTTCATCAGCACTGACCTGTACACATGGAGAATAGGCAAGTACATTAGCTGTCTGCGCACAGTTCAAGTGTTGTGTTAGCCAGCCCATGGCCCCCGTCTGCCTACAAACTCACTATATCGCAATATATTCCTGACGTGAAAACATTTCCTAAGTCTCATGTTCTTCGTTGTTTCAGGTCGTAAGATCGAACGCTCTTTGTCTGCAAAGAGAAGAGAAAACACCGACAACTTTATACCCACCAAGCCTATGTTGGTGAAGAGCAAAACATTAGACCGGCCACCTTCCAAAGACAGCTGGGATTGTCAGAGTAAGTATTCTCTTAATCCATTCATGGTTAACAAGCTCTTAAATTAAAACATGTGGGACGTCTGTTGGAAAGCATGGTGCAGGATTTTTGTTTTTAAAAGACGTGTGATTCTTGCTTAAGGGCCAAGGAGTCGGGTGGAGAGGCCCTTGTCAGCAGCCAGAAAGGCTTCTGTTGAGGAGCGAGACCCAGAGGATATGGCGTGCAGGGTGCGCCAGGCCATGCAGAGAGAAAACGACCCGGCGCAGAGTCTGGAGCTCTTCGGCCGCAACACGGTCTGCCTGTCCCGCCACGTACACATCCCAACTCCTTCACTGTTAACAGTGTCTGATATTTCTTTTCCCTGTCCACCCATATCTCTACACGTACTGTACTGCATGTGGTGTTGATGCAGTCATAGTGTTATGCTTACATGTAAGCTCTGTCCATAAAGCTTATGTATCTCTTGCTCCTCTTTATCCAGGGCAGGGGACACCAGATGATGACGAATGGCTCAGCGCACCACAACAGTCACGACAAGGATGAGAACAGTGTCACTGTGGCCATGCAGAGAATCACGCTCATGGGCCCCGGGTATGCTGACAGAATATGGCACCTCGATACACAGATACTGTATGTACACTCTGGCTTATCAGGGATATACTGACACCGAGTACTTGTGCTGCATCCTTTAGTGTCACAACAAACATAATAGTGTTTTATAGAAGCTATAAATGTGCGGTGCGAATACCCTCTGACCTTGAAGAATTATTTATCAATGTAGCCAGCGCAGTGCTGAGCCGGCCCTCATCGTTAACATGAAGGTCGGGCTCCATAGACAGAGCAGCAGAGCTGAGGATGTCATCCTTCTGTCACAGGCAACAACAGAAACTGCTGAAAGCCTTGGAGAAACTTGAAGTAGGACCCAGCTACAACATTCCTCAGAGTGTCAAAACAGACTATAGCAAGCAGCCGGTGAGTCGGTAACGACGGTGAATAATCCTAACACGGAGACATAAGTGTACAGAAGCCCTCGTCAATGTTTTGTGTTTGCGTTGCAGAGAAGGATGGCCTCGGCAGAGGTCACCCCTGCATTGTATGTTACCATGGAGATCCTGTCAAACTGGGGGAGCGCGTTGCAGGTCGGGCTGACTGAGCTGCAGTTCTTCTGCCTCAGAAACAAGAAGCTGTACGTGTCTCCTCACGACCTCGACATCAGGAATGCTGACTACCCCGGGAACCTGGGAGCGCTTGTTAATGGGAAGGTGAAGGTGAGCCTCTGCTCCTTTTGCCACAGTCATCACATTTGTAAATCATCTTTGAATATAATCAACACTACAGTGGACCCTTTTCACAGCAGACACTTTGTTCAGCTGGTTGGTCATTGATCTGAACCTTTAACTATGGGTCAGTTCCATCGTATTGTCCCATGACCGTAAACCAGGGCTCTGAATGGGATGCATCCATCATTTCAGGCTGCGACATTTGTGAATGAATCTTACTACTGACACGCACAATGTACTTGCTGATTGTCTATTCTTTTGGGTTGACAGACCACCAAAGAGCGTCACATGTGGTTGTGTTCGTTCCACCCCCCCATCCAGCTCTACTTCGTCATCAGGAACTCGGAGCGCTCCCCAGACTTTGGAATATCTCACATCAAAATCTGGAACTACAACAGAAGCCTCAATGTATGTGTTTTTGTGTCACTACAGGTTTGGATGTATCCCTCTTGAGTTCAGAGATGATTCATTTCGCTGTCTGTGGCATTAGAGCTCATAAATCCAGCCTGCATGTGTGTGTGTGTGTTCACTATCATACGAGCGACTGCATTGGTGTGGTGCCGGCACGGGGAGCGGTTCTCTTTTTAGCATTGGCTGGCTGAGCTGCCAGTCAGACTGTTCAAATGTGGAACAGTGAGAGATTAGCCCGAGAGGATTAGTGTTAGGCTAGACGTGGGCTTCTGCCTCTCAACCTCACTGCTGTTCATAGAGGGGTAGAAAGACCCCATCTGATCTCTTTCTATGTCGCCGCAACTCTCTACAGTACCGTGAACCTGGAAGGTAAGGATTGTTAGTGGGTTGACCCGGGTTTGTACTCGTCTGCTGTCCAAGCTTCAGCCATCACTTTGTATCTGCGAGAGCGCTAATTACTGTTAGCTTGGAGAGCTCTTACTCTGCATGTGAGGAATAAGTGAATGAATCAGCAGTGAATACGTTTTGGGATTTTATGCTTTTGTGCAGCTTTTTGCTTGAACTGCAATAATATACAACATAATATGAAGCGCTAAATATCTTTCTTTCTTTTTTTACATTTGTTATTGACACACTTTTGATCCGCTTAATGCTAAATACTTTCCTGTGACACAATTCTAGCTTGTAACCTGACTGTATATTCAGATAAATTGAAGATCTGTTTACTTTTTTTAGGATCTTGACATTGGTGCACGGCATATTAAGCTGTACCTTAACAGCACATTGGTGTTTGAAGGTGAGCTGGAGAAGGGCTGCGGCAACCAGGTCTTTGACTACAGCACCGCAATTGACCTCCAGGATTTCCAGGTTTCAGACTCCTTGTTTTCCAGCCCCGTGTCTTCGGGACACAATCTACGGGATGCCAGCCCCCTGCGCCACGAGGACAGGAAGGGTGGGGATGGCAGCAGCACCCAGCTCCACCACAGTTGGAATCCGCAGCCACCAGACACAGGCCATGCTATGATGGACATGCAGGATAAATCACATGCACTGCTACCGCCCATCACTCCACCAGTGGGGGTTTCATCCTGCGCTCATCGCTCCTCCACACAAAGAAGCTCTTTTGACCTGTCTGCCTCAGAGGAGCCCCTCTCTCTCAGGCAGCAGGTGGAGCAGCCTGCACCCATGGAGCAGACTGTCACCACCCAGCCGTCCTCCTCACGGGTGGCCCCCCAGTGGCTGCAGCCCCTAAACAGAGGAGCTCCAGAAGGCTGCGAGGCCAGCAGGGAGAGGCCCCGGTGGCTGGTGCCGCAGCACTCTGCAGAGCCCAGATCGCCGTCAGCCTCGCCCTCTTCAATGCTCCCGGAGCTGCCGTGTAACCCGGGCCGAGTTTGCAGGGGGATGGAGAGGACAGTGAACGGGGGTCAGTGCAAGGCTGACTCTTTGGACCTGAGCTGCGACCTGCTGGAGGAGCTCGCTGAGCAAACGTCAGACAGGCCTATCAGCGGGCGCAGGAGCTCATTTCGAAACACTGCAGTCACTGGCAGGCAGACAGAGGAGCAGCACCTCAGAGCCGCTGAACTCTCAAACACAGGTAGGAACGTTTAAAGTTAGACACTTGAACACTGAGGAACACCTTTTTACATGTGATCATTTCACCCTTGTGCTTTATTTTGTGTTGTATTTCACCCATCTCTAACCAATCATGCTACTCATAAGCTATCACGCCTCTATATTCAGTGTAACAACCACTTAAAATCATAGCACAATTGGCAGACAAGAATTCAGAAGAAAGAAATCTAATATTATGTTGGGACTTTGTTCCCTTACTCATTTTCAAATGTCAATTTGTTTGATTTAAAACTGACCCTGCTGCTCATTTACTTTATTCATCTCTGTGTGTTCTCCAGAAGAGCCCATGTCATTAGTGAACGCTAGAAGGAGGCAGTACACGTCTCAGCTGCACAGCCATCAGGATGACACCCTCATGGAGTCCTGGGACTCTCTCACTAAGTTCAACCAATGCCAACGTGGACGTATCTCCAACATGGGCTTCGAAGGGGACATCTTTGATGAGTTCCTCCAGCGCCAGGGCCGCGGTCCTGCCGCAGTCCAAGTCAACCCCTCCACAGCACCCAGGAGCCCCCATTCCTCCTCCACCACTCAGGGGGCACTGTATGAAGGCCCTGATGATGATCCGGCCATGGAGCGGGAGGATGAGTTTGAGATCCCTGTGCTGCCACAGGGCTCTAGACTGGTCGTCAACATCCTGTCCACCTGGGGCGATCGCCACTACGTTGGCCTCAACAGCCTCGAGGTGTTCAGTTCCAGCGGGGAGCCCCTACGACCTGCTCACATCCGCGCTGACCCTCCAGACATCAACATTCTCCCCGCATACGGCAAAGATCCACGCGTGGTCACTAACTTGATCGATGGCGTTAACCGTACGCAGGATGACATGCATCTTTGGCTAGCGCCGTTCACCCCCGGTCGTAGCCACACCATCATCCTGGACTTCGGAGCTCCCTACCAGGTGGCCATGATCCGTGTGTGGAACTACAACAAGTCACGCATTCACTCCTTCCGAGGTGTGAAGGAGGTGGAGATGCTGCTGGACGGAAGGTGCATCTTCAGGGGCGAGATTGCCAAGGCGTCCGGGACCCTGTCTGGAGGTAGAAGAGCCTCACGTTGTTAACGCTCCTTTGTTTGGTACTCAGAGGTGTGGACTCGAGTCACATGACTTGGACTCGAGTCACATGACTTGGACTCGGTCCCACATCTGGTGTTACGTTTGATCATTTCCTTTTTTTTTCTCACTCTATTGTCACTTCAGAGTTGGACCAATTTGGCGACACCATCCTGTTCACCACTGATGATGAGATCCTGGAGGCTATGTCTCGTTATGATGAAACCTTCCTCAGTGAAGGCGAAAGTCCCGACAGCCTGGTGGCTGAAGAGGAGCTGCAGAGACCGCGCACCGCCGACGGAGAGGGAGAGGAAAGACCCTTCACACAGGCCGGCTTCCGAGAAGAAGACCTCAAAGTAAGTACAGGTTTTATCAGCAAACCTTATTCCCAACGGTGACAGTGGTCACTAAACAAAGACATTCAGACCATCTGAGAATTAGTTTTGTAGGAAGCAATAGTGTTCATCAGTCCCACACTAGACCTGCAACTCACGGTTATCTTCATTATTGATTATTCTTTCAGGTGTTTGGTCTATAAAATGTCAGAAAATGGTTAAAACAATATTGATCAGTGTTTCCTAAATGTCACTTTACTGTCGTAGAGAAGGAAATATTCACATGTAACAGCTGGAATTGGAGAATTTGTACTTTTACTGATTGGCGATTTAATTTAACTCGGTGAATCTTTGCAGCGCTACATCCCTCCATCAACAGGACAGTTCAACACAATCAGGGTTTTAATGTGTTTACATGTTGTCTTAGTTGAAACTCCACCTCAACCCCTCTGTGAGCCAGTCTGAGGAGAACATGGAGCGTGTTCCTGGGATGTACACGGGAAAGTGTGAGTAGATAATCAGCGTCGTGTCGTCACATGATCAGCTCTGCGTTCATTGTTACTAACCCGGTCTCTCCCTCCACCGCAGGCCTTAGACTAGAGCTGGTGTTGACCTGGGGGGACTCCCACTACATGGGCCTGACGGGATTGGAGGTGGTGGGGAAAGGTGGAGAGAGTTTCCCTTTAGACCTCAATATGATGGCTGCCTCACCCGGGGACCTCAACGACCTGCCTGATTACGAATACGACCGGCGCACACTTGATAAGTACGCGTGTGTGTGTGTCTGTGTGTGTGTGTCTGTGTGTGTGTGTGTGTGTCTGTGTGTGTGTGTGTGTGTGTGTGTGTGTGTCTGTGTGTCTGTGTGTGTGTGTGTGTGTGTGTGTGTCAGATAATTTCTGTCTGCTTCAGTCTTCTGCGTGTGTTTTCACTCCCCAGGCTTATTGATGGCCACAACATCACCACTGATGACCAGCACATGTGGCTGATCCCTTTCTCCTATGGAGAGCCCCACACCTTGAACATGACGTTCAACCAGGCCCAGACCATCGCTGGACTCCGTATCTGGAACTACAACAAGTCCCCCGAGGACTCTTACAGAGGGGTGAGACCCGAACAGTGTTTGCTATGAAGGAGCAGATATATATATATAACCTGTGTATATCATACAACATAATACTGAAACCGTTAAATATGATGTTAACGTAGCAGGACACTATGAGGAACATATGAAACTAAATGTCCACATCTTTGGTTCAGGTGAAGGCGATCCACGTGTTCATGGATGATGTTGCCATCTCCCCCTCGGGGGGCTTCCTGATCAGGAAAGGACCGGGCAACTGTCACTTTGACTTTGCCCAGGAGATCCTCTTCGTAGACTTCCTCCAGAAGCCCGCCGTCAACAAGAGTGCAGAGGACTACCACAAGTAGGAGCCATACATTTAATTTGCATGCACTCGTGTTATTCCATGAGAAGGTTTGAATATTGCATTTCCAAAATGTTTATGCGTCTCTAATTCAGAGGAAGCTCTAAGAAACAAGAACAGGCCAGCATGGACTATGAAGCTCCCATCATGCCCTGCGGATGTATCCTCACATGCTTTGCCACTGTGTGTGTGTGTGTGTGTGTCGTGTACAATATGGTAACCAGGGAATGATGTGCACATGTTGTTTCCTGTTGTATATTCCTTGACCTTCACCCGTCAGTCATCTTCCAGCTGCAGCTGTTAACGACCTGGGGAGACCCGTACTACATCGGCCTCAACGGCCTTGAATTTTATGACCAGAGCCACGAGAAGATCAGTCTCAGTGACAACAGTATCCTCTCTTACGAGTTCACATCGACCTTCATGAACCTAAACTGTCTCTGTTTGTGTAGATCCACACAGCTTGAGTCTGATCTGTGTCTCTAGATGTGTGACAGTGACAGAGACTCTTGTATCATATATGATCTTCTGTTCCTCAACATTATGTCGACCAGACATCGCTGCGTTCCCCGACAGTGTTAACGTGCTGGACAACGTGAGCGGTGACGTGAGGACTCCGGACAAATTAATAGATGGAGTGAACAGTACCCACGATGGCAGATGCATGTGGTTAGCCCCGGTGCTCCCTGGACTGGTGAGGGGGTGGGGGGAGAGAGAGAGCATTCACTTCACACACTCGGACGAGAGTACATCTGTAAGCGTATTGATTTTTGTTCCTGCTTAGGTGAACCGCGTGTACGTCATCTTCGATCAGCCGGTGACGGTGTCCATGATCAAGCTGTGGAACTACTCAAAGACCTCACATAGGGGCGTGAAGGAGTTCGGGGTAAGCCTCTTTTGTCTGCCGTGACCCAGGTAATCACTTCTTCTTACATGTTGGACCTCAAGCAGTAACCTGTGCGTCTCTCTGTGCGCAGCTGCTGGTGGACGACCTCCTGGTGTATAACGGCATCTTGGACAGTGTGAGCCACGTGGCACGAGGCATTCTGCCCACCTGTGATCCTGCGGTGCCCTACCACACCATTCTCTTCACAGACGACGCCTACATTGCTCACCGTGAGAGGAACACTATCATCAGGTACCCTGGATTTTGAGGATGTGGATACACGACCGACTGCTTGGTTTTATAGCTGATTGGTTGGACAATGTTTCGTCAGCTTACCTTGAGTCCTACTTCTAACCCTCAAGCGTCTTTTAGTCAGACCTAGAAGAAGCCGTCCACATATGGACAAGACAGACAGTATAGCACAAAAGTAATAAGTGTGTATAAGTTATGTTTAACGTCAGCACAACACGATCACCCCAGAACCTTTTTATTCTGCTGGGAGACAGGATTGCATGCAGAGAAACTAATGGATTGACAATGAACGTTAGATCCAAGCCCATTGTCCCAAGTGGTGCGTTGTTTTGAACAGAGATGTGCTCTTCTCCACTTCAGCCCCCGTGGCAGCAGACACCACCGACAGTGAGTAACAGAGCCTGTGAAAGCCCCGTGTCAGCACCTCCCTGTGGTCAATCCCTGTATTGAAGAATGCTCCGGTTCATCCTCAAATGTCCCCCCAGCCATCCCACACCCTCCTTACCCACACGCGCCTGACTTGTGATGCCTCAGTCCTTCCCTCTCTCTCTCTCTCCGTCGTTATCTCCCCAGCTCCATCTTTGGTCTCAAGGCCTGGACCTGCTGGCTCAGCCCTCCATGTTGTGTTGTTCCAGTTTTACACAGGTTGCTAACATGTGTCTGCCGTGTCTTCATCTTCCCGCTGTGTTGCAGTAACTATGTGGAGGACCAGGATGTGAAGATGACCAATGAGAATCAGATAGTCCATCACAACAAGAAGAAGCAGACGGCAGATCCAGGTGAGTCAGAAACGACTCAATCACTCACCAGTTTGAAAACGTCAAACGTACTAATTCTTAACCTCATTGCAGCTCTTCGGCCTAAAACCTGCATGACCGATGGTGGGAAACACGGCAAGAGGAGGTACTGACGGACAGATGACGGCAGACGAACAGACACGCGTGGATTCGCTGCTCGTCAATAGAGAGCAGAATTAAAGAGGAGGAACTATAGCTGACATTTTAAACCCACTTTTTGGTGGGTGACTTGAAAACATCCCTTACCAAAGCTCCTCACTGAAGAAATAACTGGGTTTGCTCACACACACACTGGATTCCACTTTATGGTTGGATCCCTCTCCCCTCTCCTCTCTCCACACACACACACACACACACACACACACACACACACACACACACACTGTATTGTTGCCCCGCTTCTCCCTCCCACAGTGCCAGGAGAAACCTTTGAGGCTGCATCTCCATCAGCCCTGTTATTGTGCCTCGTACTAAACACTATATCTGTGGCTGCTACTTGTGACTTTTGTGCTGCATATTTAAAATGCTGCTTGTGGCGTGAAAAAAAAAAAAGAAAGGGGGTGAAAGATCACGGCCACACGAACACACGATCAGGACGTGGCCAACGCTACGGTTATTAATGACTTGTGACGCACCAACCGATCGTAATGCTATGCAGACACTAATTTATATCTCTTAACGATTCACTGTTGGCTAATGTACTTCAGAGCCTAAAGGTTTTACTTGGGGAGTGCTTCCAGAGAGCGTTTCACCTTTTTGTTGAGAGATTTCTATCGAAGGCGACAGCGGTTAGAAACAATAACGTCCAGCGGTTCAGATTTTTGTACGTTTCAGACTCTACACTTGAATTCTTCGATGTATATTTGGCTTCACTAAATTAGGGTCAGTATATATTTCTTCTGCTTGGGATCAGGTAGAAAAAAGAAACTTGTTTGCAATCCAAGTGACCTTTTTAATCGAAGGTAGACGAGCCAGTAAAGCGGTTTTTAAGTAATTTGGTTGGAATATCTACATTAGCCATTTTAGATCTGGAGTAGATTCAGTAACAACTTCTAATATGCAAAAGCTATAACCTTACCTCAAATTGAGAAGACTAATGTTTAAAAAGGGAATCACTAGAACACTTAGTTGCTGTTGTCCTTCATTCATTGGATATTTACTGTAACTTGTTGCATGGGAACGTCTCTTCAGCATTAGCTGTTACCACATTTAAGATGTTAGACACTTGTGTTTGGAGGAGTTTCTGCTGCTTCATATAAACCATTTCATACTCCTTACTCATGACGGGAGTAATCGTATATGAAATGCAGTTTTATGTATTTAATTTGGTGTCCAACGGCAACAATGGTCATTACTCTGCATCTCAGTGCTGCTCTGTAGGGTGGTGGCTATTATTGCGCGTGTGTGACATTTAGTGTTTTGAAATATTTAATTATTTTTCTAATCTTGATTAAATATGTATATTTGATGTAGTTTTATTTGAAATGAATAAAAGTATAAAAATATATATATATCATCGTCTCCCTCGTGTCCTGACTTGACCCCCACACTGTTATTAAAAACATAAGACACAACTGAACATATATCCTGAGATGCTTTAATGCAGAGTTGTGAGGAATGACGGTTCAGTTACAGCCACGTGGCCCCCCCCCCCCGCCACAAGTACAGATGTTTAGCTGAGAGGTTTACATCTCTGCAGACCGACAGCTGTTTTAGATTTTCCCTGGAAAGATCCCCTCGCTTCTCTGGTCGTCCCATTTCTGGATCTGAAGGGGAAACATGACAGAAACACTTTTGTTTTTCATTACAGAAATTAAAAGGATTATAAATGAGAGAATTAAACCAGTAACTCAAAGTAGGACAGGCGTTAAAGTTTCAGCCCAGCGAGAGAAATGCACATTTGTGTCTTCAATGTACCAGAGGAGACGACACGACAGCCCTATAATGTCAACGTGGGGTTAAAGCGGAAGTTCAACCTTCAATATTTAATTAAATAAAATGTGCGAGACCTTATTCTTAGGATTTGGCTGAAAATAAGTCCGAGCTTCCTGCATTTTTTATTGGGCTGAGAATAAATTTAAAAAGGGGGAATTTCTAATTTTGGACTGAAACACTTCATGTTGTTTTGATTTTCAGGAATGTGAGGAATGTAAACGTTGTTTGACCCCCCTGATAAACAAACTCCGCCCACATAAGGGAGAGTACAACGTATATATTCATAGCTATTCAATTTCCCTGTGTCTGTTTGGACCCTTAAAAAGAAGTTATTAGTATTCATTATTTACCCAGGATAAGGGGCAGATTGATTGGAAGACCCTCTTGTACCAGTCACACGGGGCCGAGTCTACTCCTTTAGCATCCAGAGCTTTCTGGCAGCGGTGGAAGTCTATTAATAGAGAGAAAACAATGAACATCGTGGCCCCGATCCAAGTTTCAAAGTGAAGAGTCCTGTCAGTGACCCTGAAGAGGTCAACGCGTCTAAAGACCTGAGCTGCAATGAGCTTTACTTACTTCATCATTCATTCACATAGAATAATACATGTTATTATATTGAGATCTAGCACGTCTTCATGACTGCTTTGACCTTGACATGCAGTCTTACTCAGGTAGTTGGACCAGCAGTTGTTGGTCTGGTTCTGGTTGGGGAATCTGGCATCAAAGGGAGCAGTGTGATATTTCTCCAGCTTGGTCTTAATGTCCTCAGCCATGTTCACCTCGGTCAAGAGAATATCAATGGGATGCTATAGGATGCAAAAGATTGTGTGTCACTAAGCAAAAACATTTCCAACATATTCGTTCTGCGTCAGACAGTAACAGACCGGCCTTAGACCTGTGCAGATTTAAGTGTGCATGAGTTCATCAGATACTCCTCTCACACAGCAAATCTATAGTATAACACAAGATAATACACGCGACCAAACTAGTGTCTAATAATATAACAATACCGATGTTGGCAGACATCTTGTTCTAACAGCATTTCCTCCTAACATGACCCAGTTTCTGTTTCTTTTACATTCAAACAAGTAACGATTTTAAATTTAAACCTAGGAGATTCATATATATTACAAAGAAAATACAGCATACTTGTGATAATGCATTAAAAACAATCTACAACTCAAATGAAATTGATCCTTTTCAGAGTCTTAATAACGATTCTCTCCTAATAAATGCATTAAGATTGGCTGCACGTGGAGTCTCGAGAGATAAAGCTTCATAATATATTTAAAGAAGAATCAAAGACATGCAGGTACACGTTACCTTCGTGGCAGTATCAGGCTCCAGCTCAAAGTGACTTTTATACCGGACGGTGAAAGTGTTCCTCTGATAAGCAGTGTGCGCCCCGCGCGCACGCTCCAACGATGTGGCATGCGTGCAGTCTTATCACGACGGCATGGCGGACACAGGTCACACACATTACAGGTTGGTCAGACTACACACAGGGCTGCTCTAAGTGATGTGCGAGTAATGAGAGGCACCCGAGCTAAAGACACATTAGGAGCAGCGTGCTGTTTTATAGCGTTTTATTTCTTATTTCTCACACAAGGCGGAAGTGTTCTGCAGTCATATATGTGTTAATAATTAAAATATGTTTGCTCAAAGTATTCAATCTACCTGAGGTGTGGTTTCTTTTTATAAAGGGAAAGGCAGCCTCGCGCTTTTGTGCTCCTGCACTTTGCATATTTTATTCATCTGATGAGCAAATGCTCAGTCTGTGAACTCCATGTCACGTGGGGGCAGCAGCGATACTGTGTATGAGTCGTATTACATGTATTACAAGGGGATATAAGTCCTTATCAATGTAGCTGGTCGGTTGTAAAGTCTCGGTTCTCACAGTGCGCAGTGATCTAACTTCAGGAGAACATGTGAGCTCCAGTCTCATCCTCCTCCTGCAGCGCGCTGCTGTGCGCTCAGTCAGGTGCGATGAAGTGCGCGCGTTCAAGAGGCCACTTTCCATTCCCCAAATTATTCCAGGAGCCTGTCATGTGTCCTGAGTCATGGTGAATAAGCGACGTAATGTATGTACAGTATATATTTAGGGAAGCTGTACGGGACAACCCCTGTGACACGTGACTGACTTCACTACATCCACGGACTGCAGGCCAGGCTCGCGGCTGCTGTGGCGCTCTGGAGCAATGCATTACAACACAAGAGGGCAGCAAAGGGCTATTTCTATATGATTGAGTTTCAAGTTTCAAGTTTTATTTGTCATAAGGTTAACACAAGTGTACAGCATGACAGCTCAGCAGTCAGAAAAGAGTACTATATACAATTAAGTTAAAACAATAATAAAAAACAATATAGCTTATGTACATATATGGACAAAGGGGGGTTGTGCAATAAATAATTATATTTATTCACATTTATTTAGTGCATGTCTGTGGGTCTGGAGGTTGGTGGTGCATGCAGCCAGGCTCCTGTATATACTTTCTCAAATGTTGTATTTGTACTATGTTGTTTATCCTGTACACACGACATCTACTGCACGTCTGTCCGTCCTGGGAGAGGGATCCCTCCTCAGTTGCTCTCCCTGAGGTTTCTTCCATGTTCCCCTTTAATTATGGGGTTTCTTTTAAGAAGTGTTTCCTTGTGCGATGCGAGGGTCTAAGGACAGAGGGTGTCGTAACCTGTACAGTCTGTAAAGCACACTGAGACAAATGTGTTATTTGTGATATTGGGCTCTATAAATAAACTTGATTTGATTTGTATCGTCTGTCTGACGGTAACAATCAGGACAAAAGCAATTTGACTTCTGGATCAGGTTACTCTGGGAAGTATTTAATTGAGTTTGATATATAATATGAAACCAGGAAAAACTGTTGTTGTTTGTTGACCAAAGGTTTTGTTAATGAGATGACTGTATATTTGAAATCAATATGTTCTTGAGGCTTTCATTATTAGATTAATTATATATATTCAGTCTTTGTTTTGGCAAGTTTGACACTATACTTGATTCTTGCTCTTTTGCTGAAGTCCACTGGTGGTGAATACAAGTCAAATAAATGATCTTTAGCCAATAAATCATTATCATTTAATCATAACTAGATAAAATGAGCAGTTTTTCAAAGAAGGCTACAACTTCAGCTGCTACAAGATGCCTCAGATATGTTCTACTCTCACTGCATTTGCTCCTATAATAATAATAATAATAATAATAATAATAATAATAATAATAAACACACATTTGAAATGACACAGAAGCTGTTATTTTAAAACCTTTTAATAATATTGCTCAAATTTAAACATATCAAGTCAGAAAGAAAAGCCAGCTCCGACAAAGGTCCACAGGTTCGTACAGCAAAAACAGGAAGCTCATCTTCACTTAATTAGCTGATATAAATCATTGAGAGGCACACAATAACAGCTTTACAGGAAGCCATGAACCCACAGCAGTAACTCAACATGATGGAGAACATGTGAGACTCAACATTGCGTCTCAAAAGGTCCATGTGCATAAAAGAGCATCACTTGTTACAGCATCTGGGATATAGAAAGTAAGAGAAACTAATCTCAATTATCCACAACCGTACCACGGACTACAAAACAGCCAAATCACCTCCGCGAACAGGACACAGAACAAATGTAACAACATAGTGTATGACTTAAGGTTTCTGGGGTTTCAAGTTTTAATGTCAAGTTTTAGAAAAAAGGTACCAAAAGCAAAAACCCTAATATTATGATGATTATAATTTGAAATACTCAGGAGCCGCCACCTCGAGCTGCGTCTGCTACTTTTAAAAGCCCAGTCTGAAATAAAGTTGCATAGATTAAAACAACAATCCAGCCTCTGCCATTTAAATAAAGAGCATCGCATTGATGCATGAAGTGCGAGATGCAGTACCGAAAGGCAGGTCCTCTCGATGGATTCATCAGCAGGAGAAGAGCAGAAGTGCAGTGTGATTGTCGGCAGCTCTTTGGACACTAAGATCAAACTCATGATATGCAGTCAAGTCTGGAAACAGACAACGCCTAGTTTGTCCAATGGAGATTAATGGCAGAGCCCCGTCAGATCACGTTAACCCAAACCTCTAAACGCAGATGATTTTTGTTTGGTTGTCAGCAGTTGGAAAGTCATAGCGAGTGTACACACTTTGGTTTTAAAGCCACCACACAGTCAGCTGTGCCAAAATGGTTTCAACACGGTCCTTTTACCAATCGCTGAAGCGGAGACGATTGAAGGCTTCCTTGATGGCTTCATTGCTCTCCGAGCTTCCTGCAGTACCAATGCGGAGAACTTTGCTGTCGGGGACGTCCTGCTTCAACTTTCGCTTGCTGAGGACCACGGTGCCTTCAGCTTCCTCCGTCACAGGACCGGTCAGCAGGAGGTAGGCAGCGTGGCGTCCACCCTCCAACAGAGTGGCTAAAGTAAAAAAAAAAAAAATAGTCAAACACAGAGCTGACCCCGGTGTTACCCACCCCTCCAACCACTGATTCACACCTTTAAACATGATGATGTGGTCCAGGACACTCGTTGACTGCAGGAGGACTGTAGAGTACAGAGGGTGGAGCAAGTAAGAGTGTCGGTCGCTTGCGAAAGGTTCCTGGAATTAAATATTTGAGTCCGATTAGCATTTTGTCAGAAACCCGTTAACGTGCATCTTTTAATAAAAGGCAGAGTACTTACAGACGAGTTGGTCTCTGAGGGCACCATGCCCCAAAACAGAAAGATAGAGACGTAGTTGGAGGTGTGTATCGTGGCGGGTCTCGGCGAGTTAGGAGTGGCCAAAAGGTTCACCTCCCACAGCACACCACCGGACTTCCCATCAAGAATGATCACCTACATACCAGACAGACAGTGCGATTCAAATCAGTCGCCGTATGAGAGAAGCTGGACACAGAGAGTTAAATGTAGGCGTCACAGCAGTCTTACCCTCTTTGTGAAGTTGCCAATGTCCTCCTCGACCACAACATCGAGGAAATCGTCTTTGTTAAAGTGGCCAAAGGAGGGCTCGCTGTATGAAAGTGAACACAGGAGTCAACCAGCTGGTTGTGATGACACTATATGCTTTACTTTGACATTTAAAAAGAGCACTGCCAAAACCAAAATAACCACAATGCACCTAAAGATGAGATTTTGTTCCGTGTGTGAAGCGAGACATGACAGGTGAGACTACACAAGACAGAACGCAACACAGTCGGTGACTAACTACTAATAAAAACTACTCATTTCAGGTCTAATTAATGTGTATGTGCAATATAAGAACAACACAAACAGAATGGCTACCTGAGGACTGAGCTGGTGTTGAATCTCCACAGTAGCTGCAAATGTTTCCCATCGACTAATGCCAACTCGCTTCCAGTCACAAGCAGCAGGTTGGGCGGATCACCCGTTTCTCCTGCTCTGAGCACTTGTCTCACTGAATCAGATCTACAGAGTGGAGATACATAGCAGCTAAAGCCACAATGACGACAAGTGGTGAAGGTGAAAATCCAAAAAAAAGGTGAATGCAATCTGATTTTTACTCGTAGATGGGTACAAGGCCGGAGGCCGCAATGGCGTTCTTCTCCCAGTGTTTGTCCTTCTTGAGGCTTTTCTCCATCCCTGCTTTGGCCTTGGCAGCAATCTTCCACAGTGCCAGTCCATACAAGCCAGTGTCTGTGATTGAACACAGGATTACTCACTGTCACCAAGTGTAAAGTCCATCTAAGTCTATACATCCATGTGCAACAGTTGTATCCGAACTTAAAGTTAAACATTGTTCATGCTGGATACATAATAATGGCTTTTTAACTCATGTATAGCTTTGATGCAGTGCAGCGCTCCTCCATTAGGGAAGACTTATCTGCAGACATGTTGTGAATTTCAAGGCTGATTTGAGACACAAACCTTTTTCTAGCAGGACATAGTGAGAACCTTCTTTAGTGCGATGGAGAAGATGATTAGCCGTCTCTGTGGAGACAAGAACCACAGAGGAGCCAATCTGGACACCCGTCTTCCCCGAGAGGAAAACCAGCCGAGTCTGCAGATAACGACAAACAGAGTAGAGTTTTATCATCAGATGATTTCACTGACAATGCTTATTATTTACAAACTGTTACAGTACGTTATTATTAAAGAAAAGAAAATAATGCGACACGACTCAATCCTTACATCGTAACAAAGGAAATAAATGTAGCAGTAATAAATAATATCCCTGAATGTTTACCTCAGTGTTGTTAGACGCCACCAGAGCCAAATCGCCGACCTTGTCCTCATCCAGATCTGGGACACTAAGAACAGGCACAGTGCTGTGCACACCAAGAGGCTGAGGCTGCTGCCACCTGATCTTGCCTGCACACACACACACACACACACACACACACACACACACACACACACACACACACACACACACACACACACACACACACACACACACACACACACACACACACACATTATGAAAGTGCGATGTAATGTATAATATACATAATACAGACACAGAGTAATGAGTCACTAACCAGTGTATTTGTCAACGGCTGTGAGTTGGTCAGAATGGGACAGCAGACAGTCCCAGGTTCTGCCGGTTTCATCGCCCAGGCCACACTGGGCCCAGTGGAACTCGGGAGCCAGCGCACACTCCCACAGCGACGCTCCATCTGTCCCGTCCACTGCTAACACAAACACACATGGCGAGGGCAGACCTGGAAAACACGCAGAGTTTGTCTGAATTACACAAAACAAATGTAATACAGAGCCAACTCTTGTTTCCTCATGAATACATTAAATTAAAATCGAATAATACTTTATACCTGCAGCAGCACACGTATTGTTTGGACTGCCTTCTGTGATTTTGAGGACAAACAAGACATCCATCACCTTGTCTTTGCTTGCATCTTCAATGGCTAGAAAGTCATACGTTGCTGTGGCAGAGAAGGAGAGAATAGTAGTAAGTCGCACACACAAGAAAACACCAAGCAGTGAAAAGCACATACTTGTACACACCTGCTTCAGAGAAAGTCCTGTTCCACGTAGGGATATACTGTGGTCTGACAGGACAGGGGATGATGAAGGAGAAGGCAAACACTACGGTGAGGCAGAGGAACAAGGAGAAGAAGAAGAATCCGGTTCGCCAATGGGTCAGTTTGGGAAAACCAATGACTTCCCTACAACTCTTCTTTTTCTTCAGCTCTGTTGCCAATGGTGCTGTTCCTGTCTCTGCCCCATCCTCTGCCCTCCTCAGCGGGTCGCCTTCAGTAGCACTGCCTGTGGTCTCCATTGTCACCTCAATGCATTACCAGCACATAGATCTACAAAACAGGGAAAAGAGCTTACAGTAAAACACTTACCTGAATATAATGCTTAAACACTTACATGACAAAACCCTGTTTATTTACTACACAGTGTATACTCCTTCCGTGGCATATAGTTTGCTGCTGTATCCATCTCAGTGTAGAGTAAATTACGTGTCAGAGTAACCAGCAATAATAACAGACAGCTGGCCTTCACAGCTATAGCACATGACAAACATACTGAAGGCAGCATGCACTGTCGGTCCAGCAATTTCTGCTGTATCAACCTTTGTGGATCTGAGCCCATTCAAACGTGCCAGCACTGACTCCAGAGGTTTCTCAGCACTAAAACAACAGACCCATAATGACAATGGCAAACATCCCCAAGGCTAGCAAACTGGTTCTGTTCTATAGCCACGGGCCTGTTACTCTTAAAAGTATCATTATAAATTAGTAAGCTCATTTACTGTCCAGATAATGTTTTTGAAATCTGAGAATTTACCGTAGGATGTTAGCTAAATGGTCCAAAAACAACGTTTTCTCCGAGTAGGTCAATGCCAGATGACTATCATTGTTAGCTAGCTTTGGTTAGGAAAGTTATCGGCTAATATCATGTGAATGTTAGTTTGCTAACTTGTTGAACAAAGGCCAGGGCCCGCAGAAGAATGAATACAGACTAACGTTATCTTGTCTATGAAGTCCCACCACAAGAATTTACACTGACTCAAAAAAGTTGCTCTTACTTTTCTCCACACGGTCGTCTTTAGTGGTCACTGGTGCGGCTAACTACAGGTAGTAGGCCTGACACCACGGAGCTGCCTGTCAATTTCAGCTCTGTAAACAAACCACAGGCAAGCCCACTGCCCCTGGGGGCTTGTTGCCCTCAGTTTGTCTCTCAGGTAGCCCTTCTTCTCCGCCTACAGTGAAGATAGAACGACCCAAACGATGTTGGAAAACAAATAAAAAATAACATCAATAGTCTCTCGACTAAACCTAGATATAACTTGTACCTAGAGGAAACCAGGGAATGACTTTTCTCTGAATGTGTGCTGCCTGAGAGGCTATACTCAGGGCTGAAAATACAATCTACAATGCGTTGGGTTCAAGCCGCTCTGATTGGTTAATTCGCTTATTCTCAAGCGCTTTGATTGGTCGATTTCATAGCAATAGCCCTCCCTTTAGCGTAAGCTAAACGGACAGGGCCTTTCGTCATTTCCCTAATATAAAACGGAAACTGGCAAGTTCACGATATAGAGAAAAGCGGCGAGAGGTGATGCTTGGACGAATAAATAATCAAACAACTTAACAAAAACACGTAGGAACTGTTATCAGGTGCTTACTTTAATATAGCGCCGTCGACGGAAGGCCCACAACAATGTCTGCCCAAGCTCAAATGAGAGCTTTGCTCGACCAGCTAATGGGAACAGCGAGGGATGGTGAGTTGCTGTAGCATGCTAGCTGAGCTAGCTAGCTAGCCAAGATGGAGCCACTGCTGCGGCTGGCTTGTGTTGGTGTATGATGGACAGACCTGCATGAATGGATGTAGCTATTACTGCAGAGGGCTGTGTAAAATACGTTAGATTATAGTTGCCTTTAAAGATCAACGTTAGGATTTAATGTTTGTATCCATTTAGGTTCATTTTAATGTAATTAGTTGTTACGATTTTAGTTTCGCTTTTACTACTTGTTTCGTTTACTGCACTCCTAGCTAGTAGCTTAGTTAGCTAACACTATGCGATCTAGCATTTAACGACATACTACAATTTATCAATCCCTAGCATTAGTTAAATTCTAACACGTTAAGTGGATAACGTTAACGCCACTGCGTTACACTCATAATACTAATAGTTAATGCATATTTAAAGAACAGGCAGGCTAAACGTCGCATTGGGCCTACCAGTTATTGCTGAATAAACATTAGGCCTAATGGACTGTATTACTCAAATTATACATTTGATGATTGCTAACGTCATAATGTGACAAGGCAAATGCATAAGAATAATGACGTTGATATCCACTGAACGCCATTTGTGGTTAAAGAAAACCATTAAAAGTAATAATATTCAACTTCGAGCTAAAGTCCTGTATTCATATTCTTACTCGACGACTAACAATATGTATCTAAAGTATCAGAACTAAATATTTGTGCAGTAGAATAATCTCTGTCAATGTCAGTTTTTTTTGTATAACTTTATTTCCAATTAACTTATGTGTGAGCAGTGTTTTTAATGTGTCGGTGGTTAAATTAACTGCTCACTTTAACTAGTGTGGATAGTTTAATCCAGAAGTGTGCATCATATCCTACATTTTAAGTTTGTTATGATATGTTTTAATTGTAAAATGTTCATCAGCTGAATAACCTGTAACTGCAGCTGTCAGATAAATGTATGGAGAGAATGCCTCTGACATTTAGTACTATAGTTAAAGTTACATTTGCATAAAATGGAAATATACAAGTGTCTTGTGGAAATATAGATCCTAGTTTTCTCTTGTTGGCTTGTTCCTGATTCTTAATGAACTTGAACAAACCGTGTACCAGCGTTACTGCTTGGTATTTAAATAAATCACATTTATAAGTGGAATCTATGTGACCTGACGACAAATGCAAATTTGTTTAAAAATAGATGAATACTACTATTATCCTGATAATATAACTACTGTTGTCTTTATGGGCGCTTTGACCATATGCTTCCAACCCTTTTGGATACAAACATTAAAGGGTAACTCGGCTGTAAAATCTGATTTTCAAGGGCAGAAGTGACAGCTTATTGCTGCCCTATCATTTTATAAATCAGAGGTTCATCCTGACAGTTGATTGAATGCCTTGTGGATTATCTTTTAAATAAATTGATAATTCAATCTAAATAGTAAGAGTGAATTTGTGTTGTGAGCTTGTGGGTGTATGTGTGATAAGATTGATATCAAATTCTTCCCATACATTTGTTGCATACAAACTGAACAATTGTGGCCCCTTTATTTTATTCATTAAGGTTCAGTGTATCTTTGCCAGCCTACAACAATCTGCAAAGGAGTTGCAGAAAAGCCTCATGTTCATCGAGCCGTGAGTCACACATAATTTTTAAAGCTGTTATGATGAATATCCAAACCATTTGTTTGCCTTCCGGAAGTTATTGTAGCCTTTTTTTAAATCACACAAATGGGTATATCTTCAGTGGCACTAGAATTACAATTTGGAGTAGTATTATGCAGCTTGAGCTAAGACGTCTGGTCGCGCAGAATCCAAACGAGCAGTTCGTCTGTTTTCAGAAGGCAATTTTAACAATCATCGAGAGAAAAAACAACAACTTTGCACACATCATTTACAATCTGACTTGTGTATCACTCCCAACTTCTTACTACAGGTATGGGCAAGAAAACTGTTCCCATTTATACTTTTCTACAGCGGGTTTAAAATTCTGCAGCTGAGGTCTTGAAGATGCAGAAGGGTACAGTATGTGGTGCAGATCGCAGTGTGTATAAAGTCATTTTTTTCCTTGGATTTTTTTTGTGTTTTTGTTTTGAATTTCTTTTTAAATGTTTCATATTTGTAAAAAGGCTTGGCTGGAACATTTGTCTGAAATGTTTACATTGCTTATCACATTCTTGATAGCAGACTTTCTTGCATAGTCATATGCACTGAAATGTAATGAACACTCTCCAAAATCAAGTTAGGTCTGTTCCCACTAGTTAACTGAAAGTTTGTAGTTATTGTTTACCTTTTGTGTGTCCCTATTAGCCTAATCTCTTAAAGATCCACATGTATGGAGTGGACATTGAGCCTTATCACAAGTTAAACTGAGTTGAGGCTCTAACATCGCCATGTTTTTATTAAGGTTTGGGTAAGGTAAGCTCCAAGAATAACAGGAACCATATATATAGAAAGAGAGAGCCACGTGTAACTTTCCCTTCTTCAATCATGACACATAAATGGACAATAAACGTAGTCCAGCAGAGGACCAGTATTTATTACTGGTAAATATAATATCATACCAATGAAGTACGTCAAACTTTGACGATCATAAATAAAACGATTGGTTTTCACTCATTTAGGTGGGAACACAATCCTTGAATGCAGTTATAGTGACATATCTGCCCATTTAATGTTGAGCAATTACAGTAATGTATTGTAATGCACTGAATACCTCGCCCCTGATAACAATTATGTGAGGTCTTTCTCACTGGTTGTTTTCTGGATTGTTACAGGGGATGAGACGCGACAGAGGGTCAAGTACACTGACGAGCGAGTCTGCAAAAGTCATCTTCTAAACTGCTGTCCGCATGACATCCTGTCTGGAACTGTGAGTGGCCGATTACCCAAAGTTATTCTAGTATCTATTTCACAGTAAAATGCTGAAAAACTCAACCTTGTACAAGTGAACTTGAACTTATTCATTCATATGTGAGTGCAGTTCGAGTCATGTCTGCTTGTGTTGTGGTGACAGCGTATGGACCTGGGAGAGTGCACCAAGATCCATGACCTGGCACTTCGGGCAGATTATGAAATTGCTTCCAAGGAGAAAGATCTGTTCTTTGAGCTTGACGTAAGTGATGTCTCACTTATAATATCTATATGTTGATGTTCTATCACTCAACACAAATCTGCCAAGTTACATATTTTCTCTTTTCCAAAAGGCGGTGGATCACCTGGAGTCATTCATTGCCGATTGTGACCGGAGAACAGAACTAGCCAAGAAGCGCCTGGCTGAGACCCAAGAAGAGATCAGTGCTGAGGTGGCAGCAAAGGTGAGCGACAGAATATGTGTGAACACAGACATGGTGATTTAAAGCTGCAGCGATTAGTCGACTCATGGGTTAATAAATGGTGTTTGTGTTGTGTCGCAGGCAGAGAAGGTTCATGAGCTGAATGAGGAAATAGGGAAGCTCCTGGCCAAAGCTGAGCATCTCGGAGCCGAGGGCAACGTCGATGAGGCCCAGAAAGTCCTGCAGGAAGTGGAGAAGGTTCGCACTAAGAAGAAAGATGCAGAGGTGAGGAAGGAGGACTTGGATGATGGTGTGCCTTTTTTGATAATTCCATCTTCTTATCCTTTTCAGTGCATCTCATTTTCCTTTCTCTGGTTCTCCTCAGGAAGAGTACAGAAACTCCATGCCAGCCTCCAGCTTCCAGCAGCAGAAGCTTCGGGTGTGCGAGGTGTGCTCCGCTTACCTGGGTCTCCACGACAATGACCGTCGTCTGGCCGACCATTTTGGTGGGAAGCTTCATCTGGGCTTCATCCAGATCAGAGAGAAACTGGACCAACTCAAGGTATGTGCCGGCCTGTCCCACCGTGTACACTCTCCGCACATTGATACAATCCTAAATGAGTTACAAGTACATCTTGTGTTGAGGTTTGGATGAAGATGGTTTCACCTCTAATTGGTTCTCAGAAAACTGTGGTCGAGAAGCAGGAGAAAAGGAACCAGGAGCGCTTGAAGAGACGAGAAGAGAGGGAGAAAGAGGAAAAGACGAAGAAGATGTGAGTGAACACATTTCAAATCCTGTTGACCTTTATGGACGTTCATTCGGTGGATGTTTTTTTTTACTGTTTTAAACTTATGGTTTTGCATCCGCTTATTTTACAGGACCAGATCACGGAGCAGAGAGCAGAAAAGGTAAAAACGTTTCCATTTCTCCGCGCTTGAAGTCAATCAGTTGTTGTGATTTTAAAGCGACTGTCTGAGGCACGTTATGACTCTAGTGCTGTATTTTTATTTTACCAGATCCCGTTCTCGTGACCGCAGAAGGAAGCGCTCGAGCTCCACATCGCGAGAGAAGCGCCGTTCGCACTCACGCTCCAGGGAGAGGAGGAGGCGGCATCGCAGCCGATCCCGCTCTCGCAGCCGAGGACACCGTCACAGCCACGAGCAGAGCTCCAGACACAAGTAAATGCACCGCCACGCTCACACCAAGCCCCCGCAGAATGTAACTTCCAAGACACGACTCCAACACATTTGTCACGGGATGTTTTGAATTAATTCCACTTTTTCAGACGCTCTTGGACGCTGTTTGTGTACCGTGTTGATCTCTTTAGTGGACCGATGAGTAGGATGTTACACATGTGACTGAGGAATATCCGTCCCGTTGGATCTCATGATTTGGTGCTTGCTTTCACCCAGGTCTTCCAGGGACCGAGAGCGCTCATCCAGAGACCGGTCACGGGAGCGAGACAGGAAGGAGGGCGTGAACGGCAGGGCGGACTCCCGCCGGGCAGACGACAGGGACATGGGGGACCTCTGAAGACCAAACTCCATCCGTCACAACACACAGCCTCCTCCTGTCTGTCATTTATAATAATATCCCTAATGTCACACACAGCCCTCGCCTTGAGCCCTTTGTTCTCCCGCCTGCCTCCTTTTCTTTGCTTTGACAGTTAATGCAGCCGACCCAGAGTGTACACACCCCCGAAGTATTGTATGGACATAAAATTCTAGCGTCCAGATAAATCAGAAAACTGCATTTTGATGGGCGGATTTGAGTTATTGATCAGTAGTGGAGTGTACTGTAATACCCACATCTGTGATTTGGTTGCTGTCTGTATCCAATACATCCCTCGTCGTCTTATAAACTGCCCTGCAATGACTCGAACACAAACAGCAAACAGACAGGTCTGCTGGACTAAAGCATAAAGTGTAACTGATCCTTTTATTAATAACTGACGGTCTTTTGATACAGAATCTGTCTGAATATCTTGTATCTGAATATGTTTTGGGCCTACTGATTGTTGTGGTCTGAAAAGCCTCTTCCTCTTCTTCATCTCCCTCTAAAGATGCATTTCCACCAGCCCCCCGGTAAACTGCAGGAGGTATCGACCGCTCGAGTGCAGTTTATGAATGTTTATCCACGTTTTTCTTTTCTCCAGTATTTAGCTTTAGGAACCCAATTCAGAACCCAAAGGTTTTAAAGTTGCGAGTATTAGTATCGACCTTATGTTTCCCATTGTCCACAAGTGCTGCCGGTAGTGAAGGGAATCTATTTGATTAAGAGTAAACGCTTGTTTTGAATTGTATTGGTGGCATTTCTCTTGTTTTATAATTTGTTTCCATCTTGATTTGTATTTAAAATAAAGGTTTGTCCGCATGTGAAGCAGTATTTCTGCTTAACGTTTTTTATTAGTCTTTATTTTTGACCCAATTTGGACAAAATCCTCAGAATAGATTCATAATGGCAAACTGTTTTTAAATGGATGCATTGCTTTACCTAATGTGTGAGGTCATATCTGGTTATGTTCTGCTGGAAATCTTTCTTTAAAGTCTCGAATAAAAAAAGAAAAATATCACCATTTCAATTTTTATTGTCTGCTGACCTTTCTCTCGTTAATCATGGGGGAATTATTGCACAAGTATTCTACAAACAAAGATAAATACATTTCATTTAAGTTAGTTACTAGGCAGAAATGAGACCCAAGGAAACTATTCACATTAAAATGGACATATATTACAAATAGTGTCCTTCAATGTTAAAATGTTAAATTTGCGCAGCTTCAATTTCTGATTCGCTGCCAAACACTTTGGTTTTAAGATGAAATTATTATGTCAAAGTCCCTTTTTATAGCTTCGCAGACAAGTCGCATGTTTGTCCTCCAACGACACAATCCTTCATGTGACGTCTGCTGCTCACAAAGTGCTGCTCTGCGGGTTCAGATCCACCTTCATTTTCTGTTTCTCCATGACCTCCTCCAGCTCTGTGGACCTTCTGGCATCCTGTAGAAAGCAGAAGCAAATTAGGCCAGATGAAAGCATCCTATTCACCCAGGATTCAAATGCCGTCAGCAGCAGAGTTTAAACGGTGTACATGTGCCCTACGGGCCTCACTGAATACTATTTATGACACGGACACTTCGCAGTTATGGGACAAAAAAGGCCATAATTGTCCTTTAACTGACCTCCAGCAGTGACTTCTGCACAGTGAGCTGGCTGTACACTCTGGCGCCCTCGTCTGGAATCACAGCTCGTAGCTCCTCCTTGTTGAGGGAGAAGAGCTGAGCGCCTGTCAGCACTCCCAAACATTTCACCGTCCTGAGAGACGTAAAACAATACAAATGACTCCCAAAGTCAGGATCTAGACAAATGCAACTCTCAGTGGGTAAACGGTCACTCACGGCTCGCTGAAGCCTTTCCCTTGGAGCCACTCGGCCACCTCTTCTGGAGGAGAGTGGTAGTCCAAAGGCACGGAGGTCTCCGAGGAACGAGGGATGACCAGAGGTTTGTTCACATTGGTCTTTCCGTTGGTCAGCCTCTGGAGCAGCTCGTCATTCATCAGCATGACTGGAGAGATTAGAAGAGACATAATGAAGTAAATATTAATGTGGCAGCTTTTTGGGTGTATTTGTGATCACAGCATTTATGCAGCGCACCCACACCTACCTTTATTTTCTGTGTCCTCTGTAGCTGGTATATGTTGACTGTAAAGCAGTAAGCTGTGCGGGCGCTTGGGGGAGAGGGTGGGGGCCTGGGGCAGGGCAGGAGGGCTGGGTGGGACTGCAGAGAACGTCTTGGCGAGCGGAGCTGGAGCCTGCAGGAACGAAGAGCGGTGATGAAATCACTCAAGTATGTACAGGTGAGAGCATACCTCTGTGGTGTGTGAGTGTGTGTGTGTGTGTGAGAGTGTGTGTGTGAGTGTGAGTGTGAGTGTGTCTTACACTGGGGGGTTTATTGGTGACGGGGCTCTCTGCGTGAGACAGAGGATCCAGGATGTTGAAGGGAACAAATCCGATCTGCTCGAATCGATTACGACACTTCCACCAGCGCTTGGACGATTCAATGACCTGTCAGAGGGAGGAGCTGCATTTTCATACTAATCCTTGAGGGTTTTTCAAATAGTTTATTTAGTTTAAGTCTTTTAAACCCATAGAGGAACCTTTCATCCTTCAGGTTATCAGACACATTCACAACTACACGTGGAGATACATGGCTTTCAAAGGACAGGAAGTAACTAGTAACTAAAGCTGTCAGACAAATGTAGTGGAGTATAAACGTATGAAGTCGCATGAAATGGAAATACTACCTCGAAATTGTACTTGAGTAAAATGCAATTAGTTACATTCCACCACTGGGTGTATGAAGCTTTGTGATGGGTCCCTGAATGCACCATGAACATGACCTGTGTACCACTTCATTACCTCGAGTGTCTCCCCCTGCTGCACTGAAAGCTCACTGCTGTTCCTGGCGATGAAGTCGTAGGTGCAGCTGTAGAGTCTGTCCGGCTGTGCAGGGAGTGTGCTGTCGTCCCTGAGGGGAGAGGAGACTCTGTTATCATGCGGGAGGTCGGGGGGTTAGGGTTAGGGTTAGGGTTAGGGTTAGGGTTAGGGTTAGAAGAAACTGTAGCAGCTGATAGTTCTTAAAGAAGACCTACGTTTCATCGCCGATGTGGATGTCTGGAGGACCGCTGGGCAGCTGGGGGAGAAAATCAAATGGTCATTCATGAATATGCAACAGAGAAACAGGGAAGGGCTCATCACACAGAGGGACGGGAGGGGCCGGCACAATAAAAGACTCACACACACACACACACCTCGTTTGTGAGTAAGCTTTCAAGAATTAGGTGACTAAAGATGAGTCAAAATATGTTCCTTATCAAATGCTTGAATTACAAGAGCAAACTCATGTATTTCAACAATCCTCTCATGCAGCGACGGCAGCAGCAACACAACAGAGCTGTGAGGTGAGCTGAACTGTAGAGGAGAGTGCGGCTCCAGTGTTCCTTCTACTTGATATTTACGTGTTATTGTGTGTCTGTTATTATGTTCAACCCCTTGTGTTGTACTTTTACACACAAATGGAGCGAGTGTCTAAGCCATATGACTCGCAGCAGGTATTCCGTACCACTTGTTTTACTCTGAGGGCTTCGTGTTTGTGCTGTGACTCGACCGGATCCTCCCAAACCTGCCCGTCTGCCCTCGAGGCTTCCGGCTTCCAACCGTCCAAGAACACAGGTGTGTAGGGAGCGACAGGCCCTCTGAGCTGAGAGCTGAGAGACACATAAGTACGACGTGTAAGTGCATTGCAGAGTTCCAGGTAAACATGCTGTACCACTGTTACACTGGCTGGCCCAGGGGTTGTTGGTACTGACCGTGGCAGCGTCCAGTTGGGACCCAGAGACGTCCACAGCTGCCTCTCCCCCTCGCTCAGGTTGTCTTGCAGCAGGGAGATAGCAGAGCTGGACAGGGCGGGGCTGGACACTGAGGCTCCGAGAGTGGGTCCCCCTGTCGTACTCACCATCTGTACACACCCAGGTAAGACAAATAACTGTTCATGCTCGAACACCAGGTCTGATGATGAAAGTCCAAACAATCATAGTTCCCATAGTCCCAGAAATATGAGGCTGTTTCCATTCAGGCGTGCCAGTATACGTGAATCAAACACACCCTTTGATTCTCTTGAGTCATAACTCATTTATGATCAAACACCCACGAGGCACACCTGAAATTCCACGTCCGATGCTTCACATTTGATCTGTGATTAGCTGAATACCACTTGGGTTTTATTTACATTCTTCCAGGTTCTGCTGACTCGGCAGAAGTTCTCGGCTACATTTGAATTATTGCTGTGGGTTTAATGAAAGACATATGAATTTGGAAGTTCCTTGAACAATGAAATAAAGTAGGTAAATGGTATTACAACTTATATTTTGTCTGTCCTGCTTCTAACAGCTGGAAAAGCACCAGCGCCATGATTCAAAGGCACAGTCGGGGAACAGCAACGAGAGTCCAGCTCAAATCAAATGTGTACAAAGAACATACAAATACAAAACAAATGCTGAGCGCTGAGTTTCAACGAGGCTATCTCGCAGGGAACGGCCCTGAGTAAATACTGAAGGAACTTGTAGTTTCTGTTACACTGACCGCTTTGTGTTTTACACTTCAATACCAGCTCAGGAACAAAGAGACTGCCGAAATCTATTGAGCTATTACCGTCAAGTAAATATTGTATAACTTAATTATTAATGTTATCGACGTCTTTATCCTCCGTTCATCGGCTCCCGTCACGAGATACTAGATCTTTCACTCGTAGCTCATCATCCAAAGGGATTCATTCACTCACTCAGCCACTTAAGTTATGTTGAGAATAATACAATACGTTAACTAACAGATATAAAGTGTAACAATAAGCCGAACCTTTCAAAGAAAGGATGAAGTGGAAGGTAAACATTACCTTGTATGTCGAGGCTGAGGAAGTACATTTTATTTGACATAACATATACACTAATAATTGTTTTATCGATGAGTTTACAGATGTTGATATTCATTGTACCTTTTGTAAACATAATATAGAATCAGTTTCTATATATTCTAATATCTAATTAATTTAATTTAATTTAATTAATTGTTTTAAATCATTTAAAAGCAAATGTTTTTACCTTTTTTTGACTGAAATAAATTACTCAAAAAAAGCAATATATCTTTGGAAGCTTTTCTTTTCAGAGTGTATATGTAGTCCTGTTTTATTTAAATATTTTACAGTAATTGTCTCACTTTATGCTCTTCATATGTTTTTTTTCACTTATAGCTGTTCTATAATGTGTCCTGATCATTATTTTGTCTATTTAAAAAACATTTTATATATATATATACATTATATATATATTATTAGCTATAAAAGATGAGGCCTTGCAGCAACAGGTGTTGCAGCAACAGGTGTTGCAGCAACAGGTGTTGCAGCAACAGGTGTTGCAGCAACAGGTGTTGCAGCAACAGGTGGAGACGTATTATAACACTCACCATATCCAAAGGTTTGAATATGTGGTGAACAAGATCCTCTGATGACGGATTGGAGATGCTTGACTTCAGACGGGCCTATAAAGAAATGAAAGAAAGTAATTCACGATGTATCGCGGCAAGAGAAGAAGAAAATAAAGAAAGGTGACTGGATACACACCAACAGGGTGAAGCAATATTTGAATTTCTGGAAGATATCGATGAATTCCTCCTCTGGTGGAGGGCGCGCCTTCGCAGTGAGTAAATCTTCTGTGGTTCAGAATAAACACGAGAAAATAAATCATCCACAGTGTTATCAGGATCCATAGCCGTGCGTTTCAACTTGATAACATCCGTCCGTCTCGTTTTACCTTCGGCGCTGTACTTTTTACTTCTCTTCTTCTTCTTCTTCTTCTGGTACAGCACGGTGGCAGCCTCCGCAGTCTGCTGCAGCTTGGCCATGAAGTTCTCGATGTCATCGAAACAGTGGTTGAGGATCCCCTGAGGAAGGGAGAACACGTGTGTTACTCTGCTCAGAAAGGAGTTACGGGCCAAAGGTGACGGGACGTACCACTTCTCTCTCTGCTCTCAGGAAGGAGATATCCTGTCCGCCGTTTATCCCGTTCGCTGTTGTACAAAAGAAGATAGGATTCAGTTCATCCATTTCCATTCATAGCCCTGGTTTTCCCTGTGTGTGTATTTGGTTTTCCCTGCCCCCTTTACCCTTGAAACCCCCCCACCCCTACACACACACAAACACACAAAGCAATCTCTGTGCTCCCAAATACCTCTCTTTCCCTTCTGCTTACCTTCTCATCATATCAAATCCCTCGCAATACTTTTACTCTCGTCGTGCACGAGCATCCGTGTGAACATAAGTAGTTTGTTTTCCTCACCTCTGGGTCCAGGGTACGGCGGAGGGTTGGATGGTGGTGCGTTCGGAGCATGTGGGATGGGGTGGCTCGGGATTTCATACGGGTCGATCATCTCTCCCCCACTCTGAGGAAGTCTAGAGGACGGGAGGAGACTTTCAACCCTACTGCACTCACACACACGACATTACAGGTAACGGTATCAGCCGTCTTGTTGATGGAAGCGCAATTACGGGAAACACCCTTAATTAAAGAAGTCCTCGTCCTCGTCCTGGGCGCAGACCAGTTACACCCGGAGGACATCTTTGCAACGCAGTCCTCTATCAATAGATATTGCGATGCCTGTGAAATTCAATCCCACAGCCCTTATCCCACTGTGAAGGTGCAGTAAACAGTCTGACTGTGCTTTCTCATGGCTACAGCCTACACACACACACACACACACACACACACACACACACACACACACACACACACACACACACACCGTGCCTCAATCTAAACTTTGATTTAAAACAAATCAGCAAGCAACCAGCATATTTCAAATGGAAAAGACAAAGACCAAACTTGTTGTATGTTGACCTACTTTCCAAACACCTGTGAGAGTGAAAACTTTCTTGAATCAGCATCTAAACGCAAATGAACCACCTGTCCTGTCTTACCTTCAAACGTCCTTTAATAAAGAGTATTCAATGTATTTCTGAAAGCAGGTAATCCGTTCAGGCCGCGAGCCACAGACCGCACACCGCTGCCATCATCCCTCCTCTGCTCTCTCTGCCTTTCTGTCACAATGATCTTGTTATCTTTGTCACACCTTCCTAAGTTATGTGAAAACCGGTACAGCAGGTCTTTCTCTCTCTCAGCTGTTTACCCTGTCCTCTCTGTCTCTCCCCCTCTCTCCCCCCCCCCCCTCTCTCTCTCAGACAGGTGGCGCCAGGCTGCTTTTATTCAGTGGAGAATATGACATAATGGCAGTAAAGAAAAAGAGGAGCAATGCAAACAGTTGAATGTGAGATTGGTCTGAACGATCATGTAGTATCTGTGTCTGTCGTTTGTTGACAACACGATATGAACCCAAACACACACCTTTAAAACCACAATAACACATGGATATTAGGGATTTCAATAAGGAACTGACCTCACGTGAATGGTTTTAGAGTATTAAAGTCTTCATGAGAGTTTTTATAAACATATTTTGTCTCGTGAACATGACATTCACTGTACCTGAGGGCATCGGGCTTCTTACGCCTGCCAGTGGAGGAATGCGAAACTGCGCGTGTGATGTCGTCACAGACTTGCTCTGCCTGTCACAAAGAGAATCAGGAAGTGACATCAATCGTAAAAACCTGAACCAGGCTGAAGATTCAAAGTGACGCACAGACCGGGGGGGGCGGGGACGCTGCTCACCTTCGCAGTCTCGCAAGTTGAAGAAGAGAATGTCCGGCTTCTTCTGGTCCGCACTTTGGCAGACCAACTGAAGGAGGGACGGGAAGTGTTTTTCTGTGCTTATGGCATCGCAGCGGAAGATGGATTTCAAAGAGTAGTTCTCCAGCTCGTCCTGCACGAGAAGATGAAACTCATCATGCATTTCTCAATTTAGCACTTAAATCTCCTTAACCTCCATTGTAATCGCTCACAACCTACAGGCCTTACTTGTTGACCATCTGTTCTCACCTGGTTCTGCGTGTCTCGGAGATGGATGGCCTTCTCTCCCACATCCAGGAACATCTGTTGGCTCCACAGCTTTTTGTTCTGAGCCAGTGAGGAGAGGCGTGACTGGGCTTCCTCCACATTCTGCACTTCCCCGTCCTGGAGTGAGAATGTCAGCAGGTGCTGCAAGCAGAGAGAGAGAGAGAGATGATGACTGAGGGAAGAGGGAAGAGGCATCTTTATGAATGCCACTCTGAGGAAATAGCTGCAGGCGTAGCCGATAAGACTTACGTTGACAAGATATCGTGAGATGTTTGTCATCCTTTGTCTGGTTCAGAGCAGCTTTCTAGGAATATACAGCTGGAGAGAGAGGATCAGAAAACATTTGAGCTGGAGTTACACGTGACCTTTGCTCCACTCACAGACAGTACAACAAGCTGGAAAGAAAACATTCAAAACATTTAGATTTCGCCGAAATTCACCAAAACGTAACCGTAGATAAAGCCTCATTTGCATATTTAAACACATTTTCAGAAAACTTGTAATACAAAACATAATTGTCTTAATGTAAGTAATCAACTGGGGAAGTTTCATGAAGGTATCTATTAGTTAAAATGTTTACCCTATTCACCTGTAGTGTCTCTAAAGGCAGGCCGCAGTTTAATCTTAGCAATCTTTCTCTAAACTAACAAGTCTTAATGCCAAAGCAACATCCTCATTCAGCGTGTTCCTTCCCCTATTTCTATCTTTTGCTTCAGTAATTTGGGATTACAGTGTGTGAGTGTGTGTGAGCCGCCCAACCAGTCTGACAACAGTACAATGCACCTCACTTCTCCATCTCTCTGCTCCTCAGTGGACATTAATAGCACACAGGGATCACTGGTATCAACAGAGCAGACGTCCAGTATCACCTAAGACTGGTTTCATTAAAAACACAAGACTCTGTGTGCACACAGCTACAACTAAACTGGTGTGGTGGTTTGTACACACTATTATGGATTAATGAGAATTAAAGTCGCTGTGCACCTTACCAAAAAATGTGTGTATGTGTATATTACAACACGATTTAGGAGGGAAAAGGTCATATTTTGCTCATTTAATAATAAAATGTGTTGCAATAGGAACATGACCCATGATTTAGTTTTTGATTTCCAGTAAATCCACAAAAAAAGCTGTTTGAAATTCCATTAAATGGACAGAAAATATTGAATTATCAAGTAGCTTAACACATTAATACTCAGAATTCATCACTCGTGGCACAAAAAATATCAAACGTGACAAAGTTTCAAAGTCTTTCTGATTCTTTGTAACATGCTGTACACATTCTTTTAAAGCAGTCACGAGTTCTGAATACTTACAGAGAGTGGAAATGGATGTTATATCAACTCACCGATATGATATGATTCCAAAACTGTATTCCTGGTGTTACCAGCCGTGTGCGCGTGTTTATACCGAGAGGAAAACCAGTCCTGAGTCTCAGTGTAACTCACTCTCCTCTCTTTGGTATTAAAAGCTTTTACAGAGGCGTGTCACGTCCCGCCCAGTCTACCACCTCACCTTAGAGATAAAAACATTTACTCACTCTTTCTCCTGCACACCCACATGAACAAGTGCAGGATTACAATCATTCAGGAAACTTGTGAAAGGCCTTAAGTTACAATTAGCAAAACTGAGGTCATGTCCTCTTGTTTATTTTAACTTGACTTGACTTCTTTTAAGAAAACAAAAATGTATTATTTACTCACCTGGATTTGATTCCAGCAGTGTCACTAAGGTTTTAAACAACATTCAAACTTTAGGATTGGGAAATAAAACTTCTTAACTACACAGAAAAAATATCATCAGCAAGTTACAACTTTAATTAAAGCAACTTGGAAACAAGCTAAACATTTCTATACAATACACATGCATCGGGTCTGGGGTGTGTGGGGAGGGTATGATCCATACATGTTGAAAGATGTGGGGTATCACATTTCATAACAGTCCTTTTATTGGAGGACAAGTCTCCATTGTATCCGCCAATAGAGGAGGATAGGCGGAGTCAGCCGAAGTGGCAGCGAGCGAAGTTACCACTTGACGTTGTTTTTAGGACAATTTGGAAAACTTTTCAAGGATCTCTATCATTTCACACCACAAGGTATTTATCACTTTTTATTTTTATAAATACATGCAGTTATTTCCAAGCGCATGGATTATACTGTAGTATGATGAGTTGGTTTATTTGGCTCCACAATAGGCTTACGTGGCATGCAGCGCGTGTGTTAGTGTGTGCGTGAGTATTTGGTAGGGTCCAGAGAAATGTCACCGGCAGGGAACTGTAATGAATCATGATGGACTGATACCTTTGAGGAAAAATAAGTAGTGTACAATTTGATAACATCTAAAAATGAATGCTTTTACAGCCACTGTTGAAGGGTGTGGAAGTATCCAGTCTATGCTCAGAGACAAGAGCCGCCTATTGCATCAGCCTTACTTTTATTTTTTCAAATGAACTAAAACGGGGAATATCTGACGGCAATCAACACAAAACTGAAGAAAATAAATATTTGCCACGTGTTATGTTTGACGATCAATGAAACGTGGATGGAATTAGATCAAATGTCAACATTACTATTTAAAATGATGCCAATATCAATTTCAGGCCCCTGCTTTGACAAATATATAAAAGAAGAGTGGAGTCCAGCTTCCACTGGTGAATTGCTTGTTAAACTCTGGCAGCATATAGTCACACGTGTTGGGAAATACATTTAACAAGAATTGGTGTTTGGGTTTATGCTGCGTTCAAGCTCCTTCAGTGAATATGAGTGTCAACACATCCGCAAGCCTTCAATACATAATTACAGCAATGGTAGAAAATTAACTATTGTAAGTACATCAACTTGAGTAAGCTACAGCTACATAAGTTACTTTTCTGCAACTTTATATTGTATTGAATCAAATAGCCATCATTATTCATCATCATCAATCATCATTGGCAGAACATAAATAAATAATTAATTCACTGGATCCAGCTTTTCAAATGTAATAACATGTTTAGGTTTTAGATTGTTAGTTGAACTAAACAAGCAGTTTGAAGACATCACCTTGGGCTCTGGAAGATTGATGGATAATCAACAGATTAATAGATAATGAAAATAACCATTGTCTTTTTTTTAGACACAAATCAATACATAAAAATAATTTAATACAAAATAATAAACAGGAATATTTAAGGCACAATTTCGTATTATATCTCTTCACTTGAGCCTTTTAATGGTGATATTTTATACAATCTTTAATACTACTACTTTATGCCACTTTGAACTAATTGAAATGCTTTTTATTAAGGCAGCTATTTTATCTCTTAACTATTAGCCTTTTTTATTCTGCTTTGTAATACTATTTTTAATGCTATTTACTATTTTTATCCTGCTATTTAATACTATTTGTAATGCTATTTCACATTTAGATCAACACTGTGATTATTGTACTGTAAATGCTCTGTATAATTTTGTACTAATTTTTATGTTTTTGCTGTGAAGCACTTTGGGCTGCAATTCTTGTATGAAAGGTGCTATACAAATAAAGCTTATTATTATTATCATTGTTATTATTATTATTATTATTATTATTATTATTATTATTATTATTATTATTATTATTATATATTTACATACATACTTTACAATCAACACATGTCCTTACAATATATGTCATTTTTATTGGTACAATATTAGAATAGTTTTAATGTGCAGTTCAAACTCTTTTCCAAAACAGTAAAATTGCACTTAAATATATATAGAATTAGGCTAGAATAATCAATAGCTTTATGATATGTATTTTCCTCAAATGTTCTGTCACACGTAAATAATGCAACAGGATACGTGTGTCCGTGCCAACTAGTGCCCAGATGGCGTGCAGCCCCTGAACGCAGCGCTGTAGTAATGGGTGCGGTTTACTGTATTGCATCACGCTAAAGAAACAAACCCACGGCTACACCAATGAACACGCGAGCGGCAAAAAGAACTACCGTATTCAAGGCATATATCTGTGTTAATATCTCAACTATACTGTTAAATATCGGCATCGAAGTGTCCTGATATGTTACATTTAATCTGACGAATAGAAACAGAAGAATAAGTGCGCTCGCGACGCGGTGGATAACATAGTGACAGAGCGAGCGGCAGAACACACGTGCTCGTTTCCTTCTTTGCGAGGAGAATAAAACATCCGTTTCCTGCCAGCTCCGGTTTATCTTCCACCTCTTCGTTGACAGTTGCCGGTGCCAGGTGAGTGTGTGTTATATCAGGAGTGTGTGTTGTGTCAGGAGTGTGTGTTATATCAGGAGTGTGTGTTGTGTCAGACAAAGACAGGTGGTCGGGGGATGTAACGTAGCTTAAGATACCGCGCTAACAGGCTACCACTGCCTTAATCTATTAAAAGTGAAGATAATAAGGAACTAAGTGCACTTAGTAATGTAAAGTATGCTAGGAGATATGTTTCAAGATTATTTTACACCTGCGTTACTGTGCAATTACTTAATAACTTGCCATTGTTACTGTATTACACTGTACATTTCAAGCAGTAATCTTGTTTCCATCTTGTTTCTTTTACATATTGAGTGTTATATATATATATATATATATATATATTTAAACTTCTCTATGTTTATATACATATTTTTATTTTATTCTAAATGGAGCAAACTGTGACTAAATCTAATTCCCCTCCCGAGATAAATAAAGTGTTTCTGCCACGTGGTGGAAAGGATGGATGCCTGTTTCTCAGCCACAACCCCAGACTGTACATATACATATACATATACATATACATATACATATACAACACAGTCTAATGCATTGGCCCTGGCACAGTAAACCTGTGAAACAGTATCATTGCTTGCTGGAGTCAGAGTATTAAGTCTATTTGTGGTACACCTTAAGAAAAGGCCACGGACGACTGTGGAGCATCCCCAAAACTACTCTTCAGTAGTCCCCATGAATCTAATGTTGACAATCAGCCACAGTCTCAGTGTACTGCTTCACATTTTGACCAGTGTCCCCTCCTGTCTTAGATGGAGAAGCAACCTTTGCCAACTGACGATGACGGGACAGAAACCACAGAGTCGGGCATTGACGGGTACGCTGGCGAGGAGGGCCAGCCCGGCCTGTCCGAGCCTGCCGCTCGAGCAGGATGGAACAGCAAAATAGAGTATTTTTTGGCTCAGGTGGGATTCAGCGTCGGGCTCGGCAACGTCTGGAGGTTTCCATATTTGTGCCATCAAAATGGAGGAGGTGAGTGCTTATTATTGGCCCACAAAGGTTACAAAGGTGCCCTGAAAGAGCTTCCTGTTTCCTGTTTGCCAATGTGTTGCGTCTCCTTTTACATCATTTTAGTTCTGAGTAACAAAGCGTGGTGTTCTCCTCAGGGTCTTTTCTCCTCCTGTATGTGCTGCTGATGCTGATTGTGGGCATTCCCTTGTTCTTCCTGGAGCTGGCAGCCGGGCAGGCCATCCGACAGGGCAGCATCGGAGTGTGGAAGTACATCTCCCCCAGGCTGGCAGGGATCGGCTACTCCAGCTGTGTGGTAAGATAATGATGCTGTGAAGCCTTCTTCTACTATGGGATGTATAATATACTATGTTTATGATGTTGAATGTATTCCAGGTCACTTCGTGTTGTACCGTACCGTTGTTCTCGTACGTCCTCAGGTGTGTTTCTTCGTGGCTCTGTACTACAATGTGATTCTTGCATGGAGTATTTTCTATCTGGGGAACTCGTTTCAGTCCCCTTTGCCTTGGACACACTGTCCGCAGGAGGGGAACGCAACAGGTAAACACGGCATTACGGTTCACAACTTATAAGATTTGAGATGCTATAAACGTATAAGCTGTGTGTCACATGTAAGACTAGTGATTGATGTTTAATTTATTTGTCTTTGCACCAGTAAAAGAATGTGAAAAGAGCTCCCCCACATCGTATTTCTGGTACCGCAAAGCTTTGGACATCACAGATTCGATTGATGAGACGGGCTCTTTCAACCCTTACATCGTGTGCTGCCTGCTGGCGGCCTGGACCATCGTGTGCCTGGGAATGTTCAAGGGTATCAAGACCTCTGTCAAGGTAACTGTTGTGACGAAACTTGTATCCTGTGCTACATTGTTTTGGTATTCACAGTTTGCCCAAATCCCAGTCATGTGTTGGGCTGCTCAGATTAGATCTCTGGAATGGCTGGTTTAAGTGATGACGCACTTCAAATGGCTAAATCCACATTCTGTATAACACTTCAGATGAGAGGATATTTGTGGGGCAATGTGTTGTTACAGTAGGATTAAACAGGGAACTCACTTAAAGAGTTTATATAAGCATTTGGAACACACCGAAGCTAATTCACTTGTTACTGTAATAATGTTTTCTCACCTTCTAGGTGATGTATTTCTCCTCCATCTTCCCCTACGTGGTGCTGTTCTGCTTCCTCGTCCGAGGGCTCATGCTGGATGGGGCGTCGGAGGGAATCACCTACATGTTTTACCCCAAGGTGTCCGCACGTAGAACGTCTGGTTGATTGTAGAAAAGAGAGGCAGCTGTGAATATTCCTCTGACTTCCCCTTTTGTTCCCTGGAAACACTTTCAGCTGGAAATCTGGGGGGACATGCAGGTGTGGCGGCAGGCAGCCACGCAGGTCTTCTTTGCCTTAGGGTCTTGGCTTCGGGTCCATTATCGCCTACTCCTCGTACAATCCCAAGAACAACAACTGCCACCGCGATGCCTTCACTGTCTCCACTATTAACTTCCTCACATCTCTGCTGGCCTCTCTGGTGGTGTTTGCTGTGCTCGGCTTCCGCGCCAAAAACAAGGCCATGACATGTGTGGTCAGGTATGTTTGATTACTGATGACTGTTGAGATATGCGTGAAAAGACGCCACTACATGATGACTTCAAATGTAAGTCACTGGTATATCAATATTTCTTAGGGTTGGGCAATTGAAGAACAAGTGAGAGCTGCTGCTCAGCGGGCAGCGGGGAAAAACTGTGTAGAGCTTTTTTTTTTTAATAAACTCAAGACAGGTACCACCGTTTCTTTAATTCTCCATGTTTTACAGACCTTGACGTGTGTTATTGCATGAACTGTGTGTTTTTACAGCTGTTTTCTCTTTTTAATTAGTAATATAAAGGAGTTGTCGGAGCAGTTTCTCAGTGGGCCTGTGGACACAAACCTGACGCCAGGATTTAACTATTCTGATCCCAGTTCTGTGGCTCTAAAGGACTACAGGGACTGGTTCCAACAGCATGGACATCTGTTCCCAGGCAATCTAACAGACTGTGACCTGGAAAAAGAGATGCAGCAGGTAAATATTGAGTGTTTGGACATCAATTTGCTTTTGTGGATTTCTATTATGTGTGTGTGTGTGTGCTGTACATTAAAGTTAAAGCTGTCACTCTTGTGTGTGTTCAGGGTGTGGAGGGCACAGGCTTAGCTTTTATTGCCTTCACAGAGGCCATGTCATGCCTGCCCGGCAGCCCCTTCTGGTCAACACTCTTCTTCCTCATGCTGCTTAACTTGGGACTCAGCACCATGTTTGGCACCATGGAGGGCATCCTCGCCCCTCTCACTGACCGCTTCAAGACTCTGGCCAACAACAAGACCAAATTCACAAGTAAACACATGTTTTTACCTCAACCATTGTTTCTTCTTGTAAGGAAGAATCCCATCAGTTGCTATTGGACAGTAATGCCTCACGCCATTATGTTGCTGGGCAGATCTCTCACTCTGAAAGTGACAGCCAGTAGATCAGTGTCGTGTCACGTGTCCGAGAGCGGAGACTAAACATGATTTCCTGCCAACAGGAGGAACATGAGGACATGCACCATCTGAAGTTATTTAGGACAAACCATGAATGCATCCGTTGTGTTTAACCGGACGTGTTTCTGTTGTTGCAGTTTTCAGCTGCCTCGTCGGTTTTCTAATTGGCCTGCTGTTCACTCAGCGTTGTGGAAACTACTTTGTGATGATGTTCGATGATTACTCTGCCACTCTACCCCTCATCATTGTCGTGGCTTTTGAGACCTTCAGTGTCTCTTGGCTATATGGCGCTGACAGGTGAGGTCTACTTTCTGTCTGCAACTTAAGTTTCACGTCAATGTCAACAAATCAGTTAAATTCTCTGATCAATCCGGGAAAGTTCACCAAACTGTGTTTCGAAAGGTTCCTTGATGACATTGAGGCGATGCTGGGCTGGCGTCCCCCTGTGATTTACAAGTACCTGTGGAAATACGTCTGCCTGCTCGCTATGCTGGGGCTGCTGGGCGCCACCGTCATTCGCATGTTCATCAAACGGCCCACTTATATGGCATGGAACCAAGAGCAGGTGTGGAGGATGATCTTACAGAAAGCAGAGTAGTTCTACGTTCCTGTTGTTTAAGTCCTTGAGTGATTTTAATGAATATTTCTCTCCTCAGGGTTCTGAGGAGATCCTTGAGTACCCAGGCTGGGCTCTGGCAGTTATGGCCTTACTGATCATATTTGCAATGATGCCCGTCCCAGTGGCCTTCATTCACGCTGTTCTGCTGGACCGCACAAGTCACACAGCCAGAAATACAGAGACGGGTCAGTACAGCATCGTTAGCACCGAGGACAAGTGCGAAACTCCGATGACTGACATGTCGGACCCGGACCGAAGAAACGGGACCGCTGCTTCCTTTTCCTAAACACTTGGCGTGGAAGGGAGAAGGTGGGAAATGACTCCAAACTTCAGCGGGCCGTTTTGAAGAACAGTGGATTATCTCAAAGCGTTTAGTGAAGCTGTGGCACAGAAAAAGATTCCTTTTATTTTAATATTTAAAACCTTCTTCTGTTTTTTTTATGCGGAACAAACAACTTACTGTTGTGTCGTAACACAAGGTAGGACTTGCAATCATTTATTGTTACGGAGTTGGTGTCCAAATGAGCAAAAAACAATGTTTCTTTAGTTTTCAGCCGTAGACGTCACGTTCAGTAACCGTCTAAGTGAGACGGTTACATCAGGAACAAGTGAATGCAGCAATTGGGTAAAGTATTGGGGCTGTCACCATCAGGAATTCCATACAAATAATTGTGATTTAACGATTTAATTGCCTTTTTCTGTTCATGTTGTGCCGCACAGTGGTGACTTAAATCCAGGTTCATTTCAATGGCTACTCATCCAAAATAATTTTTTGGGCAAAATAGTCAATTAAGAAAGTTTTATCTTTTGCTGCAGAGATTTATTTTTAAATCGCTTGTTAAACTGTCGACCTAATGTATCGACAACGTCAGTGCTTATTTCTTCGTCTGCCCCGAGTGTACTCTCTCTCCATCGACCGCACTGGTTACGCTCGCACTCCACACACAGAGCTGTTTCTGAAATGACCCACGCTGCTGTTACAACGCCACAATTCCACGCACACATCTTAATGTGAACTGTCTAATGAGAAAAGCTGGATGTTAAGACTACAACTCCCACATATCTTTCCCTTGTAGGGGAGACTGCTGTAAATCGAGAGAGCACTTCTCCGTCATCATCCTGCTTTGTAAGCAACAAAGACAGAAGAACCTGTCCATCAGCTTTGTTTCCATGTGTTGTTCCTGACGTGGGAACCTTGAAACACACCTAATGTCACCTAAATGTTGGCTTTAGAGTCCCTTGATTGTGCAAAACGATCGCAGTTGGCTCTAAAATCCCGACTATGTAATAATTACAACAGGCATACACAGTATTAATGCTAGTTACTGCACAGAAGCCATCTGACCATATTTATTTCAACAATCGTCGACACAAGGACTGTTTGCTGTCTGAGCTTTGGCGGTTTGTCAAGTGACCGTATGGTACAAATGTTAAGGTAAACTGTAAATATGTATATAGTACATATTGTAGAAACTCTTTGAGAACAAATGTAATTGAACATGTGTGGGACCTTCTGTCATTTTATTATTTGTAAATTAGAAATGTGCATGATGCATCTCTTTTTCCTTAAGCTCGTGAGTTTAGTGCACTACATGATGTAATTAATGTGTTAGTTTGTTTTACATTTTCTATCAGAATGAACTTTATGTATGTATGTATGTATGTATGTATGTATGTATGTATGTATGTATGTATGTATGTATGTATGTATGTATGTATGTATGTATGTATGTATGTATGTATATGTGCCTTCAGACTCAATCACACTGAGCGAACAAAACGTGAAAGGCATTCCAGAAAATGTATAGTTTTAAAAAGACATTTCTTTTTGGCAGATTCTTTTTAATTGTAATTAATTTTTGAGAAAATGTAATATATTTTTGCCATTTTATTAAAAACCTTTGAGTGCATAGCAACATGTTGACATAATAAAATAAAATTTGCCCAAAGAATCCCTCAGGTTACTGTATTCGGTTATTTCTCATATTTAAAAAAAAAAAAAAAATATATATATATATATATATATATATATATACACACACACACACACACACACACACACACAAAGAAATGTTTGTAATTCTAAAGCTTTTGTGTTTGACATGGTAGTTTGAGCTGTATGAGATGGAAGCAGTACATCAATGTGCCAGCAGGGGGCTCTGTTGCACTCGTGTCAGAGTTGCTCTGCTAAACACCATCATGTTACAGCAGCTCGTTTGACCTCTGCACGAACACTCAACCTCTCATTGGGTTTGCATTTTTTATATTCGATGGCTCTATGTTTTAAAAAGACTTAAACAAAAACAGTTTTCACTAGTTATGAGCAAAGCATTTCAAAGCGTACAAACAATTGGGCCAGAGAAGAACTTGCTGAAGCTAAATAAAGATTTCTTTTTGTTAAGGCTGTTTTGTGTATCTCAACACAGCACCTTGTGTAAGCCACGTTGTACATGTGTATGTTTGTGTGGAAGAGCACTCACAGGTGTCCCCTTGGAAATACTAAGTGTCTGGGGAGTTCAGTTGTCTTGGCTGCGGTCTCACTTCAGTCAGCCAGAAAGGCGTCGAGGACAAGAGCAACACCCGGCAGAGAAACACGACCTCCTCGCTTCGACCTTCGGTAAGAACAAATGACAAGATCTTAAAATGTTAAAACGTGTCTTTGCATTACGGTGACTGCGTTTGTGAGTGGGATAGTTGGTTTATTACCCGAGCAGGAACAGACCGGGAAAGTATGAAAAACAATATTACTTGCTGCTTTCCTATGACGCATCATAAACATGTTGTAATCTGCTTATAGCACTGTGTAATTAGAGTTATAAGCACTCATAAAACTCACAATAATCACATTATAAAACATTTTATAACTACTTACAATGTCAAATATAATACTTTATCATTGCTGGTCACAGTGTAATATAGTTCCCAGTGTTGTAATACATTATAATGTTTTTATAATACATAACGAGCTGGTTGTAAGTCACTATATGTTTGCTTTAAATTGGGAAAATCTATGTAAGAAACACATAAAAAGTTGTAAAATGAATGTTTAATGGGTCATGGGTCGAGAGAAAGCTTTTATATTAACAATAATATTTATGTTTTCATTGATTATATTTTCGCAGGTATCTAAGTTTTCATTTCCAGACGTACCAGTGGATGAGCCACATGGCGGACGTGGCAGCTCTCTGCCTGCTGCTGGTGTTTCCACTGAGCAGCTCCCAGAGCACGCTGCGGTCTGAGCACCAGGCCCCGGCAGCAGCGCCTCCTCCTCCTCCTCCCCCACCGTACATACAAGACTTACTGCGAAAAGAGGAAACTTCTCATTTAAATGCAAAGCTAACGTGTAAGTGTAGTTCAAAGAAATGTTGTTCCGTTCAGCAAAACTCTACGGAAAGGGTGAAAATGAAAGGGTTAACCAGGATCCTTCTTCTGAGTTCCTTTTTTTTTAATCTGAAAGAAAAGTGTGTGTTGTTGTAATACACCAGAACCACAAGAGGCTGAAGTGCACCACGACCCCACGTTCAAAATAGGACTAAAAAGCATTCATGTCTTGCTCCAGGTGTCCTGGGTAAATATCCCTCCTGCACAGGGTTAATGTCAGAGAAGCCTCAATCACAAAGATGTTCCACATTGACTGGATTCATGTGTGACTCAGATGTTCGTTGTGCCTCCACAGATGCCAACGTAGACGAAGATAACGCCAAAGTGGGTCTGTTCATCGCTGCGGCCATGGGAACCTTCGCTCTGATGGCTGCAGTGTACTGTATCTTCAACAAGTTCTACACCAAACACCAGTACCTGCACACGCAGCTTAACGATGACTCAGGTAGATTAATAGATTCTTCTTCTATTAAATTATTATTGCATTAGATCCTCTTTCAGTCTTACACTTGAGGAAACTGCAGCACTGTGGTACCAAATTAGATTGCCTTGCAGGGTTGTAAAAATACACACATCTTTATCTGCCTTCAAAGTGACAACAGAGAAAAGCTGAAACAAAAGTGACAACTTTGAGCATTGAAACGTCTCTCACAGTGTGATAAAAGGAAGCTAAAGATTGAAACGCAGACGGTCTCCTCGTCAGCAGACACAAAGAGAGACTTCCAATGCGGAGAGAACTGGACTTGTCTACATCTGATGTATTCCTCTCTTGGGTATCGTGTTGTAAAGCATCACAAGCCGGCTTGGTTGTTAAACATGAGCGTGCTTGTGTTCTGTTTAGTCCGATCGTGCAAAAGGACTTCTTAGTGCTGCCTGCTTGCTGCCATTTTGAGGCACTAATACATGTAACATGGTGTAGCTTTAATAGTAGCAACACAACAGTACATATGTACATACAGTAGACACACAGAAACATGGTTAATCATGGGGTCTTGTCTTGTGCTCCATCCATCGAACTTTCTTTCTGCACATTTAAAGTGAGCTTTACTTGTATATCTGTCCGCAGATTTAACCACAGATCCCATGGACCCTCCCCTCGTGTCTTTCCACGCCTCCGCCGGCTCCAGTGTGGTAGATGTGCGGAGAGCTGGTTACGGCTCGCTCTTGGACACTCCATCCATCATCTCCGTGCCACCCAACCTGTCCACTCCTCCCTCTGCCATGCCCTTCCCTCCCCTCTTCCTCCCCTCTCACTCTCTGAGAACTATATCAGTCAGGGATCTGGAGAAGAGCTGTATCTGATATTGAAAGCTTAGCGAGTGAGATTTTTGAATGACAGTAAAGTAGCTGTTATTGTAATGTGCACTTCCAATACCTAGACACATCAGACACAGGTTTAATGCAGGCAAATGGCTTTGCACAAAAAACCCTACCCAATCGAGGGTTTATGACGGAAAATGCAGAAGAAAAGACTATTTCAGCAACTTTTGATGGTAAAATACACGGCTGCGTCATGTGCTGTGATAGAAATGTCTCCGTCCATCTGCTGCACTTGCCTAATCTGTAATTTACCTGTAGTGCTGCACTCACCTCCTGACCTGTTGCCCTTTCACTGCCCATAACCACCAAATCTGCCCCACACATTTGCCTGTGCATCACAACCATATGTGTAAACTGCAGTCACTTGTGTCGTACATTTGTAGTAGATCTTTCCTGCACATTATCTAATACCACCCATCCTTTCAGTAGTCGTCCAGTATGGTACCGGAAGAAATAAACTGTCCAGAGATCAAAGAAATGTTGACTCATTTTTTTTAAGGTGAATAATTACAGCACCAGTTACATGGCTCCATGATATTGAAGTGTCCCAGTAAGCCGTAAGCGATAGTAATCTTTTAAACTTTGATGTACGACGCATCACTACTATAAGTAAATATTAAAATGACCTTTTCGTCAGTTTGTTGTGCCTGTGTGGCCACTTCCATGTACAGTAAGCTCCATATCAGCGTGTAAATAACCACAAGTGGCTCACATCTGGACATTTGTTTCACTCTAAATTCTGCCACAGAAACAGGAGAAAGCAGCTCTCATCTATGCATTTTTAAAATCTCATTGTTCTTATTTTTCTTTTATTGTGAAACTATAGTCCTTATTTAAGAATCTTAGGTCATTACAATTTTAATAATCGGTAGTCCAACCCAGAATCGTCACAGCGTCCCGGGAGCAGCACTGCCCCTCCCCTGTTATAAATACCTGGGAACTCTGATAATATGCTTCGATCGGACAGTGTTTACTCTAACTCTCCAGTCAAGGCTTGTGCATGTCCAAGAATAGCCCCTGCTTGAATAGTCAGTACTTAAAACGGCCGGCTGCGAGGAAGGAAGTGACATGCTACCTTCCACTCACTACACACACTTGGAGAGATTAGCGCGCAGGCAGCGGTAATCTGGTTTCAGGACCACGGCCAGAGGCACCGTTTGGCACCGAATCTTGTCGAAAGTTGCGCTGACAACCTTTCAGGGAGAGTGTGAAGAAGTTATTTTGGACGTTAAGGACTCTGGCAAAGTAGGACTGACAATGTTTGCTCGGTTGATTTTATATAAAATTAGTTGAAGCAGATTAAATCTCAGTGTCGCTGACTACAGATAGCGCTGCACAGGAAACAGCAAAGGTTTAAGGAACCTGGTGATCAATTAAACTAGTTTGTTTTATATGTGTGAGTAAGAAACACGGGGCGGAGGGCGTAGAGGAGAAGGCTGTGCGCTCAATCGGGAGCGCGCAAAGACTGCACATTGGTCGGATCCTGGAGGCGTGAGGATGGAGATCCGGCCGGACAGGTTTAAGGTTGTGGCAGCCAAGACTCTCGGGAAAATATACGGGTATGTAAAAATCTCTCTGGGACAAATTACATCCAGAAATGTTGAAAATGTGCAGGCGTAATGCCATGTCACGGTAAAAAGAAAGTTCATCTTTTTGCAATCAAGGCTGCTACAGTATAGTTTCTGAAACATGTGTTTAATAAGAGTTTTTGTCTTAAAAGAGAAGCAAAACTGCTCATTTTGAAGATCAACGTGTCCAGAGGCCTGGATTAGTGGGGGTTTGGATGACCTGGCACAACATCTGTCCCTCTATAGGCTACTGAATCTGTCACATAAGAAAACTGGCATGCATGATTTATCACTTCATAAGCAACTGCAGTCATGCAGTAGTTGATGAAAAAAAGAAACTTTCTGAGCACACGAATGCTTTGAAACCTTCAACGGAACAAATACACAGAATTAAATTTCATTTTAGGGCAAATGGGTGTAAAATAAAGCGTTGGATCAATAGCTGGATTCATTTCTTCCAGGCTTTTCTGCAGTGCTGTCACATTGTTAAATTATGGAAGCCTGGTCGCTGTTTATCAATCAATGTGTTTCAGTTTCTACTGTACTTAAAGTATGTTTAACATGTTAATTCATCCAAACTCACAGTAACTTTGTGTTTAGTGTAAAACAGGCCTGATCTGCTGCCTCTTATTCTGCCTCACGTGTCATTATGGGGACAGTGTAAGCTTAAGAGGACCTTAACACCCTCACTCTAAAGGCTCAAACATCCCCAAAGCAGAGCATTTAAACATGCGAAGATGGGCGGTCTGGGGTCATGATGGATCACGAGAGGTCACTTTTGACATCATGTGACATTTTAGACACACAAGACTCATGTGCAAAGAATTGAAGTGTGTTTTTGAGACTTTATATCGCTCTACAACCAGTCATATTGGCAAAAGTAAATAAAATGTGTGAAACACCTGCTGAAAACAAAGGGTGTGAGGCCGTCAGGAGTCTGGCCCACTGATGGATATCAGCTCCTCTTTCTTCCTCTCGGGATTTGATGTAGCATCTAAACACTTAAATCCTCTCCAGGAATAGCCTTTGCTCGTCCAAGCTGTCGGCCCACGTAAATCCCTGCAGGCGGTACACCTTGGACACCTCTAGCTCCCTCTCCCCTTAAGTAGCCCAATAGCTGGTCATCGTGTCCCTTCCCCCTCTCAAGGCACCTCACAGCCAGGATTAGGCCTCTCGGCCCACCGTCGGCCTATAAGCTTTCATTTTCGTGGCGTGCACATGCTCTCAGGTGCTCCCTTGGTGCATTGCTGCCGTGCATAACTCTCACCGGCCCGTTCCCCGGTGCTGTTCTCTGCACGCAACATGCTTAACGTGAGCACAGAGAGACAAGCGGGCACATAGGTGTATTCTTTGTTTTATGTACAGAGCTGTATCCGTTCAACAGCACATCCACTCTGTTTTATTCTTCTCCATATCTGTTAGTTCTATTTATTTATTTGTTGCTTCTGTTTGAATCTATTTAACTAGATGAGTGAGACTAAACAGAAGCACGAGTTCATTGAAGTAGAACACACATTCATCTATTTATATCAGCTGCTAACTAACAATGGTTTGGTCTATATGTAATATATGTAAATGTAAAAACACCTACACATATAAAATGTACTATAATGATAAGACAAGGAAACAAAAGAAAGCTTCAGAGCCTTAAACAAGAGAATGTTTGAATTTCTTTTGATAAAAATGACTTAAACTATGTTTCTATTATCAAAATACCTGCAGATTAGGGGGAACTAGGAATACTCACTTAGCAGAATAGGTCGTGTAAAATTCAAGACTCATTGGGGTTCAATTGGTTCGTGGAAGCGCCAGACATTTCCTAACGGTGGTGTTACGAGTAGTTAGGTAGCTTGTGAGGATTACAACGGATTTTCTTTATCTCAGGGTCATTCATCAAAAGTCAACGTAGCAGATAAGGTGTATGCTGGAAACAAAAAAACAAAATGAAATATAGGTGCATTTCTTTTTGTGTAGCAGAGAATGAGAAGTCCATGTGGACGTCCTCTGGATACTGGGAAATAAATTGGTGTTGAAGAAGAAGAAGAAGAAGGAAATGTGTGCGAGACTGTGTGAGTCAGGGGAGTTGGCGATGAAAGGGAGGGTTAAAAATGAAGAGGAGACAGGAAGAATGAAGACAGAAGCCCGCCCAGACAAAAATAGTCCAAGAGAGCCAGAGATATTAATAATTCAAGAGTGAGAATCATTAATACTTGATCAGTGTCGGAGACTGTTAAGAACGACGGCTTACAGTAACTAATAATATAGCATAGCATATATGTTTTATAATTGTGCAGCTGATATCTGCTTGCTTGGGAGGTTGTGTAGGTGACCGCTCTGAAAGAAGTCTTTTTGTCACTCAATATTTTAGTGTCATTCTTAAGTCTCCACGGGAAGTACATCTTGTGATGCTAGAGAGCTGCAGTAATGGCTGTATGAAGATCAGCTGGTTAAAAAAAAAAAGTAAGGTAGCAAAGGGGGTTTGCTAGTTTACGCTAAGCAGGCAAATAAAGGGACAGTTCACCCCAAAATCATTTATATTACCTGTATTGCTATTTATCAATCCAGATTGTTGTGAGCAGTTTCATGTAGGAACTACTTTCCATACCCACCCACCGTATCACCACACAGAAGGAAGCGTGCATCTATTTATGTAAGAGGCTTGTGTTAACTCGTTGGAGCGTGTCGTTTGATAGAAAGAAAATATATCCTACATGAAACTGCTCACAACAAGGTCTATGGAATATCTTAAGTAACCGGGTCATGATGTCTGGAAAGAGACGTTGCTGTTCTAAGTGTATTGTTTTATTGGTGGACATCTCTACAGCCGATATCTCCAACACTTGGCGACTCACACCAAAAACAATCTAGATTGATCCATTGGTAAGAGGAGAAATATTTATTTTCGATTATAGGGTGAACTGTCCCTTTAAGCTTATGCTAATTGCACCCTATGAAAACAACATTCTCTACCAAATTGTCCAACAGTACTAAAGATCAATTTATTTACTGACTGCCGGTCAGTGAGTTTGCAGCTTCAGCCAGTCTGTTCGGACACACACACACACACACACACACACACACACACACACACACACACACACACACACACACACACACACACACACACACGGTCGTTGTTAGGATCGGTGTCGTGATGCAGAGGAGATTCACTGTGAACACAGCAACCACACTTACCACAGCGATGCATAAAACAACAGATGAAGTATTCAAACATGACTGTCCCTTAAAACCAATAGCAGCTGCTCTCCCAGCACATGCAATAAAGAAGTTGTCTATTACTTCCTACATACTTAAAGGCTTTTAAATGTCTTCATAGTTGCATAGAGGTTATGTTTTAGGGTCCGTTTGTTAGCAGGATTACGGATAAACTGTCCATGGAAGCTGACCTGTGGAACTGATAAATATTGAACACTTTCAACATGTTTATATGATGTAAATCTCACTTACAGTATCTAATCTATACTATACTCTTCCAGCTACAACAGAGATTTTCAAAGCAGCCATGATGGATGTTCAAAATGGCCACAGTGTTATTAATGGTGAGCCCTAATGGCTCAGTCTGCTGAGGATCCTAATACACTTCAATGTGGTTCAGTTCTAGCCCAGGATCCCAGTCTCATTTTCTGTCCGGTACAAGCAGCTGTCAAATGAAGTAATCTATAAAAACACCCGCCCCCCCCATCCCCCAATCCGAGCATTATTCATGCTCTGCACTGGTGGGTGTTGTATTTTGGCTAAAAGCTGCAGGACTTGTATGTACTCTCATGTACTGTACGTATCCCTTGACGGTGGTTGTGAATTACATTTACCAGACGAAGGCTAGAGGGATAGTTGCTTTTACCTTTTATATGTAGGTATGAAAAGCTAACTATGTATATTAAATAAAGCCGTGATATAAAAAGGGGCTCTGTTGCTCGCTCCAGTCAGCTGCGGTGCTCGAGTCTGTTCTGAGAACTCAGCAATGCACATGCCATGTTTTATAGATGACCCGCTGCGTTTAGATACATATTTGATGGCTGTAGAACTGGAGGCTGGCAGAGGTCATGGTTTCTCAGGGTTTCTCAGCAAGCCATATCAACATAGGTTATAGACGGGAGCAGAACAAGAGTAATGTGCTAACCTTGTTTGGAAGGGGAAGAGGAGCATGGATGCACCAGACTGAAGGTTTTTTATACTCACACTGTATTCATCACTGTCAGCCGGTTCTGTTGGAAATGAATGTCTGCAATACAAAAACACCCAATAAATATTAACACCATGAGAAGACAGGATAAGTCAAAGTTATGACAGCAAGCTGCAAGTGGTGGTAGGCTGACAGCTAACTGTGCTGAATGTCTCTTGTTAAGGTGCTAGAGTTACCAGTCAAATTGACAGCGAGAAAGATTGTGTGAACATCTTTTATCAAGCCAAGCTGTCAGTCTACAAGCCCTTCAGAGTAGGATCCGTTTTCACTGCGGAGTTTGGACAACCTTGGGGGGCTCACCGACTGATTGCTCCAAAAGAAAATCCTCAATATAGAAATGTAAGAGAAATAAGCGTTATAGTTGACGGGCTATTTGCTGCCAATAGAAACCTTTTGTGAATAAGCGTTTAGGTGAAATTAATAAGCAAACGGTACACTGACTATGTAGGGCTTTTCTCAAATGTCAGCGTGTTTTAGTTTGTATTGTCCAGCTGTTGTTGCGATACAACAATACAAAGGGATGTTTCATCTGACAGATAAGCCAGACAACATGTCAACCCATCACAAGCTGACAGAAATGTTGTTTTAAAAACTACTTATTTACAAAGGATTCAAAGGCTTTATTGTCATATGCACAAAAGTCCCAGGCTCCCCCAACAATGCAACATACTTAAGACATACAATTAAATAAAGTTATAAAATAGTGCAAGAGACACAATGGTGCAAGTAAAATGCAGGAATAAGTAGAATATGTACATATTAAAGAGAATAACATAAAACAGACTGTAAAATGTTAACTACTGTAATATATATATATGTATAAACAGTTGTGTGTACTATAAATACATGTAAGTAATGACACAGAGTTCAACAGTCTTATGGGTGATGGGGGTCTTTGATGATCCTGCGTGCCTTCTTCCTACACCGCCTGGTGTGGAGGTTCTCCATGGATGTCAGCTCCATCCTGGTGATGTGCCGAGCAGTTGTAGAGTAGAGTCTTACGGTTGAGGGCGGTGCAACTGCCATACCAGGCCGTGATGCAGCCGGTCGGGATACTCTCGATGGTGCACCTGTAGAAGTTGCAGAGTATCCTGGAGTCCATGTTGAACCTTCGCAGCCTCGTGATGCTGTTTGTGCGATGAGTCCAGGTCAGGTCCTGATGTGAACCCAGAAGCTGCTGACTCTCCCCAACGTAGATGGTGATGGGGGCGTGTACTCCATCTCTGCTGCTTCCTGTAATCCACAATCAGCTCCTTCGTTTTGCTGACGTTGAGATGAAGGTTGTTGTCCTGGCACTGAGATGTCAGGGCTCTGACCTCCTCTCTGTCTTAAGAAAACACTCACACTTCCTTTAAGAAAGTTTAGTGGATGTTTATTCCTGGTACAGGACCAAGTGACGGACGTGAGTCTAAACTACAATACTTTACTTACAGTTTCCACTCACTCCCTTTTGGGGTTTTCCAATCTCTTCTTTGCAGAGCTCTTGAGAAGAAGCAGGAAAATGGCGAGACCCTCGAGCTGTCGGCAGAGGGCCGGCCAGAGCTTGTGCAGGAGAAGGAGGTGCCCGTGGTGGACTGCACGTGCTTCGGCCTGCCCAGGCGCTACATCATCGCCATCCTCTCTGGCTTCGGCTTCTGCATCTCCTTTGGTATCCGATGTAACTTGGGCGTGGCTATCGTCAGCATGGTCAACAGCCACACCGTCTACAGAGACAACAAGGAGGTCATAGTGGTGAGTGGCGGTGGACGAGGTGGGAAGTCCTCAACATATATATTATTGTGTTTCTAAATGATTACCTCTGCCAAGAAGGTAATGTGCTTATTTGTTTGTCAGAAGGATTACTGAAAAATGAGTAGCCTGATATTTATACAACTTGGTGGAAGGGTGTAGCGTGGGCAAACGAAGAAACCAACACAATCAACCAACACCAATCAAAACTTTACCAATGTTACAAATCTGTGTTGGTGGTTTGAAATGGAAATGGCCAAGTCAAACAAATGATTGGGGTCATCTTAGAGTGTGGCAGTCAATGTTTCAGTAAGTGGAGTCAGTCATCAGAGTAAAAGGTTCGACACACCTAAGTGATGTAAAGGAATATTGATGATAAGTCAGGGGTAAGCATATCCCTCAGGGGGACCAGTAATCAATCACCTAAGTTCTTTTGTTTTGAGTCTTCTTCCTTAAGCTGGTAGATAAAATATCACCTATTTTAGAGATCAAACTCTAATTCAAGTACATGTCCACAACGATCATTCTGTGTGTCCCAACAGAAAGCTCAGTTTGACTGGGATCCAGAAACAGTGGGAATGATCCACGGGTCCTTCTTCTGGGGATACATAGTAACCCAAATCCCAGGAGGGTTCATCTGTCAAAAGTTTGCAGCAAACAGGTCTGTTTATCCAATATTATATGTAAAGGGACAATTGTACATTATTGTATACATTTTGAACATGCTGGCTCTATTCTTTCCTGTTCCAGAGTGTTTGGCTTTGCTATCGTGGCTACGTCTTGCCTGAATATGCTAATTCCTACGGCAGCACGGATGCACTTCGGCTGTGTTATCATTGTCAGAATATTTCAAGGACTTGTGGAGGTGCTTGACTCTATTTCTTGCTCACAAACACTAGAATTGGCTTTGAAAAAAGATTTCTATTTAGAACATGTATCATAGTGTAATTCCTTCCCTATCCTGCAGGGGGTTTCATATCCGGCCTGTCATGGTATTTGGGCAAAATGGGCGCCACCTCTTGAAAGAAGTCGCCTTGCCACGACAGCTTTTTGTGGTGAGTCCATTATCAGTGCACCTGTTTCTCTCTGTCTTTAAACAATGGATGTTTGTTATCATTTATTGATAGCCTATTTGCAGTTTTTCACTATCTTTTGACGTATTATAGACTAAACAGTGAAGTGACACATTGGACACACATTTCTCTTTTGTCAAGGTTCTTATGCTGGTGCTGTGATCGCTATGCCATTAGCTGGAATCCTGGTCCAGTACTCAGGATGGTCATCAGTCTTCTACGTATACGGTAAGAGACCTTTGACCTTTAGCCTGGAGGTTAAAGAAAATCAAATATAATGATTTTAAACTGGGGCTACAGTTTTCAGACCGAACTATAACTCGGGCAACTCCACAAGCCTTTGTAGGCAAATACAAAAACAATGTGATTGTTGCCGTAATAAACAAGACAGCAGAGTTTTACAGTAAATACATAAAGAAAATGCTGATTTCAACAGTTGTGCAGGCACACCCATCACTATTCAACACATACAGTAGCACAGTAGATGCTGACACATACTGAAACTGAAAGGACAAGCAGGACATAAATATGAGAACCAGAAGACAAAAACGACATCACCCGTTACGTATGAATTAAACATTTAACCCCAGTTTGTATCGAGGCAGCAGGTGTGTCCTTTGCAGCTTGTTCTTTTTGACCTCTCTTTTGAGTTTGAACACTTACATTACTCCTCTCTTCCCCCCTTGCGTGCTTGCCTTCCTTCCTTCCTTCCCCTCAGGAACCTTTGGGATCATGTGGTATTGCTTCTGGTTCCTGGTGTCTTATGAAAGTCCAGCTGCCCACCCCACCATCACTGAGGAGGAGAGAACGTATATTGAGGAAAGCATTGGAGAGTCATCCCAACATTCAATAACGGTCAGTACATGCCGTAGATTCCTCACTGTATCGCATCGCTTTGATGTTAACAGAACTGATGAGTCATTTACATTTCCCTCAGTTGAATCTGAATAGAGCTGCAATGATCAATCGACTAATAGATTTGTCAAATTGACGCATTTTTCTATGTTTACAGAAATTCAACACGCCGTGGAGGGCCTTCTTTACGTCCATGCCAGTGTACGCCATCATTGTGGCCAATTTCTGCAGAAGTTGGACTTTCTACTTGCTACTCATCAGCCAGCCTGCATACTTCGAGGAGGTGTTTGGGTTTGAGATTAGCAAGGTAACAGGAACCTTGTAGTTACGTCCTACAGCAGAAACAACATGTACATAATAATGCTGAAGAAAATCAAATCTATAGAAAGTTTGCATTCCAGGTATTTCTTGTCTCCTCTTTCTCTAGGTGGGCATAGTTTCTGCACTTCCCCACCTCGTCATGACCATTATCGTGCCCATTGGTGGCCAGCTTGCTGACTATCTACGCTCCAACCAAATCATGACCACCACTAACGTCAGGAAACTTATGAACTGTGGAGGTAAGAAGGGGCCACAATGAGCAGAAAAGGGATACAAGATGACCTGCTAAGCTCATAATAGCATATATTATATTAGCATATACAGATAAAATTGGCGAATTCTGAAGTGAAGTACAGGTTTTAGTCAGCTGTGGTGAGAAAACATTTGCTGCATGAGGGAAATGATGACTCACTGTAACGCAGAAGCCCTGCCTCTATCTGCTATTTTTGAACAACAGTGAGAAATCAATAGCAAAGTGAAATGGAGAAGCACACAGTGTACGTATCACTTTGTGGGGAAGGGTCAGCACTGTAGGTTACTGCTCAGTCAACAGCGTTTTATACAAAAGAGAAATAAAGTTGACTTAAATAAACACCTTGCATTAAGATTACCCATTGTATTAACACTTCTTTGTTTCGATTCTATCTTGATTGTCAACATCAGGGTTTGGGATGGAGGCAACCTTCCTGCTGGTGGTCGGCTTCTCTCATACTAAAGCTGTTGCCATTTCATTCCTGGTCCTGGCGGTGGGTTTCTCTGGCTTTGCCATTTCAGGTGAAACCATCATTTTCTTTTTCTCAAATAACAACATTGCCATCAATATCCATAAGCCCTTAAACAATGTGGATGTAGAACATATGCTATCATAGCTAATATTGTATGTATCCTTCCTCTTAAGGGTTTAATGTCAACCACCTGGACATTGCACCGCGCTATGCTAGCATCCTCATGGGCATCTCTAACGGTGTGGGCACTTTGTCTGGTATGGTTTGCCCACTTATAGTTGGTGCCATGACGAAGCATAAGGTGAGAACCAATGCTAGGGTGTGTTTTGTTATTATTACCATGGATTATTGTGTGCATGTAACATGAAACAAGCCTCTTTTATTGGTTTAATTTAATGTGTTTAACTAAAAAAAATAAAACACAAACTTCTTTCTATGCTTATAATCTCGTTTCCTCTTTTTTTCCTGTCACCCTCCCTTGATAGACGCGGGAGGAGTGGCAGGGAGTGTTTCTTATCGCCTCGCTTGTTCATTATGGAGGTGTTATATTCTATGGTGAGTATCTTAATTCTCTTTGTCTTTCTTCCTTAAACACAGCATTTAGGAGTTTGAGTTTGCAACAATCTGTGCGTTGTTTTTCATGCACTCGTCTGTCATAAATCTGAAAGTGATACAACAACTCTGTATTTTCTTCGGATTGATCATGTCTCTTGGGTGCAGGCCTCTTTGCATCTGGAGAGAAGCAATATTGGGCGGAGCCAGAAGAGCTGAATGTTGAAAAATGTGGCATCCTGGATGAAGATGAGCTTGCAAACGAGACAGAGGAGCTGTATCGCACAAGTGGCGGGGGAGGCTATGGAGCCATGAACCAGGGAGCGGATCCCAATGGAGGCACGGGAGGAGGAGGAGGAGGAGGAGGAGGAGGAGGCTGGGTCTCAGACTGGGACAAAACTGAGGAGTATGTCCAACCAGCCGGAACCAATAATTACCTTTATGGAGGAGAGGGGGACCGAGAGTTAACATAAAACCAGCAGATCTTCTGCACATAGCCTTTAGTGAGGCAGAAACAGTACATCAACAGCGTGGAGTTTCACCTGATGGCATGAAGAACTTTGAAAGTGCGGATTTAAAATCGGGAGGGGACCATTTTCAGCAAGTCTGACTGTATTATCATAACTGAACTGAAATCAAAAGAGACTCCACAGTGGAGGTGAAGACATTAGTAAATGTAAACTGTGTGTTTGTGTGTGCAATTGTGTACCTTGTGTGACAGACAATCTAAGTAAGAGTGTTTTAGGACTCATCACCCTACCTGCAACCTCTGTCGGAGGAGGAGGGTTGAGTTTTAGGCCTGCTGTGGCTTTCTTTGATGTTTATTCACTATACTAATTGTAGAGATTTCTATATTATCGGACAGGATTTCATTTGTTTGACTCTTTGAATCATTACAAATCTTTAGGCGCACATTGGATACACGCGCACGTCTGTGAAAACCTATTGTCTTTCATTAATTGGTTTCTAAAAGGTTTCATAAATGGTTGTAGAATTTCCAAATGACTGAAGTTCAAACGGGAAATCCCCAAAAACTAGAACCACAAGGTTTTCACTCGATGTTATAAAAGCTTTTTTCCTAAAAAAAGAAGTTACGTTTTGTACTTAATGTGCACACTTTTAAGAAAAAAGCATGTTACTTGTGCCAATACAACACAATATGTTGCTCTGTAGTATTGGTTTACTCATCCACTGAGAAAATAATTAAAACACCTGCGAATATTTCTGTACACAGCTTTCTGTGAAGTCTAAATAGCCCATACTGATATTTTTAGATGCAGCACTTTGATTTCCTCGTGCACAAATGTTTTATGTACTAGGCCTCAAACCTGTCTGCCTGCTGACAAACTGGGGAATAAAAAAAAAGCCTCGTTTAGGACTAGAAGGAACGTCAATACTCAAAATCCAACATCGGAATTTTGTTCAATATGCTTTACTTGTAATATATGCTTCTTGATGTTATTCTATTATGATACTGTTGTGTTAGGCAATTCATGATCCAAGTGTAAAAATCAGGATAAGCATATAACATAGGAACCCCCCACACATGCCCGTCTCCGCCCTCTGTCAGCGGCAGGGCACACACATACTGAGCCAAGGTGGTGCCAGTTATGTAAGCATGTTAAAGATCATATCGTGCAGCAAGCAAGCTGGAAAACAAAACATTTCACTGTACGTGAACAATTTATTTTACTTTTATTAGTAAATGTTGTAATGTATCTAGCTAGCCCCAAAATGAAGGTTAAGCTGGGAAAATATCCACGTGTTAGATCATGAATGGTATCACTTTGGCGAACACGGTTTTATTGGGTGGAGTTCACTGATAGATTGAATATTAAATGTTAGGGTTTTTACTGTTTTTCATTATTTTCTTGTTAAATGTTTTGTTCTGGATTGTAAACTTTAACTGTATGTGTAAAAATCATGTACATGTGGAAGATATTGTATAATAAAACCTAGAGGTGATAATTCCTGTACAACAATTAGTTATTATTAATAGGTTTATTCTTATGCATTAATGAAACGTTTATGTTTGGTGTTAGGAGATGCATAAACTATCTTGCTTAAAAAATTGATGATTACAGCTGAGTGTTACATTTTTAATCAGCTTTTTAAACATTTTTTATTCTAGTTTTGTCTTGATCGAGTGCTTCATGCATGATTCAGGCACTAACAATGCAGGTCTTTAAACCTTTGTATACAGTGGTTTCATGTTACCTATAATGCTGTACTCCACTCCAGACAGTGTATCGATCACTGGGCTAAAGTATAACAGCATGGAAATGAAGAAGAAAAATAGATTTTGATGGGACCAGAACAAGGGACCAGTTTTCCTCAGCCAGTAAGAAGCATTGAAGCTCAGGCGTTCATCCTGACCCCCCCTGCTCCGGTTCCTAAAATCAATGGGATTATCTTGCATCCATCTGCCAGTGAGATAAATAGTAGTTACCTGGATGTAACTCCACTTCTTCTAACAGGCTTCACGATACAGTGCAGCAGGGATGATGTATGTTTGTAGGCTGACGCGGAAGTTAGCATTGAACTGGTTCACTTGACAAAAAGCCAATGGGATTTTTCCATTTATTTTTGGCCCCCAGCCAAGGCAGTAAAAGTAGGCACTTTAGTAGTGCATCCCCATGATGGTCCCCTTTTCAAATACTAATATTTATACTATTGAAATAAGCTCTTTATTTACATTTAAAAATAAAGTAAAGATACTAAATACCACCACCACCTAATTATCTGCTATCAGCAAGTCTACAAACACAGTTATACTGGTATTGACCTTAAAACACCCATGAAGCATGCTGTCACCATAAAACATAATAAAGTTAGTCTGTAGTACTGGTCCATGTTCCACTAAAGTCCAGTACTTTCATAGTGTTATTAAGGCCAATACAGTGAACAATACTGTCAGTTAGCTAGCAGTCCGGCTAGCAAACAATGCTACAAACAACCCCCAACTGGCTCGGTCCAGAACATATTGTCTATTACTAGAAAGCTGTAGTTGGGAGTGGGTGCCATATAAACTGCCATGTAGGCTAAGCGAAGAGCACATTACTTTAAATTAAATGAAATATAATAGTCCAGTCCTATTTACTGTATGCAAAGAAAGTAATATGTAGGTTTTTAATTTTATTCCTCAAAAGTTGAACTAGTGCTTGCTCTTGTTTCTGAACTGACCCCACTGGATGCTCCTTTTCTAAAGATATCAAAACAACACTTTATTCAACCTTTTATTTTCTCCTCTGCATCACAAACATTTAGAGAGATTACAACTGGGCTGTATGTGTGATACATTCTCATGTCTCATCATGTCTATACATTTGTGATTGTACACATTTAATCAAAAGTAGCTAAAAGAATATAACGGCAATGACACTCTCTCAAGATACTGTGTCTGCACATTAAGCTTATATCTGGTCAGCGCACATACTGGAATACATTTAAATGCAAAAGCAGAACTAGTTATTATACCATTTCTTATCGTTTCAAATCGCATCACAAATAGCATTGGTAAAGCAACTCGTGACACACTTCTCTATCTCTGTACAAATGTAACTATATGTCTTTACAAAGAAACATATTTTGATAGTTTGATCAAGCACTTGATCTACTTAAACAAACCTACCTTCAACCTTAAACCTACTTGAACAAACCTTAAAAAAAGAAAGAGTTATTGCATAAAAGCTACTGAGACTTATCCGTCCTTTCACAGCCCTTCTCACTGCCTACTCCTTTGTACCCTCACTCACCTCCACCTGCGCCCTCTGTTCCCAGAGTTTGGTACTCCCCCCCTGTCATTCCCGCTTTCTTCAGCGCTTCATACCCTCACTCACCTCCACCTGCGCCCTTTGTTCCCAGAGTTTGGTACTCCCCCCCTGTCATTCCCGCTTTCTTCAGCGCTTCATACCCTCCCTCACCTCCACCTGCGCCCTCTGTTCCCAGAGTTTGGTACTCCCCCCCTGTCATTCCCGCTTTCTTCAGCGCTTCATACCCTCCCTCACCTCCACCTGCGCCCTCTGTTCCCAGAGTTTGGTACTCCCCCCCTGTCATTCCCGCTTTCTTCAGCGCTTCATACCCTCCCTCACCTCCACCTGCGCCCTCTGTTCCCAGAGTTTGGTACTCCCCCCCTGTCATTCCCCGCTTTCTTCAGCGCTTGATACCCTCCCTCTCCTCCAACTGCCCCCTCCATTTTCACAGTGTGGTACTCCCCCCCTGTCATTCCCGCTTTCTTCAGCGCTTGATACCCTCCCTCTCCTCCAACTGCCCCCTCCATTTTCACAGTGTGGTACTCCCCCCCTGTCATTCCCTCCTTCTTCAGTGCTTCATATTCCCCCTCTTTCCTCTGTCTGCCGGGTTCTTCTGGGTGAAGGGTGTCGTACTCGCCCTCCCTTTGGGCACCCTTCGGCAGCGCCTCATATCTGTCATCACCTGTGGCTCTTGACCTCAGCGGCACATCCTCGTAAATTGGTCCTAAAAATAAATTAAAAAAAGAAGTGCTAGGAGGTGCCTTAAGTGTGCATACAAAAAGTGAAGAAGAAGTAGTAGTTACTCACCTGTGGTATTTCTCTTCTTATAAAACAAAGCCACAGTTGCTCCACCTAGAAGCACCAGCACGACGATCACACTTGTTAAAATGTATGTGATAAGAGGTTGATCTGAAACGGAGACAGAACATATGTAACTTGAAATCCCTGTGACCCTCTGGTACCACTTACTCAGTGTTTACAATTCTAAAGCGTTAGAAAGCTCCCTCAATGGGTGTAGTACTCATGACGAGTTAACTGCTCTCAATGTGTATTAATATGTCCATTAGCAGGAACAAAATCAGGAACTCACAGAAATAGCCTTTGCTGAGTAAAGACTTCCCGTTGTTCCACAGAGCTCTGCATGCATATGTACCACTCGCTTTTGGCATTATCAATCCTCCCCTGGAATCCATGAGTGCCCACAGCTGATCGTCACGCTTGTTGTACCAACGATAGTGGCTCTCACTGGGACAATCTGGACAAGAACACATCAAGCCAATTCTTTCAGAGAGAACTGCTTTCATAGGAGGCGCTGAAAAAGGAGAAACGAGGGGTCAGACACAGAGTGTGTAAAGCATACAGTATCGTGCAAAAGAGGGGAACTTCATTGAGTCCACCATCAGTCAGAAGCAGCCAAAGAGTGTTGGTTGGATATGCATACCTTGGACAAACACATCTTGATTATCAGAGACCACTTGGTATGGGGCCCCAGCAGGTTGCTTGATGTATGTGAAGGTGGCATGACACTTGTATCTCCCCTTTGCAGATTCTGTCACGTCGGCGATTGTGTAGGTAGGACTTGAGCCCTTCAAAATGATTTTATCGTCTTTGTAGAAAATGGTGTCGCTAATTAGATCTGTACCCCAGACAAGGCACTTCAGAGTCAGACTCTCCCCAACTACAGCTGGCAGAGGATACATTTCCAGCGATACGTCCTTCGCTGAAAGAAGATTGGATTGGATATTACTCTTACAATGAAATAGCCAAACACAATAATAACATTTATGAGGCCTATATACTATGGTGGTCTCTCTACAGAAAAGGTTCCCCTGAATCTGCAGCTTCCCTTGGCTTATTATAACAGAGCATTAAAATAACAGCAGGCCTACCTGAAGTCCTGACTGTGATTTGGTTACTTCTGTGTTCTTCTGGTGTATCAGTACACCAGAAAATGGTCTCCTGGATATACATTCTTTTGGGTTGAAAGACCACACTCACACTGTCTATCATCATCTTCAACGCAATCCTTTTTGTCAACCCTTCCCTATTGACAAAGCACTTCCATCCCTGCAGACCACCCTCATTGTCAAGCTGCAGGATGACTGAACCTCCCGTCCGCACCACTGGCTGCCCTGTCTTGATGGTGAGTGAGGCACTGGGAATGTAATCTGGATGGAGAATAAATAAATGTTTCAATTATTCGTATGGATTGCGTAGCTCCCTTTTATGTCTTTGTGAGTTTGAACTGTAACTGTATGTTCACGTGGCACATTTACCCAGGACGTTGATGGGGAACGTGTCACTCTTTTCCCCATTGCTCTCACATTGATAAATGCCTGAGTGCGTGGGTGTAGCGACTGCTATCTTCTGGGTTTCGTTGGTCAGCGAAGGTTGTTCCTGGTTGTTAAAGTACCATTTCACTGGGCTCCCACTTGCAGTTTGGTCACATTTCAGAAACAACATGTCCCCGAAGTAGATATGCTTGATATCGGGTGACATAGACACTAATGAGGCAGGAGACAAAGACATAAAGTAAATGTCATCACAAGAACGTTATCAGTTAAGTTATTGCTGCCACTTGACATTTTACTCCGCTGAGAAGTAATAAAGGGACGATGGAGGGCTGACACCTGTAAACACTGATTACCTCCTGGCTTTTGCTGACATCTTGCCTGGAGCACGAACACTGTAACAAAATGAAACAAACATGTAAAAGTGTCATGACTAATAATACACAGTTCACATTAGGCTCATTGAACACTGGTGTGCCGTTAAAACATTATTTATCAAGTATGTAATGTACGTGTGTGTGTGTGTGTGTGTGTGTGTGTGTGTGTGTGTGTGTGTGAGTGTTTTGCAGAAAAGTCCATTTAGTTTTACTTTCTTTCTTTCTTTCTAATGTAGTGAATTCTTCTCTTAGAATGTATCAATCATCTCATCAATCAGCATCCAGAGAATCATATTTGGGTGCACATTGAATCAATCGAATTTGTATAATTTTCATAAGTTTGTTTCAGTTTGGACATTATATTTAACCTTTTACTTATACTGATGCAATGTATGATTGATTATTTAAATGATCATGCATGTGCATAATCAACTGTTAATTATTCAGCTAAATAATTAAATTGTACAAAAGGTTGGATTTGATTACAAATTCAGATGCATATACGTATCTATGATTTAAGATTATTGTCTTTATAATATTTCACCTTTAAGTTCACACTGATAGATCAGTGCTTGCTGTACAACTGAGGGTTAAGTGCTTTGCAGGACAAAACTTTTACGTATTTGTGAAACGTTAAATGCAATTCATTACAGAAAATTCAGCTAAATGTAAGAATGTTTTTAGTATGTTTAAGCAATGTTGGAAATGGCACTTGCTATTCATATGACCATTTTTAAATGTGAAATAAAACATGTTTTATTCAGCAATGTTTAAATTCATCTAATTCCTCCATGGAAAAACCTCCAGTTTGTCAAAATGAGCTGATAAAATGATGATAAAAGCTCCAAAACTCAGAAAAATGTGGCACTTGCACATTTAATCAATTTCCTCTACTACCAAGATCAACGACTCAAATACATAAAACGTCTTTATGAAAGCAATATAACATCTAATTCAATTCCAACTGTGCATGATGTAAATGTATTAACAATACCAAAACCACCTTCAACCACATTAAATCTTTTCAAGGATTCCCCTCACCTGCCAGGAGCAGCAGATGTTTCATTCCCTTCATGGGAACTTCCAGAGTAACACAGACAAGAGAAACAACAAAAGGACTAATGTGCTGAAGTCACCAGAAACTAAGTGGTGTTGTGGGTTAAGTTGAGGAAGTTGTCTTTGGGGCTGAGCCTTGCGCAGAAGTGATGCAAGAGAAAAACAGTCATATAGATTGCATTCTTCAGTATCTAAGAATACTTTCCCTCTGCTGCAATATTTCTCCTCTACAGTGCTCCCAGTAGCAGAGCAAACGTCATCTTCACAGAACTTACATTTCAAAATTGTGACAATACTAAGAATCCTAAACACACAAGGTCAATATTAAGAAACAGAGAAAGAACAATGAGAGGCCTGTAAGTCTTTATAGAGGGCAGTTAATACTCTCTTTACAGTTATGAATTGCAATACATATATATGTATAATTGCTTTACTTGCCTAGTTTCAGCTGCACTAAAGCAGGAGGTTTGACAACAGAAAATCAGTTAAATACAGGATTTACTTGACAGTTACCCATGTGGCACTAAAGACAGCTAATGGTTAAATCAAAGGTCTATTCTTAGAGAGCCGCAGCTAAACTAAAACGGCAAACAAGAGACTAAAATTAGACTAAAAGCAAGTCCACCTTTGTATTGGAAACAATGGTTGAACTCGCTCAGTAAACAAGGCTGAGAGTGAGGCTCTCGAGGTTGTGTGAAAGGCACAGACGAGCTGCATCCCAATTTAGGGCCTGAATCCTTTGAATAATGATAAAAATAATAATAATAATAATAAATAATTTAAAAGATTAACAGAGTTAAAGCTGAGCCTCACCATCCTTTAAAAAGAGCTAGACTCACAAAGATCAAAACTAGTGGTGCGTTCAGGTGCAAACAACCTGAATAATGGCAAATATATGCTTAAAACTTGTATTAATGACAACTTTCAGTTCATGCTTTTGTCCAGTTCATGTGATTAATGCAAATACCTGGTAATATTAAACACACGAGGACCTGCGCTGCAAACAATACAGCTGCTGCATGTTTTGCCTGTGGTGACTTATCATTTGGTTTCGAAGTGAAACGTTTCTGAGAAATGATGGACAAACTGACACGGCTGTTTTTTTTTTCAAAAATTATTATGCCATAACCCGAAACTAGAAACCAGAAACCAGATGAGATGTGTTAAGTCGCTGACACCACAGTGTTAAATGAGGTGTTGCTTAAGCAGACAGCAGGGCTCTGAGGATAAAAGAGGAAAACAAAATGCAACAGTCAACATGTGACAATCACTATTAATCGATACACAGATGGGATGTTGTTGTGAACCTGTCTGCCCTTCAGCATGATGTCACACAGTGCTTCAGGACACTTCAGGACACTGTGGGCTTCAGGTGTTAAAAGAGATTGTGCTGATTTCTGAAAATAAAGATAGCTCAGTTATGCTCAGCAACTTCTTCTTTCACACATTCTGGAAAAGCAGAACACCTTTTTTTTTAATGCATGAACTTACTGTATCCAAGTGATCAAAAAGGTCAGCGTGTTGTCCTGTCAGGGAAACTCTGTGCAGACGTCTCAACGCTGATCTACTGAAAAGACATTAATTCAGCAAAACCAATGTTTAAAAACGAAAGTGATAAAGAAGAGCATAATCCTTTTTTATAAAGTCAAATGTTTCTTTAGTTTATTACACATTATATTCCCATAAGAGGAAGATAAAACCAGAGTGTTGAAACACACATTTGCATTCTGAGAACTACATTTAAAACGTTAAAAAGAAAACAGCGAGTGTTGAAACATTTTCCGAAAACAAACAAATCAACATTCTGAGAACTTTTGCTAAAACTGATAAAAAGAAAGAAGGGTTTCTTTAAATTGAGGTTTCTGTTTCAGTTACTTGAAACGTCCACCAGAGTCCAGCACTGCATCAGTTTTCCTTGAGAAAATAATTCATGAATGAGGCCTTCCAGAAGATGTGTCGCTGCCTTTGTCTGTACACTGAGCCTCTGCTTCACTGTTCGTCATATGATGTATAAATGACTGTATTTAGGGCTGTGAATTAGCAAAGCAGTCTTACTCTGAGTGCAGCGGTCACAAGTAGTGAGTCTCAACATATGATTGTCTCCTTACAGTAATATTAATATACATGTTGTGGATGGTATTCACACACATCATTGTCAGTGATTTAAAGCAAAACCCCATCTCTGTGCTTCACATCTTCGATTTCATAAATCAATCATCTCTCATCCTGCCTTCTCTTCTTCTGCTTTTCTTTTCTTTGTCATTCAAGTGCACTTACTAAAACACAGAAACAAAGGGGGGGCAAAACCCAGCCAGCATATTTCTTTTTACCACTGTATAGTCCATCTGCCCGTGACCCACTTTCCTCTCCTTGCCTTTGGCATGAGAGGCGTTTACACAGGAAAGCTAGTTTCTCATTCTCAGCATAAGGACATTGTGCAGGGAAGGCAGCGGAGGGGCAGGATGAGAGCGTGCTGGAAACACACCGTGGAGTGGTGCACCCACTAGAGCTCTTATCAAGAGTTACAATGCAGGTGTCGTGTCGTCCTTAAGAGAGGGGTATGGCAGGATCCAGAGTGTACTGATGTGTGCATTAATGTGTTTCAACCCAGCTCGCCTTCCTCTTACCTTCATCCTTCCTCTTTGTCAGGGCTCTGAAAGCAACCACAAAGCAAGCATAAGGGCATTAATCGCTCAAACACTCCAATTGACTAAATGCAATTGACTAAGAAGTATTATATAAAAGCACTTGGTGTCATAATTGCGGTTATACTGGTAATGATACAGCCACTGACTTGTGACAAACAACACGTATCACCAGGATTCATCAGAACTCACTGGCTTTAGTGCTGAAGGTTAAGTTGAATAATCGCAATCTGCATGTAGTTGTTAATTAACACGTCCACAAAGCATCAATTCATTTCAACGTGCTGTATTAGTATGAATGTGACAGGGACAATATTGTCAAAGCATCATGCGAGTCAGTTCGTTTCAGCTAAAGTTCTTCTTGAACTGTGTCTGAAACCATCTCCCACCTTTTCAACAATTCCTTCAGCCCGTCGAAACCGACAATCCGTCCTTCACACCGACTTCATGCAGTGATTGTGTGTAGAGGGGATATTATGTAGCTTTTGAAACATCTCTCTCAAGCTCTTTCTGAATTATGCTATAATAAACAATTATGCAGGCCAATCAGGGTAGATCTGAATGGATATCTACATTACTATATTTTAAATGAGAGAATTTCGATTGTAGCCAACCCTCCAGGTTCATCGGTGTCATGTCAGAGCACTAAAAAAAAGCTGAGGTTTGTGGATCATCCAGAATAAATGGGACATTGTTTCTGTTTCTGTTGAGTCTTTTCAAATGTGATTTTTCAAACTAGTGAGCATAAAAACCAAAATGGTATTCAGCTCCACTGCACAGGGATTTGGACAGAAATCCCAGCAGCAAGTATTTTAAAACCTACATGGAAAGATGTAGGGGTGACTGAGAACATGTGTTTTTTAGGTGATTTAAACCCTTTAAATCATTCCTCGAGGTTTGTTCAAAGTCAGCCCAGTGGTCGGTCACCTTGTTCACAGATACATGAACATTGCACAAACTGTTCCACTGCATGAAGGTGCAATATCTGTCATCATCTTTTATTTCTACTGCATAGGTAATAAAGCCACATTTTATGAATTGAAAAAGCCAGTCATGAAAAGCTGTTTTTTTTTCTTCTTTCTATCAGGACCCTTTCAGAATGAAAGGAGGACAAAGAGGTGGCCTGGATCCATCCACCATACGTGTGAAACGGGGAGAGATAAAGTAGAGGGAATCATATCATGGGACCAGTGTGAGTGCCTTTGATTGATGGAGCGACTGAAATAATGAGCGAGAGAAATAAGGAGAGGTTGGAACAGTGAAAGACAAAAAAGACAGAGGGAGGGAGAGTAATGAAGAAAATTGGGGATCATTGAATAGAAACTAGCACTTGGGTGCAGGGGGGGGGGGTAAAAGCAGAGAGAGCAACTGGCAGAGGGATGGTGGAGAGTCGGTACACAGTGGAAGTACAAAGAGAGGAAGGAGAACGAGGGAGAGATCAATCTTAACAGCTGAAGTGTGAGGGATAGAAGAGGAGAGAGAGAGACAGAGAGAGAGAGAGAGACAGAGAAGGAAGAGAGAGAGAGAGAGAGAGAGAGAGAGAGAGAGAGAGAGAGAGAGAGAGAGAGAGAGAGAGAAAGAAGAGAGAGAGAGAGAGAAAGAGAGAGAGAGAGAGAGACAGAGAGAGAACAGGAGAGAGAGAGAGAGAGAGGACCCCGAGGATAGAGGAGAGAGAGGAGAGGGGGAGAGAGAGGAGACAGAGAGAGACAGAGAGAGAGACAGAGAGAGAGACAGAGAAGAGGGACAAGGACAGAGAGAAGAGACAGAGAGAGAGACAGAGAGAGAGAAAGAGAGAGAGGGAAAGAGAGAGAGAGAGGAGACAGAAAGAGAGAGAGACAGGAGAGAAGAGAGAGAGGAAAAGAGAGAGAGAGAGAGAGAGGAGAGAGAGAGAAGAGAGGACAAAGAGAGAGAGACAAAGAGAGAGGAGAGAGAGATAGAGAGAGAAGAACAGAGAGAGAGAGAGAGAAGAAGACGAGAATACAAGAGAGGAAGAGAGAACAAGAGAGAGAGAGAGACAAAGAGAAGAGAGAGAGAGAGAGGAGAGAGAAGAGAGAGAGAGAGAGGAGAGAGGAGGAGACACAGAGAGAGAGAGAAAGAAGAGAGAGAGAGAGAGGGAGAGAGAGAGAGAGAGAGAGAGAGAGAGAGAGACACACAATAGAAGAGGAGAGAGAGAGAGAGAGAGAGAGAGAGAGAGAGAAGAGACAAAGAAGAGAGAGGAAGAAGAGAGAGAGACACAGAGAGAGAGAGAGAAGAGAGAGAGGAGAAAGGAGAGAGAGAAAAGACAGAGAGAAGACCAGAGGAGAGAGAGAGAGAGAGAGAGAGAGAGAGACATCTATACTGGGGCATAGACTAGGTGAACGTGTGTGTGTGTGTGTGTGTGTGTGTGTGTGTGTGTGTGTGTGTGTGTGTGTGTGTGTGAAAGAAATACAGAAAGGGAGGCTGCACAATACAGTGGCTCTGTGCTGGCTCACACGATGCACATTTAAAGACTAGAAGACATGAAAATGTGATTTTGAAAGAGAAAAATCACTTTTTCTTGTTTTTCATCATCTATATTTTATCAACTGGATTTCTTTTCACATTTTCTAATCCCGGCCCCTTTTTTTTTTTACTCTCTTTATGGTTAATCAAGGAGGTCACTGCGGATACAACAAGGAGCAACACAGCCTGAACTGCACACTAAAAGGTATTTACTTTTCTGTGTTCATTTATACTCTCATCATTGGTTGCAGTTGAATAACCTGAATAAGAACAATTGCTGCGTGTAGCTCACAAATCAAAGTAATGTAAAGTGTTTGTCATCGTAAAGATTTTACAATACAGCGATGATAGAAACATTATGTGTGTGTGTGTGTGTGTGTGTGTGTGTGTGTGTGTGTGTGTGTGATGAGAAGCATTGGACACACGAAGAAAGAAGAAATGATCACAAGGTGTGTGAGGGTGAAAGTCAAAGCGCTTTAGCAAAAGAAGTGGGTGCTGCTGAAATTGTGACAGAGAGAGAGAGGTGGGGGGGGGGGGGGTACACATCTTCTGAGGTCGGATTTTCATGTTTTACTGTATGTAGGTGGGCAGGAAAAGCAAAGAGGGACAGAGAAATAATTACAAAGATCACAGAGCCTTCAAAGAAAAGTAATTGCACATATCACTCCAGAGCAGCTTTAAGTGCTGTGCGCTCTGCTGTTGTTGCACATAAGCTTTATTAGCAATGGCATACAGCATAAGGCAACCGTAATGAAGGTTATGTAGATTTGTTTGCTTGTGTTTAACGTGACTCATGGGAATTCATTTGCAAAAAGACGCATTAAGGTGGCGTTCTAACTCAAAGGATTGTTGCCAGGCTTTTCTTTACTCTGGACACAGTGAGCAGTGATGGTGGAAAAGTTCATTTCTCTAAATGAAGCCTTTCATGCTGAATTCAATTATATGGCCATAATTGAATCCCTTGTGACTAGTTAAGACCTAGTTTCCGGTTCATTATGAATATTGTACATTGCAGCATTTTACAAGCGCTCCCCCGCAGTAACGAAGTAGGTTATGACCTGTTGTTTTGCAGGATACAGGCTACAGAATTAACAGGTGAATAATTGATACAGATGACAGAAGGTAGAAATCAGCCTGGGAGTTAGGAGAAAGAAATATTAATACTTGTGCTTATGTAAAGCCTACATTTATGTAATACCTATATTAATACCATCCAGACACAGTCACAGCATTGTATTACATTTAACAGAATCAAACGAGAGCTCATCAACACCCACATTTCACACCCTTCTTCAGCTGAGACTTGTCAAAATCATTACCTGCTCACAGTATTTATGGTGTCTGCTGGTGGAAAGGTGGAAACCTTCTAAGGACCCCGGAGAACTGACTCACACACACGTGCCTACACACACACACATACCTAAATGATACGGTGTGAGCTCTGTGCACTTTCATCCTATAGATGAAACATAATTGACTTTACGCAGCCTCCCAAGACCTTCCCCACACGGTGGAATGCACAACAAGCAATGCCATTTTTCTTTTGGCAAAGTGCACCTGGGGGAATTCATTAGAAAAAGGAAGAATATAAACCAGGCAATTTAAAGCAGAGTGGGCACATTAAGACAAATGGCTTCCTAAGAAACACAGAAACTATTTATCATAATGGAACATGTAATGTATGGGTAATGTCAAAAGAGAGTGTGATTATGAAAGGATTGAGTGTAAGATGAAAGACATGAATTACACTGAAAGCTTAACGTGTCAGTGAGTCAGAAGATTTCCGCCACCACTGCCTACTTATGTCCATCCCGTCCGGTCCCACGCTTCTTCTCTCCTGGCCCGGTCCTGCTCGGTCCTCTCTCTGTGAGAAGAGCAGAAGTGGATACCGGTCAGTAAAGCAGTTGTGACAATGCTATATGATCCGGTAACTCTTCAGGGTTTGCTGTGGAGAGATTGTAGGACAAAAGACAGACGTGCTGAGAGAATATTTTCGGGGACAGCTCACTGCTTTGGAGGAATACAGTTCGACTCTATTAGCTGCAAGCGACCACTGTGTCTGTGAAGCGGAAAACCCACAACAAAATGTTCCTTAAATCAGTCCCATGGGAGTGTTAAACTGCGATACACAATACAGGAAAAACACAATACGACAAGACGACCATCTTCTGTCTGACATCATCACATAACCTTGAGATGTTATTTCATGTTTAAATAAAAAACATATGATTTTTGAATGAACTTCTAATTGTTATTTGTGGAACAGGTATCGTCTCATTGTTGTGCTCATTAAGATGGGATGCGAGAGCAAAGCTGTTTCCCCCTGACTCTGCAGGCTTTTCATTATTACATACAGGGAGATTTCCCCCAGGGGAAAGATCTGGAGGATTGCCATAAGCCATGAAAACAGAAGCCAGCAAACTGCAACACATCCACTATTATGAAGAACTGAAATAGCTCTACAGCTTTACACATCCTGAACACAGCTTCAAGTGAATTCTCGCACAGACGGGTCAGAAAGCAGCAACTGGATTGTAGATGCACTGAGTACAGAGACACTACTATGTGCTTGGCTAAGTTAGAGTCTAAAGTATGTCAATCATCATCTCCATTAGACATGCAAACAGGAGCAATACATCACATGATGACAGAGCTTTAGCACAAGTGTGTGATCGTGCACCTTTAGCTACGGTATAATGGTCTCACCTCATTAACCTCACTGTTTGGTGTAATCTAGCTTCGAGGGCTGCTGGGTCAGGTGGACCCTTAGCTGGTCATTTCTGGCTCAGTTTAGCTTCGTAGCGAGGCTGTTTAGATCTGATTAGAGTCGAGAGCAGGTGTAAAGAACACGCTTTCCATTAAATATCTTGGATGGAAAGAAAACATTAAATACCCTCATTGCTTTTCCTGTTTAACATCCAACCTTGGTTTCTATTAAGATGCTCTTTTCCAGGTGACGGTCCCATTTGATACAAAAGAAATGTTTTCTTCACACTTTCTCTTTCCCTCTTGGTTTGTTAGAAATGTTACTGGTTTAGGGGAAAGTATAAAGCGGTAATAGCAGTGTAATAGTCATAAGTAGAGTATAAAGTTAAGAATGAAGGGTCGTTTTGTCTGCCAATTACATCCCATTACGTGGAAGACGGACAAACTGTAACAGGGCCTGACAGGCATTGACACGGCCCTCACTTTGTCAGCCATGTCTAACAGCATTTATTAGTATCTTGTTGACTTTTGTCTCTCAGTGTTACCTTTATGTCAATGGACGTGCAAGGTAAGTGAAACTGTCACTAGTGGACGGTCTATTTGTGGCTGTTTATCTGCCATAATATCCACCCTAAAGCCTTAAATCCTGCGCTCATCTCCGCGTGTCTGTGGCCTGCTTTCATTGTGTTTGAGGCCTGAGGTCTTTAGTCAGGAGCTGAGGGACAAGTATGAAAAGTACGAAAAGTAAAAGATGTCCCTAAAAGAGTTACTTGATACCATCAACTGTATAGATGCTCTGTTTTATCAGATATGCTTTGACTCTGCATCTGCGCTTCCTTCTTTTGTTGAAACAGAAGGCAACCTGTTGCAAACAGTTGCCTTTGAAGTCTCTGTTTTCATTATCATGCACTCTCTGTCACATCCCCTGTGGAGAGTGAAAGGGGAGTTTTTCATGACATTAACTTGAAATCAAAGCATTGCACCGTCTTATTTGTATATATATACCAGATATAGCCTAAGTTATAAGATACTGCTTGTTGTGCACCCACACAATGTCGTGTCATACACTTAAGTTTGGTGCTGCGTGTGCACATGGAGCTGGGATCTGGTGTCGAGAAGGGAAGACTTTATTACTTAACAATAACGAGAACATTGCGTCTCATATATTGGCCCACATGGATTAGCGCATTAGACTGCAATAAAAACCCTAATAACAAATGTGAAATATTATTCTAAGACATTAAGTGAGCTTCATTAATATTATATTATTAGACTGAGGGTGCAGATGAAATCATGATCGCATGGTTTGAAATATGTTGTGCAGAGTTTCTCAATCGTGGCGTCGCTGTCCCTCATGGGGGATGGGGGACGCACATTTTAAAACAGAAATATTTGATTGATATGTAACTAAAATGAAAGGAGTCTCCGTCTGTCTGTACGTCCGTCCCTCAATTCTCTCGACAACCCTTCATCCGATCGATTTCACACTTGGCGGGTGTATTGTTGAGGACCCAAGGAAGTGCAGTGTGTAGTGCGAGCTCTTCAGATCTGAGGGACGTATTTATTGGTACTTCGTTAGCACGTGTAACGTTCATCTGATTGACAGTGTCAAGTTGTTCGGATGAGCTGTTCTCGAGAAAGCTGTAACCAAGCGATCACGGGCACCGCAATAATATTTAAATAATATATTCGACCCGGCATACATTTTATTTTTCTATATTATCCAAGTTAGAGCTTGGAAATATAATACAAATCTATGCTGTACTAAGATTCACGTAACTTTGGTCCATGAAAATGGGGACATGGGTCAAAAAACCCTGATTTAGGGATTTCTGTTGTGTAGACGGACAAACATGCTTTAGCTACTGTATCAGACAATGTTTGCATGAAGGGGGATGTCTCAAAAATAGCACAGGGGATGTTCACTTTGCATTGAGGTCTCCCGGCCCGTCCAGCCAAGTTTAGCCCAAGCGAGGCCCTCAGCACACGCTCCACCTGACCCAATTATATCCAGTCTGAGGGGAAAGATAGCCCACTTTGATCTACACGAGACCGCCAGCCAAGCTCAAGCTGACTGGTCTAGCACTTAATGCTGCTTTCTGCTAGACATTCAGGACAGATGAGTGCTGCTTCAAGATTCAAACTGTGTGTGCCATCACACAGTGTGTGTGTGTTTGCGTAAGCACACGAGTGAGCGGCGTGTAACCTATGAAGTAAGCCGTGGCCGATCTTCCTTTGTGAGTTTCCGATGGGGAGGATCGAGCTGGAACGCACATCAAAGGAGCAGGATGTTTATTGTGAAATGGAGAGCTGGGAGTAATTAATTGAATCATCCACTTAATTACTGATTAGCAGGGTTATCATTTTTTTTGCTTGATTAACATCAGATATGCGATTGACTAACAGGCGTCTGTTTGTGTTGGATCGGGGAATTCCCCCCCCCGCTGAGGGAAATGCCAGAATCTTTGGGTGCATGGAGGATGAAGCTACTTGCTGGTGTTGTTATCTGCCTGTAAAACGAATGACGGGCGCCATGAGTGTCAGCTAAGTGCTTGCATTTCATCAGATTTAATTACCGCCTGAATGCCAAGCCCCGCCATCGCAACAGGGAAGCATACGAATAAATACAATTCCTCAATAAATAATATTATTATAATGCTTGTATGGGTTATACTTAACATTACATTACATTTAGCTGACGCTGTTGTCCAAATCGACTTACAATAAGTGCAAACAATCATGAGGATACAACTCCAAACAGTACATTACATTAGCTTCAAATAAGCCATACCAATATAAGATTATTTTTAAATGTATTGTACTTCAGATTTAACTGTAGTGAGTGCTAATGCTATATACAGTAGGGTACCCACTTATCATACCCCAGCTTAGCCCTTCCCCCTTAAACTCCTCAGAGCACCCCCCCAGACCTGATGGCTAGTGATGCACCATTCATATAAAACCAAGTGCCGTCTCCCCCTGTTCAGTGACGACTCATCCCATCCATCCCGTGTTGGAGAAGGCCTAGAGTGTTCTTGAGGTTCCTCGTCACTGACGGTGTGAACGAGGCTGAAGGGTGGAGACCCAGTGAAAGAGAGGGATCTAGAGGGCAGAACTTGGCCGCTCCACTTTCGCAGGACGCAAAAGTGGGACAATCTGTTCCTTGGATGATCTCCAATTCTAGTTTCCGGGGACCGATAGACTGAAAATATATCTATACACATGCTCTGTCCTACATAGGGAGTGAGTGAGAGGAAGAGGAAGAGAGAGAGATTAACAAGAAGAAATGTGAGTATGAGGTAAACTGACCGTCCATGAGGTTGTTATAGTACATTGTGCTGGGACTGGATATTCATTTATGAAGAGGAGGCAGCCCTGCAGCACACAGGCAACACTGTCACACCAGCTACCACAGCAAACTGAGTAGTGACAGTAAGATAGCTTAACAGTAGATAATGCATATTGTAATGTATGATTCAAAATGCCGTCAAATCGGTCCAACAAATCCAACATCATTTGCATCGCAGTAAACTTGAGTTTGAGAACTCCAAGGACTCGATGAGCCCCAAAGTAAAGACGAATAGAGACGATATCAGTGACCTCTCTCTGCAAATCTCCCCGTCCATCCATCTTAGCTTTCCAGGTGCTCAAGGAGGCTATCCATCTCTGTCCTCGTTATCATGATTAATCAGTTCCTGATTCTCCATCTTACTCTCACTCCTCATTTCCTTATGGTCCGTGGACCCACGTCGACCCAGATTTATTGAAATCCTCTCTCTGAGTCTCCACATGGCTTCTAGTCATCAGAAGTCAAGCTTCTCTCCGGTCTCCCATGGGCAGGTCGGCTTGCCAAGTTCGGAAATCTTCAGATGTCCCTGTTTTCTACTCTTACATTGCATGACTGTTGACATTTGTATCCACGTTTTGAGACTCATAAGATCAGGAAAAGAGCAATCGGATGACAAAATGACCTAATGTAGTGTATGTTTAGATGTTAAAGGATAGGTTCACATTAGTGAAAACAGTCAGTCAGGATCCCAGATGAACCTTTTTTGCTCTGTAATCATTCTTCCTGCTCAGACTGGCCATTAGGAGATCTCTTCCTAATGCACTGATGCTCTCCCAGCACAGCACACACAAAGAGAGGCATGCACCTGTATCACCGGGGTGGTCTAACAGCACCATAAATTACATTTATATCACCATGATAACAACAAATCACATTAGAGAACTACTGTAATATCCTTTGCATCACACATTTACACACTGACTTTAGCAGATTGCAGTCAGACAAGCGCACTGTGCTCAGATTTAGCTGATGACGTATGAGCAAAACATATTGAACAGTTCAAGTGAGGCTGAAAAAGAGATTTCGTGTAAGACAGTGAAAAATGACAGTTGATGCAGAAAGACTGTTCTGTCAGGAAAGTGAAATGTATTCCTCTGCACCTCCACCGTTCTCCCAAGGGATAGAAAAGCCAGGACTAGTTGGAGAGCTGATGACCAGCACAGGGACAGGCGAGCTAAACAGCCGGTAAAAAGAGATGAATCTGAAGTATTGTTGTGGCAGAGCGTTGGATTTGAGTGAAGGCAAAGACGAGACGAGTTGTGACGTCCATAGTGAACTGTACAGGCTGAGTGTCAGCTTTCAGACTTAAACATAAGTCTACAGTATCCCTCCTTTCATCCTGTTTTCATCTTCACATTACTGTGGATTTGGGCTCAGTCCTCCACTCGTTCTTATTCCTCTCCCAGTCACGGCTGTCCTCTAACCCCCCCCCCCCCCCCCCCCTCTTTTTCTCTCAATCTGATTACTCTGCTTTATGCAAACTACAACTCTCTTTGTGTTTCTCTCTTGTGTATTCCCCTTTCGCTTTTACATCCCAATTATTAGGCTCCCGTCTGCTCTCAGCCTGTCCTTCGAGTTCCTTATCTCGCCTGGTACAGACTCAATGTTGTTCAATATTTGATGAGGCTTTGTTCATAAATCAACCTCCTCTATTCCCTCCTGGTGCACTTGAATGATAGCGTTAATCTCCAAAACCTTGTGAGTGTTAACACGCTGCGCTTTTGTCCGCTTTTCATTAGAGAGGTTTTCTGCCTAAATGTGATACAGCATGTACATCATTCAGTCCTGTTGTGCTATTCCCTCCAAATACAGGCCATTGGTAACAGCTGAGCTCTCTCACGGCTATTGTTTGCAAAGAGACCATTAAATCTACTGCCAGCGCTAGAATACCTTAATGGAAAAAGAAAGTTGTATATGTGTTAGCCAGCCACACATTGTTAGTTTTTTCTTAAGTGGTTACAATTTTTCCTCCAACCATCCTTCAGTTTTCTCCTCTTTCTGCGCTCCCTGGTTCACTCGCCCTGGCAGACATTGTGTTTGTGTTAAAGTGGCCCACCCTGTCACTCTCAGAGCCTCTTGGGGAATCGACCACAGCCAGTCCTCTTCCCTCTGTGCTATCACTCTTTCACTCAGAAATGCTCAACAAGCAGACTTCCTTTTGGCCAGTGAGACATAAAAACACCAGGCTTGGATTGTTTTGCATATATCCGGTCAATCATCCAAACACTGCTGACTTTATAATCATGGCATTTGAAATATGGTTATCTTGAAATGTACACTTACTGCCATTTGCATTGTTCCATTGCATGAAACGAAGCATAATAGTACATAGCTGCAGGACTTGGCCAGGTTCTGTAGATATATTGACCAATTTCTAGGTCAAAATCTCTTAATCTTCATATTATTACTACAAATTATTGATCCCATTTCCTTAAAATGACTAAACCCAACCTAGTGGTTCCAAAACTGAGTCAATATAAATCAAGGGGGTTGAATGTCAGTACAGGAAAGTAGAAAAAAACATTTCTGCAACCCAAAGTTAATCTTGTTTTTAGACTTTTCTCAAATCTTTGTTTTGAGAATTGTGAACAGATTGCGAGGGGTTGCACGCCAAACAATAACCCTAATTCTGATGCCTAACCTTACCTAATGCCAGAGCTGACGCTCAAGCAACCAGCCAACCTCCATCACTTTGGGTGTTCATTCTTCATCTTGCTGTTGTTACGAGGATATTAAGTACAAAGGCAATCACAGTTTGTGTTCAAGACAAAACAACGAAGCGGTCCTTGAATACGGGTGTACTCTATGACCTCTTCATCAAATGTTTCTGTTGGATCCTCTGGCTATTGGCTAGCTTCTTCATCTCTACATTATTATTTATGTTGATTGCAGGCTACTGTAAGCTGTGCCAGACACCTGTCGATGTCCTTGGTCACCGATAGAGGTTGATGAGTCAAAAGTCATAGATCATTTAATGCCCTTTTAACCTTCATCAGCACCATGTTTTCTAATTTAGTATCTGCATGTTGGTAATATGTGATTTAATGAGTTTAGATCTGTGTCCTAATTCCATCTGATATTGTATTGAGTTCCATCTGTCCTGATACTCATCTATGTCAGACGCCCAACTCTTACGATAGTCAGAGCGCCAAACTGCCAATGAGACAGTTGGAGATTCCCTGCGTCATTTACCATCATTAAGGCGGCTGTTGGCAACGGTCCAGATCTGCATGATGGCAAAGCCCCTGTAGCCAGACTTCACCACAGAAAAACCAGGACAGAACATATGGAGGCGCCAGTGTGCCAAATCTGAAACACACTGAAGCAATGAAACAATCTTAAAGCAAAAATCCACCTTAAGACACTTTTAAATGTTTTAATATTGCTGTTGGTGATGCAAGTGGTATTTGTAGGTCGATCTTATTGTATGATAGTCATTTATTCTACCAGCAAATAACTGGCCAAATGCACAAGACTTGACAAAATGTCAATCAAGATACTTTTCGTGTAATGTCAATTAAATTGAATTGGGCATATTCTCAAACTGTGTAAACAACTGCACACTGAGCGAATGCCATTATTGTCAGATGTGGCTTCCTAGAAGTGGGTTCACAGAGTTGTATGGATACTTCTGCTGAGTAAAAGCCCCTTAAATCTGGAACGTAGTCTAATGTTAAGTTAGCCAGATAACCTGCTTCTTGGAACAAGCCCCCTGGTCTTTTCATGTAATGGTGTCCAGGCTGGTTGAGGAACATACCGTAGATGTATGCAGCAGAAAGGATGCGCAAGTTCCTCAAAGCTAAAACTTTTGCAGTAAAGTAAACTGATAACACACAGCCCCACACACATTATGTACAGATACTGTAGGTACAGTACAGTTCATCATAGGCTTTCTACACAGCAACAACAATCAGTACACAAGCCCTATGGTTTTTGTTGAAAATCCATAGTCTTGTTTATGCAAATAAACCCACTTTTATTTAGTTTGGAATATACCGCCAGCTGTACTATGGCTGTTATAGCTGCACAAAACTTCGTGCTAAAAGTTCAGGTGTGTTTCTTGAGGTTATCACAAAGTATTGGGAAGTATGACATCACTGAACCATGTTGACATGATCAAGGCAGGTGGAGGGACAGTGAGTACGCCCGAGAGGTCAATCACAACACAGATTCCACCAGCATCACAATGAACATCAGAGACTGACGATGAATAACAATGAGCAGGTGTCTGAGGGTGGAGTTTTCTTTTAAGGAGCTCACATTTAGCTGTTAGCCCTGGGTTGTGCCTCAGACATAGTTTGGATCTATTACCACAAAGTAGCAATGATCTTGACCTCATGTGAAGCTACATTTTATATCCAACTCACTCTCTTCTGCAAGGAACCTGTGATGCAAATTCATAGAGTTTATATATAGCCTGTCTTTCATCAGCCTGTTATTCCCCGATGCATTCCCAGTGGCTAAATGGAAAATGTGGACCAGCTGTGTGCTCATTCACACATGTGGACTTATTAGCATTGCCGGTGGCTAGTTTTCTACTATTGCACGTGTCTTTTTACATACTTTCTAATTTTGCTAAGTTCACTCTGTCAATGTAATCAATGTAAGAGTTAAATGACCAAAGTTTACTTTTCTGCCTGTTTCCCACAGCATGTTTCTAAGGATGAAGCCAGTCTCATTGGATAGCCATGTTTTATCTCCATGACAGCTATGTCACTCAGCCCTCTCTGCAGTGACCCCTGCACAGCAAAGGATGCTGGAAAATAACGAGCACTTTTATCCCGGTCAGGATGACAAAGACGGGGAGGATGAGGAGGAGGAAGAGGAGCAGGGAAGAGAATGGGAAGATGAACATGACATGGAGAATGGAGGGTTAGAGGGTCTGGAGGAGACGGAAATGACGGGAGGACGACAATCCTGGGAAGGGAAAGGTGGCGAGATGGTAAAACCAGCAGCCATTGTGGTCGGTAGACAGAGAGCCGACCGACCCATGCGGCAGCCGGGCAACCGGGGTAACGCATACATGTCCAATCAAGCCCTGATGCATCATCAAGCAGCCAATAAGCAACAGCATCACGTCATCGCAGCCAATCAGCAGCCTCACCATGCAGGCATGAATGCGCTGCAAAAGAGACGAGCTCTCATGGAGCGCAGCATGACCACAATGGCTCCCATGGAGGACACTTTCCTGACCATGATGGTGTTCCGCATTGGGATTCCCGACATCAAACAAACAGTAGGTGCATGTTCTCGAAAAACACTACGCCAACCATATGCAAACATTTCATGAAACAAAGACTCGTGCAAAACTCCCAGGACCCCTGATCTGAAACTGATATAAATCTACAAAACATAGAATCCAAAGATTCAGTAAAGTCGAGGCAGACAAAATGTAGCGCAGGTCAGTTTGTAGAAATGGTGTCAAGCTCAATCAAAATCAAACATTTAACGTTTAGTAAAAAAATCTCCCTTACAAACAATGCACTGACTGCAGGACTTTCCAAATGAGGAAGTAGTTCAAGTCAATTCTCTCTGGTATTACTGTCTCAAAGAGAGAGAGAGATAGCTTTTAAGCTGGAGTGCAGAACGTTTGTCTCCCCCCTCTGGCAGTGAGAGTAGTTACCATATGGGAGAGACTATAGCAACGGAGTAGCGGCTAGGTGTATGGCGTACGCTAAGTTTCTGGAGTAAAATCTCCAGATAAAAAAGAAACTTGCCGTTCAGAGGAAGGATAACTTTGCACGTGAAGACTTGAAGAGAAAGCTCCAGGGGGTGGGAGAGAAGCAGCAAGCTCACCTGCAGGCGTAGGTGCGCCAGCGCAGGAAAGATGCTACCTCCTGCCTTAATCAGCATTGTGTGAACTCGTTTGGCAAGGGTTTGAATGTATGGGACGCTTATTTTTATGCAAAAGTTGGACTCCAGCTTTTATTCGACAAACAAAATAACGATCGGTATCGAGAACCCCTGGGTACTTGATGCATACATTTCTTTTTCACTATGTGCACAAATGGACAATTAAATCTCTTATTTTTAAAACATTTTCCTTCCAGTCATCCACAAGCCCAGGGATAATTCCCAAAGGTCAGTAGTAAAAAAAACGCAGAACTTGACTTGTGTCGAGCAACCTGCGAGGGCTGACGTATTTAGTCAACAACACCAGGTAAGCATCTGCCTTGGGTCAGGCATGGTCATAATTAGTTTCCAAAACTGAAGTTAGTATCAATTCACACTTCCAGCTGCTCTCTACTGCACAGTGCCAGCAGGTGAGAATTGGCCAGCCCACACACGCAATAACCAGGTGATAATGGGTGCTCCACTATAACCCCCCCCCCCCCCCCACATCTTCCTTTCTCCATTTTCAACTCCCTGAACATGCCGACTGTTCTACATGTCAGCTAATCTGCCCTCAATTTAACAGTAATTGCTAATTATCTTATAGGTTTTAATGAGTTTGGGGAGAGCTGGGGAAGTGAGTGACTGGAAAGAAATGAATATGTGGAAAGGCATCTGTGTTGCTCTTAGGTCTCCATCAGCCACCGGCATCATATTCAGCTCTGCACATCACTGACAAATACTCCGCTCCCCAAACCTCGCAGCTGAAATAATATTGAGCTGAATTAGAAGAGATGAAGAGAGAGGGTGACTATTAGCAGCTAGAGTGAGGGGAAGACATGCATGCTATGAAGAGAGAGGTGGGGAATGAATAAGTAAAAAGGAAGATATATGCATTTACAAAAACCATAATACTGCACGGTGAAGATCCAAATAACTCTCCTGTGTGAGGACAAGTGTTGCCAGAAAGATCTCAGAAAATCTTCGATCGTATAAAACAGAACGATGGGAGAAGAAGTGCCACTGTAATATACAGTATGCATTACATTAAACTCGTCTCCCAGGGATTAGCCACTCGATCTCTCTTGCTTTAACACACACACACACACACACACACACACACACACACACACACACACACACACACACACACACACACTGTAGAAATACTCAATACTGCACAATTACGCTACCATAAGAATGCAGAGACACACACGCACATATACTTCACAACTCACTTATACACACACACGCACATATTCATCACGTGGTTTACCTCCTGGGGACCACCAAGACATTGCTACGGCAACGGGTGCCTGCATTCACTAATGAACTGGTTGCCATGCCAATAGAGTTGGCTACACTATCAAATAGTGCAACCTAGTGGGGGGTGGGGACTGAGGGGACATGGAAGTGTGCTGAGCTGTGCAATTTTACTTACAGTTCTCTGAGATGGAACAATAGCATTGATTCATACATCTCATTCAGACCGCTCAGCCTTCTGGTTGGAGCCCTACGCCCGGTCAGCTCTGTCCTCCGGCTGCAGGCTTTAATAAGAAAGGGACAAGAAAGATGGTCTTCCTGTGGAAATGCAAGGAAATGTAATAATATGAGGAAATGGGCAGTGCACAAATCACCGTGAAATCTAGTTAGGCATACCACATACACATGATACCGTGCATCTAAGGGTGTTGTTCTTCTCCATTGAGGCCGGTGAGCCTCTGGTGTATCACACACACACACACACACACACACACACACACACACACACACACGTATAGTAAGAGGAGAAGGAGCTTTTCTCTTAACGCTTTGTTTGTTCTTTATCTTCTTGATTGTGGTGCACGTGTGACATTATGCATGCATAGATCAAAGAAGGAGAATAAAATACAAAATACAAATATTTATTCCGCTGTAGAATTTTGACTTCTTCATTTCGGGTAAAGAGAAAAGGGATGAACCTGAATATCCTGATAGCATTTACAGACTGTAAGGACAGTCAGTGTAAGTCATCGTATTGACTTGAGTGTGGCAGAGGATTAATAATTTAAAAGTAATGCATTCATATTCTGCACACATCACATTCTCATGCATTCACCAACTCAAGTTAAAACGTCATGCTACATTATTAATCCATCATAATAAAATGTCATTGGCAAGATATTCAACCAAACGCACTAAATAAAGCGGGAATTAATTTTTAGTTTTCTCACAGACAGCTGTTAAAGGAATGATCCTATTTCTTGAAAATAAAAAAGAACCGACTCTTTAATTTTGATTTGATAAAAACTGTTATTAAGAACCGTTAATCCTTATTCTGGGTGTAGGTGAGATTAAACATTATCTGACCTCCCTGCTGCGCTCTGTGTGTCTGTCAGAGGTGTCTCCAGTTTGACCAGGACTGCATGGTGTGGAGCGCTAAGCAGCAGATCATCTGCTCCCTCAGCGAGTCCTTGTGGGACGTCTTCAACTACGGCCTCTTCCAGCCGGCTGGAGACGGACGGGACGCCAAGTTCCTGGAGGAGGAGCGGGCCCTGCGGGACTACTCACAGACCTTTGAGAAAGGAGTGCCCTACCTGGAGGTATGGAGGTGGACACTTAGCACCAACACCCTCAAGAAACTCTGACTACTGCTAAAGATGAAGAGTCTGTATTTTTACACTGAACTGGTTATGTTGCCTGTGAATTTTATTTTACAAAATAAAAATCTAAATACTGTTTCAGAAATTTCCAAATGTATGTATTAATTTAAATATACTAAGTCTAATTGTTTTTAAATAAATAGCCAATAAAATATTTAAATAATTTTGAAATACAAAAGATAATATAAAAAACTTTCTGGTGAACAATAGCAGCATAGTATATAATAACATATATATATATATATATATATATATATATATATACACACACATATTAGTACACATATACATATACTATATATATGTATATATATATATATATATATATATATATATATACACACACATATATAGTACACATATACATATACTATATATATGTATATATATATATATATATATATATACACACACATATATAGTACACATATACATATACTATATATATGTATATATATATATATATATATATATATATATATATATACACACACATATATAGTACACATATACATATACTATATATATGTATATATATGTATATGTGTACTATATATATATATATATATATATATATATATATATATATATATATATATATATATATATATACATATACAAATACTATATATATACTGTATATAGATTTAATAATTTTCTAAAAGCCTTGTTGTTCTTTAATAAACTAAGGGATTTAAGTAAAGAATACAGTCAAAGGAGAAAAGGTGAAAACTAAGGTAGCGATATAGAAAAGTTTGTGAATAAAACAATTTACATATAAATAGATACTAGATATATAAATCTGATATTCAAAGTGCATCATCTGGATAATTATATATATATATACATATCAATCCCCCAAATTCCCACAAATGAGAGTTTCCTCAGTAGCTACTGAGTGCACTCTTTATTACTGAACATAAAACACAGCATTGTTGTCATCACCAAATTGCATCCAGAGGAAACAGGTTGAACAACAGCATCTTTGTGTGCATCGCACGTCTTCTGCAGCTACTGTAGTTTGATGACATTAACTATTGCACTGCATCATACTTTTATAACCGTTATTGCTCATAACTAAGTAAAACCCATAAGGAATGCTCTACAACTGGAGACAAATTACTCAAAGTTTACTTTTTTATTAGAATTCCCATGTTTCACACGAATCTTGACAAAAAAAGAATAACCACCTCATGGATTTAATTGCATTTTGTTCTTTATGTAACCTAGAAATGATATTATATGTCTTCACTTTTTAGGAAGTGGGCTGTGAGATGAAGTTTTCATGCTGTGATACAATTATCTCACAGTGCCCTCTGGTGGTCCAGCTGCTGTAAATGTTGAGGAGCTGGGTGGGGCTGAGAGGATCCTGCACTCAGGGTTCGGCCTCAAACCAGAGTGTGTCACAAGGTCCCAGATGAGGACATGACTATGTACAGATGAGGACATGACTATGTACAGATGAGGACATGTACAGATGAGGACATGACTATGTACAGATAAGGACATGACTATGTACAGATGAGGACATGACTATGTACAGATGAGGACATGTACAGATGAGGACATGACTATGTACAGATAAGGACATGACTATGTACAGATGAGGACATGACTTTGTACAGATGAGGACATGACTATGTACAGATGAGGACATGTACAGATGAGGACATGACTATGTACAGATGAGGACATGTCTATGTACAGATGAGGACATGACTATGTACAGATGAGGACATGACTATGTACAGATGAGGACATGTACAGATGAGGACATGACTATGTACAGATGAGGACATGACTATGTACAGATGAGGACATGACTTTGTACAGATGAGGACATGTACAGATGAGGACATGACTATGTACAGTTGAGGACATGACTATGTACAGATGAGGACATGTACAGATGAGGACATGACTATGTACAGTTGAGGACATGACTATGTACAGATGAGGACATGTCTATGTACAGATGAGGACATGACTATGTACAGATGAGGACATGTCTATGTACAGATGAGGACATGTACAGATGAGGACATGACTATGTACAGATGAGGACATGACTATGTACAGAGGAGGACATGTCTATGTACAGATGAGGACATGTCTATGTACAGATGAGGACATGACTATGTACAGATGAGGACATGTCTATGTACAGATGAGGACATGACTATGTACAGATGAGGACATGACTATGTACAGATGAGGACATGTACAGATGAGGACATGACTATGTACAGATGAGGACATGACTATGTACAGATGAGGACATGACTTTGTACAGATGAGGACATGTACAGATGAGGACATGACTATGTACAGTTGAGGACATGACTATGTACAGATGAGGACATGTACAGATGAGGACATGACTATGTACAGATGAGGACATGTCTATGTACAGATGAGGACATGACTATGTACAGATGAGGACATGTCTATGTACAGATGAGGACATGTACAGATGAGGACATGACTATGTACAGATGAGGACATGACTATGTACAGAGGAGGACATGTCTATGTACAGATGAGGACATGTCTATGTACAGATGAGGACATGACTATGTACAGATGAGGACATGTCTATGTACAGATGAGGACATGACTATGTACAGATGAGGACATGTCTATGTACAGATGAGGACATGTCTATGTACAGATGAGGACATGTCTATGTACAGATGAGGACATGACTATGTACAGATGAGGACATGTACAGATGAGGACATGACTATGTACAGATGAGGACATGACTATGTACAGATGAGGACATGACTTTGTACAGATGAGGACATGTACAGATGAGGACATGACTATGTACAGATGAGGACATGACTATGTACAGATGAGGACATGACTTTGTACAGATGAGGACATGTACAGTTGAGGACATGACTATGTACAGATGAGGACATGACTATGTACAGTTGAGGACATGTCTATGTACAGATGAGGACATGACTATGTACAGATGAGGACATGTCTATGTACAGATGAGGACATGTACAGATGAGGACATGACTATGTACAGATGAGGACATGTCTATGTACAGATGAGGACATGACTATGTACAGTTGAGGACATGACTATGTACAGATGAGGACATGTACAGATGAGGACATGACTATGTACAGTTGAGGACATGTCTATGTACAGATGAGGACATGACTATGTACAGATGAGGACATGTCTATGTACAGATGAGGACATGTACAGATGAGGACATGACTATGTACAGATGAGGACATGACTATGTACAGAGGAGGACATGTCTATGTACAGATGAGGACATGTCTATGTACAGATGAGGACATGACTATGTACAGATGAGGACATGTACAGATGAGGACATGACTATGTACAGATGAGGACATGACTATGTACAGATGAGGCCTTGTAACTAAATTCTGCTCCACAGCAGACATGGGTTTATTTATAACATGAGTAATGTCACTACGGTGCTTTAATCGGGCCAGTAATCTCTGGTATCGAGCAGTTTATGGATACTGTTAATATTTGTGCTTACTAATAAGCACATAGTAGTTATTTCAATCTACATTTTTGGCTAAGATTGCTCCTTCATCCCGGCCGAAACACATATCCGATGCTTGAAATATGCAGCTGTTCTCCGGCTGTGTGAGTTGCAGCATGTGGTTCAGTTCAGCTGTCAGCTGCTAGACAGGAGCTTGACTTCTCCTCTCACCTCCGCACTCCTCAGTACAGTACTGATGTCGAGACAGCGCAGCCAGTCGTGTGTTTTTCATTGACGTGGTCGCCGATTCAGAGCGAGAGCCTGAAGGCAAACCCACCTGAACTCAGTGCATTCATCTTTTGAAGGTTATGTCTATGACTCAATGTGGTTTTTGAAGACTAGATTCTCTAGACTATATTTTAGACCAATGTTTACTTAATTTTTTATTCATGGCAGAATAGAGAATTTTTTTTCATGTCCAATACCACAAACCTTGAGTATCTTCCGGTGCAAATCTCTTAAACAACTCAGCTGTTATTAATACATTTCTATGGATGCACTTTGCTTAACCTAGCCATCTAAAAAACATCATGCTCAAACTGGGAAATGACTCCCCTGAAGAAATACACAGCCCATAACATATATTACAATATTACTGCTGTTTTTATTTAAAATGTTCACTTGTTCTCCAAGACTTGAATTCTCTACTTAAATCACTTAATTTATGAAACAACAAAACATTAATAAGCTTCTTAAAAATGATGAAGCTTTATTACTCCTCTAACTGAGTATGTTTAATCTAAGTTTTTATGTACCAAGTATCAATACCAATATATATTATACTAATATAATAATATAATATTATTATATAATTTAATATATATATATATATATATTATATTATATTATATATATTCTATATATTATATAATTATATATATATATATATATAATTATATTATATATATATAATTATATATATTATATATATGTGTAATTATATATATTATATATATAATTATATAATATTGTATATAATATATATATATATATATATAATTATATTATATTGTATATAATATACTTGATATAATTCAACCTCAATGACCGTTGTTGACATAATTATAATTTGTTCAGGCTAATGGATCGTATTAGATTAGATTTTCTTCCAATATCCGATCCAGTGATTTTTGGCCTGTATCGGATCGGCTCATCCCTAATAGAGAAGGCTCTAAAGAATTTAGACCACCACATAAGAAAACTCTGCGAAATATTGCTGCATGTATATAATTAACATTTACTGAAAATAAAACAAAAATATTTTATAAAAAAATAAAATATTATAAGGAATATGCAGTTTTTGTTCTGTTCAGGAAGGAAACTCCACCATGTTATAGGTGTTTAAATATCCAGGATGTATTAGAGGAAATGCAGCACTATACAGTATGTCAGATCCTATGTATATATGTATATATAACTTATGTGGTTGTATTGTTTTTGATTTGCTCATCAAATAATTAACATTAACTCTCTTTTACTTTGTCAGCCTTCTTTGCTGCTATGTACACAATTTTTATAAAGACGTGTATATATTTCAATGCAGCTTTACTGCACATGGGATTAAGCTTTTCCCAAGAAACAGACACCAAATCTGACTTAATACTTTAAAGAAATAACTGATGGAGCTGTTCCAACGTCTATGAGTGGGAGAGTGAATTTTTGGAAGCAGTGAGAGAGTTTAGCTTCAGATAACAAGAGTAATGGTGCTTTTTGTGCTTTAAAGCTGCAATGCTGCGATGTTAAATATAATTATTTGCTCAAAAATCAAGCCATTTATGATTCTATGAATAACAAATTCAAAGAATAATCAATTTTAATTGAAATTCGATGCCCAGCTTAGATTGTAAATCACCATCTGAAGTCCGGATCTCCAGCACAAATGTTAATCCTTTCGTTTCAACTGAACTGCGTTGCAGTGTGATGAATTTTTCACATTCATCTTTTTCTGGTCCTCAGTTTAGGTACAAAACCAGAGTTTATAAACAGACGAATCTGGATGAAAAGGCGCTCTCCAAACTCAGCACAAAGGTATTTCTTCTCGTGTCTATTGCCTACTTCTGCTGCACTGGATTAATTTCCACTCATACATCCGTTTCCTTCCTCTCTCAGGCCAGTCTGAAGAAGTTCCAGGAATACATTCAGACTGGAGCAATAGACAAAATGGCAAAAGTCCTCGATAAAGGTCTTGATCCAAATTTCCACGACCCTGACACTGGAGGTGAGTGTGCTGCCTCTCACTGTGGAAATCACATTTTTGACTAGATTCGTTCTTTGATTTCACATAAATGATTTTACAAGTGACTGATGATATGAGATTAGAGTATCTGAGGGTGGATTTTCACTTGCACCTTTCTACCTGCCGTCCTTCCTGACCCCCGCCCCCTTCTGTGGGTCAGAGATCCCGCTCTCTGTGGCCATGCAGTCAGGCCTGCCGGTGGAGGGCGTCAGGTTGCTGGTTCAGGGCGGCGCTCATTTGGACTTTAGGTGCAGAGATGGCTTCACACCGGTGCACAAAGCTGTGAGGGCTCACAATCACGCTGGGCTGCTGGTAAGCAAACACTCAAATTGATTGATTATTATAAGAATGTATAGGGTTTAGGCAAAGTCACATAAATCCATATCTATAAAAGCGTTTTATCACATGTGGGTGGTCATTAGATTGAAAGATGATTCAAAGCATTCGTCAGTTCCTTAAATAATGTAACACTGTTGCCCTGCTGTGGCTTTAACTTGCAGTATAACACTTTCTGGTTGTATTTATGACATCAGATGTTATATAATCAAACTATATATACATCTAATTGATTTAGACATGACGATGTTTATCACAGTCACTCAGTATCATTCTAATTATACTATGTGATCGTGTTGATCAGCGGCAGCAATTCTTTCTTTCCTTCTTTCTTTCTTTCCTTCTCAAGTCGTCTATTTCTCATTACAGACAGAATATGCACGCCCACACACATTAGAAAGATAATGCTTTTCTTTTGTTTTGCCTTGCCAGGCTCTCTTGTCCCTTGGTGCGTCTCCAAACTACAAAGACCGCTGCGGCCTGTCCCCGCTGTACCACACTGTCCTGACAGGAGGCGACACCTCCTGCTGTGAGACTTTGCTGTATTACAGAGCAAGGCTGGGCTCGCGGGATGAGAACGGCTGGGACGAGTCCCATCAGGTACCAATGGACAGTTTAATAATATAAATCCATTGATTCCAATGTGGTCTCATGGTTTCCTTCCACATTTTCATGTGGTCTTTGTTTCTCTTCATGTTAACTTAAGCAAAGCACCAACATCCTGATCTCTGTGTATGAAGTCTCCTCTTTCTTCTCTCAGCCTTGCTCACTTGTCTCTCCATTCTCTCTCCTTCCTCCCCTCCTTGTCTCTTTCCATAGCACAGGGATGAAGACGAGTTTGGAATGGAAGAAATACACAAGGTACCCTTCATCTCATCATCCCCACCAGCCTTTCAGAGGCTCTAACAATCGAGATATGATACAAATGTACATAAACTGAATGAAGTGACCACGTAGTCTTTCAAAGTCCAACTCAGAAAGAGCAGTGGATACCGTCTCTTGCTCACCGTAGATACGGGTGCATTGCCTTCATCATGTCTCTGTGACATTCTAGTAGAGTTGCGTTTGTGCTGCGAGCCGGTTGTCATGGTATTTTATTTTGGTTTTGCCATGCTCTGTGTTTTCTTTCTGTACTTTGTACGTATCTTGTGATATTTTAGTCCCTGCTGAAAGAATATGAGGGAACCTCTCAGGCTGCTGAAGGCTCATCTCTGTTGTTTTAATGATTTCTGTTTCCTTTCTTTTCCAACATGGTGCAATGTAATTGGCTCTGACCTTGTTTTTCTGTGAGAGTAATTATGGATCTAAATGTGGATGTAAGACATGTCATCTCCCTGTCTTTCTCTTTGTATCTCTTTTGCAATATCCTTCATCTTCTCCCCTTTTCTGCCTAATTCTATCCTACTGAAACAGTCCCTCGTCTCTTTCTATACTTTTAAATTCTGACAATTTGTGGATTTTTCTATCACACTCTTGACACTGAAAGGCTTGCCAGAATGGTTTTGCCCAGCACTTGGAGCATCTGCTGTTTTATGGGGCAGACACCTCTTCTCAAAATGCCTCAGGGAACACTGCACTTCACATTTCTGCGCTGTACAACAAGGCAAGTATGGAAACAGATTCCCTTATATGAAGCTATTATTACCATGATTAGTACTGCTGGTTTTTCTAAAGGTGTTAACCCATCACTCTCCCTCTCTGGATGATCAGGAAAGCTGTATCCGCGTTCTTCTGTACAGGGGCGCATATAAGGAGGCAAAGAACAAACATGGCCAGACCCCTTTTCAGGTAAATGGTTTAACCCATTAAAACTACGCATTTTTTAGAATTTAGATTTACATCTAACTTTGTTTGTTTTTGTGTTTGCAGCTAGCTATAATGTCTGGTCACTTTGAAGTTGGGGAAATCATCAAAAACCACAAAGATTCTGACGTAGGTAAGCTTTCAAGCCAAACGGTGTCTTCTGAGGTGGCGATGGAGTGATACTATCGGTTCCCAACGTTTGCTTTTCTTTGTACTTTCCTGAATCTATCATGTATTTGCCCTTATTATCTCCCTACTTTCCCCCTAACAATCTACTTAATTTCTCCCCCCATTTCATCTTGTCACATCAAACCCCACTGCCCTTCCTCACTTTTTATTCCTTCTAACTCGTCACCTCTGAACCCTCACCCATAAACCTCACACCCCCATCTTCAGTGCCCTTTTTGGAATCGCCAAAGTATGTTCCCAAGCGAAAAGAGAGCACCCACACTCTGCCTCTCCCCTCACTTCACTCCCACCCCCTACTGCGTGCTAACAGCGATAACTCCATGACCCAGTCTGACCCTCTGGCCCTGCCCAACAAGGCTGCAACCAATCCCAACCCGGGACAGGTACTGAGGACGATTAGGTGGATGCTCATCTGCTGCTCTTTGTGATATTAGATTTGCTTTGCTGATTTCTTTCTCAGTCTTTGACTCATAGTAAGTTACAGGATCAACTTTGACCCTCTGTCTATGTGGCACTTGGTGTATTTCTGCAGGGCCAACGCAGGGCTTCCATCGGCATGAGAAGCTCCAGCAGCCCCAGGACTCGTACTCGCTCCCCATCCAGAGGGAGAGGAGGCCAAAGTGACACAGAGGATAGGCACCGGCAGCCAAGAGGCAGGCAGGGGTAAGGGAGGATGTATTGCATGACCGGGTCCTTTAAGGCCATCTACCGCTATATGCAGGACAATTACTATTTGTGTCTCAGTTGTATTTTTAACTGAAAGAATGTCACATGTGTTGAGTGCAGTATGGATGGATATTGATGTCCTGTAAGGCAACAGAAATGGAAGAGCTAGTCACGGCCTGAAAGAGGAAGGTTGTGCAATTGCTCCGCCGAGTCTACAGACAAGCTAGCAGCTCTAATGTTAACATGCTGATCAACATCTTAGTTTAGCATGTTAGCATGTGAACATTTGCTAATTACGGCGAAACACAAAAAACAGCTGAGGCTGATGGGAAGGAAATTAGTTTTGCAGTTATTTGGTCAAAAAACGAAATAAATGGAACAAATGAAAATGAAGATTTTGACATAGTGATGGCGCTAGGTGTGCCAGATCACCAAAGTCTTCATTCAAACGTAGGGTGGATAGACATTTGATGCCTTTTTATTTTAATGTTTGTTGCTGTAATTGTTTGTCTTGCCAAATTCTTTTTTTATCTTGCTCTGTGAAGCACTTTGGGCTGCATGGTTGTATGAAAGTTGAGTTCAATGAACAGTTGTTGAGATACTTCAGTCTGGGTCAAAGTGGTGGACTGACTTTCAACTCTTCTAGTTCTAGTTTGGGTAAGAGAAATCCTTGGTATGGTACTGCATTTTCAATTTCGAATCACTAATTCTAAATGACATAAATGTTTACCCTACAGTACATTCATTTATTGTAACTCCCAAAATAGAGTGTACTTAAGAGTTTTATTACAGCACAGAATGAATGAACACTGAATTGTTAAAAGGTTCTATATATCTGACATATGATATGTTCTGAATACCAGATGCTGTTAGTAAATACAAGATTACAGCTCGCATTCTTACTGTTGCTATGACTGATTAATATGACTCAACTACTGACTGATATAGCCTGACAAGCTGTAGTTGTCTCACTTTGTCTCACTTGTTCCACAGTGTGCGACACAGTCTTATCTCTTGGTTTTGATAGTGACTTTCTCTCCCCCCCCCTCTCTCTCTCTCCCTCTGTAGTGCAACCTCAGCGGGCAGTGGTGGAGGTCAGATGAAGCGTATGTACAGCGCAGTGCCAGGGCGGGTTTACATGGCCACTCGTGCACACTCTGCAAGTGGAGACAGAGAGCTGTCACTTAACAAAGGCGACAGAGTTAAAGGTGAGATAGAGGCAAAATGTACAAATAGTGATTCACGAGAATATGAGGAAAAACTTCCCCGAGAGGTGATTTTAATCATGTTGTTGCTGCAATACAGTCTTATGCAGAACAATCTAAAACATTAACAGTAAGAAAGAGATGTACATGAGGGACGAGAGGATTGTAAACAAGAGAAATGAGAAGCACCAGCGGACACATCCAGTCAACACAAAGCAATACCAGTTCCTCTCCATTCTCAGTGGATTGTACAATGTTATTATAAAAATTAAAAAAAAGGTAGCTTAAGGTAAACAAGGAAGGTTGAGGGAAAGATATATAACAGTGTAAGAGTTTGTGACAATGGATTTACTACCCAAATGAAATGATATCCATCTATGCTATCTATTTATCTGTCTATCTATCTGTCTCAGTGTTAAGTGTAGGAGAGGGGGGATACTGGGAGGGGACAGTGAGAGGTCGCACCGGCTGGTTTCCTTCAGACTGCGTGGAAGAAGTGGCGGCTCCCAGCAAAGACAATCGATCAGGTAAGAGTTGGAGCTTCACCCTACCATTGTATTTAAAAAATATTCTGTCCATGGCAAATGTGTAGCCTTTTGTGTTTTGTGTTGATCTCTCTGCCCTTCTGCAGCAGACAGTGGCACATCTACAGCACATGTACATTTACTTTCCCCCTATTTTCACACATGCACTGTTCACGCAGCAAGCAAACCATATGGGCTCTAAATATATGTAATTCATTTGTGCGTCCCGCTGAAGACGCAACACTTCTAGAAAAAGACGGAGAAGAGTGTTATGACAGAAGCTGAAGGTTTTAAATTGAGCATAGGTTTTATGCCTGCATGTGCCTTTGCAGAGACGCGCAGTGAGAAAGCCAAGAGGAAGCTTTTCCGTAACGTGACTGTCGGAGCCTACGATGGCACTGACGGCCCCAGGTAAGAAAAGTTGCTCTGACCACTGATAAGTACGTTGCTAGGAAAGTGTAAATGTGAGGGCGATTGTGTTTGTCTGCCCTGTTTCTGTACTGTCCCCGTCTTCTCTCCCAATGCATGCTGGGACAGGCCCCTGCCCCGATCAACCCTGAACAGAATACCAGTTTAGAAAATAGATGGACTCATAAAACAAGAATAATCCTGGTAGGCTGCAGCCTCTGATATAGTTCGAGTTGTGGTTTGTGGATCACATGAGTGTGGGCAGCAACTGAACTGTCTGCTCTCTGGTGTATTACTCTAAGGAAAGACTGTGAGGCCAGTCAAGGTGGTTGAAATAGTTGACACACTCGTGTTTTGCTGCCAACATGAGGTTCATGTGTGTGTGTGTGTGTGTGTGTGTGTGTGTGTGTGTGTGCGTGAGTGCTCTCTTGCTTCACCTACTGTGCTTTCATGTCTTCCCGTGTGCTGCATGTGTCTGTTTTCTGCTGATCCTGAACAGTGCTTGTTCTCTATTGTTTTGCTGTGTGAACACGTCAGCGTTGAAAGCACAAAGAGCAGCCATGTCATTTTCAGCTCTGCCCCTTTTGGCTCTACCAGACAAATGCACTTGTCTCTTTGAAACCACAATCCACATGCCTCTCTCTCTCTCTCTCTCTCTCTCTCTCTCTCTCTCTCTCTCTCTCTCTCTCTCTCCTCTGTTGTTGCTTGTTTACACTGAACACAATAATGCCATAATGAAAGGTAGAGGGGGGGGGGAACTTCTCCTCCTCCATGGCATCTGTCTGAAGCCGCAGCTCAGCCCCGGGCAGCTGCAGCTGTGTATTATGAAGCTATGCATGTTTGTTTGAGAGTTAGTGTGTGCCTGCGTGTGTCTTTGCCTGTACATCGTGCTGCTGATGAGTCATGAGGAGGCTGAGACACCAAGCGTTGGTTAGGTCCCTGGGCTAGTGAGAAAGACTTACTAGTCGCCACCCTGGGGTTTCACAGCCTCTTACACATTGTAGCTGGCATTACCCTTGTGCTGAGCCACTCTCACTGTCATTCAAAAAAGGCATTCACTTTAATGCAGCTGCGCTTGTGTTCTAAATGGAAATAGCTGCCACTGGGGGTTATATTACCTGTGTTAAGCTGGTTAAGCATAATTGCAGCACTGTGGTGAAGTGGTGCTCAATTAAGAGCAAGGTGATCCGGAGCATGTTCCCTCACTGCATGCAGGCATTTGGGAGAATGTCAATTACTATTTCAGAGAGAGAGAGAGAGGGAGAGTGTTTGTTAGCCTGTGTGGTGATGACAGCTCTGCGTTAGAAGAGAGGAGGGAGAGAGGGGAAAGTTTGCAAATGTGTGTGCGTGTGTGTGTGAGTAAATCCAGGGTGAGAATCAGCTGTTAGTATATCTGTGATACAGCGGATGTGCAAATGCAAGCACTGTCTCTCCCTGTGCTGCCTTACATTTATACCCATCCCCCGCATCCCCACACTGCAAATTCCGCTCTCCATCTCCCCGATTTTGCAACCAAACCCTCTTCCGGTCATGTACCAGCACACACACCCCATACACTCTCTCCCTGTTGTGATAATCGCTGGTATTTTCTCTCTCTTCTTTCTTTCACATTGTCTTCCTCTTGTCTGAAGTGTGCGGGGTGCAGACCAGCACGTTGTCCCTCTCCTTCTCATTCCCCACCTCTCTCGCTCTCTCTCTCTCCTTCACTCTCGCGGCTCTCTCCGGCTGAGCTCTCGCTGGAAGACTGGGAGGAGGAGGAGGAGGAGGAGGAGGGAGGAGGAGGTGGTGGTGGTTGAGAGAGCGCGCGCAAGAGAGGAGGGGGGGACATGGCAATGGGGGGATGCGGAGAGAGAGATTTCTCTCTCTCCCTCTCTTCTTCGTGGCCGTCACTGGGCCCCAGAAACAGGAGCGTGTGGTTCATTTACAGGTAGCGGCTGTTTCCTCATTCATTGGCTGGCTATGGATGTGAGGAGAGGACAATGGAGAGAGGGGAGAGGTAGATGATGCTATTGAGAGGCCGTGCCTTTTCAAAGACAGACTAATAAGCTATGTATTCTGTGGGTGTGCGTGTGTGTGCGTGCGTGTATCTTAAATTTGTGTTTTTTTCCTATGCATGTGAATATCTGTGGCTATTGAATGGAGACTCTGCAGCATGTTTATTTCTGTGTCTTCCTCCCGTGTGTCTTTGAACGCTGTGTGCCTGTGTGTTAGTGCATGAAAGCGAGCACATATTGATGCATTTCAGTCAGACAGTGTGGGTGTATTTCATTCTCTTTGAGTCATGATTTCTTTAAGCAGATATGTTTCATTCACCAGGACTTCCCATTTATTCCTGTTCCTTTAAAAAAAAAAAAAAAAAATAGAAATGCTGTTGTCACATCCCATATTTTTTAATGTATCCCAGTGTACCATTAAAAATGTGAGGTATTTTGACCGTACAGAAGATGAAAATGAATTATTAGTCAATAAGTGGCAAGAGCGCGGCTTGTCAGTTCTTATCGAGCTCTAATCTGAGATACCGGTCATTTCTGTGCATGTCTCTGTGTGTGTGTGCATGCATCGGTGTGTATGTCACTATATACACTGAATGAAATGTATGTGGTTTTCACATATGAGTGTATACGTCATAGTGCTTGATTGCTGTGAGAGTATCTCTTCTGCACATATATTTAGGTATATGTGCGGTTCATCTATCTACCACGTCTCCATCCACAGTGTGTCACTAACATCCACCAAGCGCTTCACTTGTGGTGTGTGGGTATTGTCCCCACATAGCCAGTCAATCTGCATGTACATCCAGCAGGTGAATAGTTAAAAAGCAGCCCTTTTTTCTCAGTAATTGTGGATAGAAGAGAGGATGACTCAGGAGGGTACATAATAACTCTGGTCTCTAGTAGGCTTACTGCTTCATTGCAGCCAGTTCAGAGAGCGCGTGTCCTTCTAGCCAACAGGGATTAACCAGCGACTTTGCGCTTTATCTGGCCCTAATTGGCCAGGCATTAATGATCAATGTGGTGACAGACAAGTTGGCTTTAAATATGCAAAGGAAATCAGGTGTGTTACCGCAAGCCAGCAACACAACTTAGAACCACCTGGAGGACCGACGCAGGCCATGTTTCCCGTTTGTAGAAGTGGATGGATGAAGAGCCCAATGGATCCTTCCACCCACTCTTTGCTACTTTGATCCTCAGAGAGGGAAAGCATGGTGGAGGACAGGGTGAGAGAAAAAGGAATGAGGTGTGAGGAGCAGATGGCTGGAAGGCGGCTGAGCGTTGGCGAAACAGTAACATTGATGGAGAACACACAAGGGATGGACCTCAGTAGGAGAAACTAGTGATCGTCTGTTCAGTGCTAAAGTTACGACTTGGTGTCGAAGTCTGGATCTTCAGGCCTGTAGGCCAGCGCTCATGACTCTGCTGTACCGCTGTGATTCCACTGCCAAACTTTATTACATGCTCTGCCGGATTAAACACACAAAGCATTGCTGGCTCTGTACTGCAGCAGACGGTGTGGAATATAATATTACTGTTATTGTTGTTTTAAGACCAGTATACACATGGGTGTTTGAGAAGTGGCGGAGGCAGAATGAATTTGGAGTGATGGGATCCTCTGCCAGTCAAAAGAAGAAGAAAAATCAAGTCTGCTGCCTAAAAAGAAAAGTAAATCAAAATGTTTACGTGGTCACATTACCCTGCAGACCAATCGAATGGTTGTGTTCAGGTTTAGGTTACAGATGGTTAAGGTTGGATTTAGCACCACGACTCAGGGCTGAAATATCCCACTTACGTTCACTACTTCTCACGAAGGTCCAGGTGTGAACATACACACAATTCGCCCCAAACTTTCTATTTGAAAGGGGGAGGGACCAACAAAAACACGGTATTCCCAGTGGAAATGATGTCCTTGAGAATACCGGGAGCATTTCCACTGCATTGTTTTGGCAGTCAAGCTATCGCTACAAATAAAGACAATGTCCCTCATCCTGCTCACTCACACTTCAGCCCTTCTAGGAAATCAAATCCTTTGATTTGATTTCAGTTGGAGTGTCAGTTTGAGTTAAGTTCAGGAGCACATACTAACACAGAAATGAGCCGACTCGCAAAGAAATATCTGGAATTCCTCTTGAATCATACAGCTCTGCTCCAGCCCCGAGCTCTAACAGAACCAGAGTGAATTGACATTGCTAGAAAGTCAAGTCCAGTCATGAGATGTGGCAGCGTGGAGTCCATTTAACCAGTCTTATATCAGAGAAAAGGTTGTAAAGCAGCTTGGCCGAAAGTCCCAGACATGGTAATAGAATAATGAAGGAGCTTGCTGGGCCAGCTGTTACAGTACTCCAACAGTCTTATAATAAGATTGCATCACCAACGCCTGTGATCGTTTCTGCCCTCCGAGGCAGCAAGAGGAGCTGTTTTTGGAGGGAGATTAGAGGCCTGTCCAACTTCTTCTGGTTCATAATTTGAAGTGTCATGTATGACCGGTAGTGGTGCGCTGGAGTCGGTAAAACAGTATCCTTGCAAAAGCTGCCAGAGGCAGTGAAAGCTAATGCAGCGATTTAGGTGCATTTGGAAGTTTCCATTATCGGTGAAGTGTATGTGCACATTTTTCTAATGTGCAGTTCCCGCTGGCCTAGTGCTTGTCAGCTCCAGCTGGATTAGTCCATAGTAAGGAATGACATCTCATATACACTTCCTCTCATTGTGACACTAACTGTATCCCTGCCATCAACCCTTTTGTGCACCAGCGCTTTTCATATGACATTCTCAAGCCAACCTATCCTCTGTTGCAGTGTGATTTCATAATGTGATGCAGTGTAGCTGTTTTCCACATTCATAAAATGCTTTATTTGCATGACAATAAGACTTTTCTGTTGCTATAGAAGTCATGTAGCTCTTTCTCTCCAATTCTCTCTCTGTTTTTCTCCCTGTCTCTCTCCACCCCTCGTTCCCCTTCCCCTCTGCTCCCTCTTTACTCTCTCTAAGTGACTACATCATTAAGGAGAAGACAGTGCTCCTACAGAAGAAAGACAATGAGGGCTTTGGCTTTGTGCTTAGGGGAGCCAAAGGTGAGCCTCCTCTCCCAAATTTACCTCATTTCTTTCTGTCTCTATGGAGTTCTCAGTCTCATATGCTGTTTTCCTCTCTTTCTAATCTCTCCATTCTCGTTTTCAAACTCATGTTATTTGTGTCCACTCATGCACATTTTTCTCTTGACCTCTGCAGCTCAGACTCCCATAGAGGAGTTCACTCCAACGCCAGCGTTCCCCGCGCTGCAGTACCTGGAGTCTGTGGATGAGGGGGGCGTAGCCTGGAGGGCGGGCCTGAGGATGGGGGATTTCCTCATCGAGGTGAGGACAAGACGCACAAACTAAACCCAGCATGACTTAAGCGTAAACTTAATCTGAATTGTACTAACAACATGTTGTGTTCAGAAGCCACAGTCAGGTGAAACATACAACATCACTGATGCACTTTGCATTTCTGGGTCAATGTTGTTGTTTAGTGAAATTCATGAACCGTACAGGAAGACTCTACACATGTTCCCACTGGGAGCTATACAACAAGTGTCGCAACTTATTCTGGGAAATGTAGTAAGTGGGTACACCAAAAAACTACAGTTCATTTCAAAGTAACTTTTAGGATGCACTGAACCGAATGTCACAGATCGATGACAAAAGGAACATCTTAGAATACAATAGTTTTGCAATAAATACCACATTTGATGAAACACACTGGGTAACATTTACTAAGAAAATAAGGTTGTGCAAATCTGCACTGCGTTTTTTATTGCGTTTGCAATCTATGTGTATTCAGCTCCTTATTTACTAATACATCGCTCATCACGCAGCCTAGTACTGAACCTCCAGACGCACCCTGCAAGTGAAGGAGAGCTGAAGTTTGGTTTCTATGACATCACTATGCTCAGAAAATAAGATTGTGATAACAAAGTTTTAACTTTGTCCAACTCCACTTGAGAAAACTGTTATTGTTATGATATTTAGCATATAGATTATTATTATAAGACAAATTAAAGTCTCACAAAATACACACAAGGTACCCACCATCAACTAGCGGGGGGAGAAGGAGAGGAGAGACGGAGCGGATGGAGGTGGAGATGGTGTTGATATGGTTTGATTGCCAGTCGCCCTATAGTCACGCTATAGTTTCTATGTGTATATATTTTGTATGCAGTGCATTTTTCTGACTGATGTTTCGGATCGACAAAGCTTCAGCAGTTCTTTCAGCATGTTGCCTTAAAAACTCAGTTCTAAAAATGGTGATTGTCGAACCTCTATTAAGGCTGGCAGATATTAGTATTCAACCTAATATGAGTCACTTGTCCAAGCCTTTGTAACTGTGATTTACTGTAGTCGCTGCTGGAATTGCTGGTGCACTCATCCAAAACACTGCAAATTGTGTATGTTTGAAGCTAAGTGTTAGAAAACTGCAACTACATATGCCAAACATGGGAAAGCTGCAATAACAAAGTGAACCAGTGGTCACAAGAAGCCCCTCATTAACTCTAAAGTGTGTTTCAGTTTTTGTTTTTGATTTATTTCAATAAGCTCATTCTTCATTCAGTGCTTCCATTACTTTGTGTCTGTCAGGTGAACGGCCAGAATGTGGTGAAGGTTGGTCACCGGCAGGTGGTCAACATGATCCGACAGGGCGGCAACAGCCTCATGGTGAAAGTTGTGATGGTTGCTCGAAACCCTGAACTGGAGGACACGGCTCGGAAGAGAGGTAAGACTCAAACTTTCCTCTTATGTCATTTCCATCCTATGTTTATGATGTGACGATAAAGCTGATTGCGTGTTTACTTCACCCTAAAAGCCTTGTGCAATGTAGTTGTCATTGGTGACTGCATGTTTATACGAGAATACTAAACATTAAGTCTGCATTTGGCTTGCTTCCTTTGGCAGCCCCGCAGCAGACTAAAAGACTGACTCCTCCTGCCATCGCCCTGCGCTCCAAGTCAATGACATCAGAGCTGGAAGACATGGGTAAGATAAAAGAGGGGACAAAGGACTGAATGCAAAGAATAAAGAGGGAGGTGGGAGTCTGGAAAGAACATGTAAAAAATAAATTAGATTTGAGTCCTCATCTCTTTTTTATTTCTCGAGGGTCACATTATATATTGCTTTTTACGTGGGTTATTAGCTTCTTTTCAGGATGATGGTACAGTAACATGGCATTATTAGGGAAACACAGGTGCGATTTAATTATTTTCATTAGCATTAGTTTGAAGGAGCTTTTACATTAATTTGCACTTTTGATATTAAGAAGAAAGGTTATAATTAAACAGGTTGTGAAATGAGACTTGTCTGCTACCATCAGTCACCAACTGCCTTTTGTTTCTTTTTCTTTTGAACCAAATGTGCTGCATACAGTGGACAAAGGTGGGAGAATCATGGATTTGTGTGCTCTCATTATCATTTCCGTCCCCCATCCTCATCACATCAGTATTCACACCATCACCATGTGTCTTGAGTATGTATTTCATCCTTTCATCTGCCAAATACACATGACTTCACAGCAGTTCTAGTCACACCTAATTTCTGTTTCCCCCAAATTATGTATGCTACAGCGGCCTCTCCATGGAAAAAGAAAGCAGGTGAATATCAGCCTTAATCGTTACCCCTATCAGCCCCTGAGCTTTAATTAAAAGTCAGCCTGTTTGATGCTCTTTTTTTTCTCCTCCTTTTTCAGAGTACGACTCCTCTCTGGGTCCTGATAAGAAGAGGACAGTCTATCAGATGGCACTAAGTATGAAATCACTCTCACCGCTCTTGTCATACTGTAAAAGGGTTTTTTTTTAAACCTTGAGGGGACTCCCTAAAATCCTCCTTTTCATGTTTCTGCCTTTATTTTATGCTCCCTCTTACTAACTCTCTACATTTCTTTTCTGCCCCTGCTTGGTCTTTGTTTTAGATAAACTGGACGAAATCTTGGCTGCTGCCCAACACACTATTACATCAGACAACCAGGGCCAGAGGGGTCATGGAGGCAAGAGGGACCGGAGCAAGAGTATTGTTCCCAACGTCTCCAATGAGGTGGGAATTGAAAGGAAACAGTCCTAGCTTTGGTTTATACCATCATTTGGGGTACTGCTGGCTTTTAAGACTCACTTTTCTACAAAATATGAACAAATACCAAACAGTTTTGAACCTTTCTCCCAGTCCGGCCATGCCAGATTCACATACAACAGAGCGTCTTCACTGCTTTAGGATGTAGCACATAGTTAGTCATGGAAGTGACTAATGCTTGAAAATGTTTCCTATCTTTAAAGCAGCTTGGTCTTAAGCTTTCATTTTTAGCTGTGTGTGTTCTCCTGCCCTCACTGCACTTTACAGAAAATGATTGACAATGGACCACCCACACCAAAACATTTGTTTACTGTGAGTCAGGTTGTGTCCATTCATGCATGCTCTGTTGCCTGATAGTCTAATACTCGGACCGATTGGTTCTTCTGTATTGTATTATACTGTACATCAAATCAATATCATCTTAACAGCCGACATCAGTTTAATTCGATTATATCTGAGTAAATGTTTCCTCTCCTCTCTTTACTCCCTCCTTCCTTTCAAATTCTCTTTTGCTCCATTTTCAAAATGACACCTGAAACAACCCATATGAACAGCAGTCGTCAGGGAGTATGGTGCAGCCTGGACCAGGTTTTGGCTACAACCAAGCTCATTTTCAACCGGGCCACGCTCAACATGCGGTCATGATGCGTCAAAAATCTATTGGTAACAACAATTCTCAAGTAAAGATTTCGGTCTGCTAAATAGTTTCTTTTAAAGTGTCTGTTTGTAAACGCCTGTGCCCTTATTCTCAGGTGTAACAGAGGAGGAAAGGCAGTATCTTCACCCACCTGCTATGAAGCTAGCTCGCAGCCTGTCAGTGCCGGGACCAGAGGAAATCCCCCCACCCCCTAACACATCCGCCCCGGATCCGCCTTTATCAGCAGGCCCTCATCCTGTGAGAGGGCCTGCTATGCCCATACCCCCTGTATCTCAAGCCCATTACCAGCTACAATCCCAGCCAGGGCATGCTTCTCAAGCAGGCTGGGAGAGGGGAGGGCCTGCTGGGATGAACCAGCAGGTCATGGTTCCCACCCTCCGCAGACAATCTGAAGAACAAGGTGCCAGAGAGCCGGAGGCGCCCAGGAGAGGTGGTGGCAAGATGGGAGGGTTAAGGAGAGGCTACAGCAGTGCTACACCACCAACAAGTGCTAAGCCTAAGACCCAACAAGCGCCGCAACATCACCCGCACTTGGCCAACCGGGAGCAGGGTGGAGGGGTTGGCAGGGGGGTGGCCAGGAGGGGTGGTCGCGGAGCTTTGATGAAGCAGTCAAAAGTGGAAGATGGGCTGAGACAGCACCGAGTAAAGGGAGTAGCAGCCAAAGAGAAGAGCTCCATCCCCATCCCCACAATCATTGTCAAAGCGCCTTCCACCAGCAGCAGTGGCCGAAGCAGCCAGGGTAGCAGCATGGAAACTGAGCCCCACCACGATGTAGAAGACCACACCTCAGCAGATATAACCTCAGACAGCGCCAGCACTAGTCTGCCCTCACCACTCACCCCCTTGCCACCTCAGCCCCCTGCGTCCACTCCACTGCCTTCATCGACTGTTGCTCCATCCGTTTCCTCGCAGCAAAACCTGGAGAACTTGGATTACACTTCGACATACGGTACGACCTTTGGTGGAGGAGGGGCTCGCAGGGAAAGGGAACGTTTCCGAGATATGAGAAGAAAGAGCGCTTCTTTCTTCCTCTCATCTGAGGAGGACATTCAAGGAGTGGCAGGGGGAGGAGCAGGAGAGGAAGGAGGAGCACTAGGGGTAAGAATTCAGCCTTTACAAGGTTCACAAATGGACGTGCCCACCCCTCGTCTACGGCCCTCCAAGTCTATAGATGAGGGTATGTTTTCTGGAGACAACTATGTCCACTATTCCAGCAGCATGCCCCCAGCCTTTGGCCTGCCTGAGTATTCTTCCCCTGTTCTCAGTCAGGATGGCCAGCCCAAGTCAGCTCCCTCAATGTACGGTACCCATGCCACTACTACCTTCATCCACCCGCTTACAGGGAAAGTTCTGGACCCCTCGTCCCCACTCGGCCTGGCCCTAGCTGCAAGAGAGAGGGCTCTAAAGGATGACCGCAGGACGCGCAGAGAGGATAGACACTTTGGTCGGCAGCTGTCCACAGTAGGAGCATTCCCTACCCCTGTTCAGACCCCAACTCCTTCCCTTTTTGCAACCCCTACACAATCGGCCTACACTTCCCCAGTGTCTGTCCACCTAAGCTCCCCCACCGCCACCACCTCGCCTGCATCTATGAGCCGGCCTCAGTCACCAAGGATATTACGTTTGGGAGGAGGAGGTGGGGAGAAAATGGAGAGAGAAAAGGAGGGAGGACCAAGGGAGGGTCTCAGAGTTCGCTTCTCAGAGGACCGAACCAGTCAGTATTCAACCCAGTATTACCCACAGAGCCCCAGGGAAAGAGAACGAGAAAAGGAGGTGTATGACAGCAGACCTGCTCCACCCATGCAGCCTCCTCCACCGCCGGTTCAACCAGCACCCCGCAGACCTTCCTTTCTGCAGATGGATAGCACTCCCACCACCAGCTACATCCCTCAGTATACTGTCCCCACAGCCCCAGCACAGACACATGAAACTATGGGAGAAGCAAGAACTGGGGGGGGTGGAGGACTAGGACTGATGGTTCTCCCGCCACCAGCTCCCTCAATAGATGCAGATGACGAGTTTGTCTTTGCAGATCCCTTGCCCCCTCCAATACAGTTTGCTAATGGTAAGAAGGAGAGAGTCCAGGAGTATCCTCAGCAGCATCAATACCGGAGTCAACACTCTGCTGCTGTTGCTCCACCTCCCCCACCCCCTCTTCCATCTACCAAACACTCAAATGCTCCCCAACCCTCTCCACAGGGTGGGGACTCTGCTGCCTCTAGCCTTACCTCCTACGACAGTGAGGTGGCCAACCTTACACAGTCAGCTCTCTCTCCATCTTATCCGTCCTCACAGATATTTTCCCCTCCGTCCGCAACTACCACCTCTGCTGCGGCTTTGCCTGCCTCATCGCTACACAGACCCCAGCCCATGTCTCATTCTCACCCCTATTACAACGACCCCTCAGTAGGTGGCCAGGACAGAGGCGCAGCCGCCATCACAGCGACCATGACTTATGCTAGCACTACCATGACAGCCACTGCGGCCGCCACGACCACAACCTCACACGCATCCTCCGACTATCCCAAGGCAGGCCATAGCACAGGGGGCAAAGTTGCTGACCACACTCATCACCCTAGTATTATACCCATGAGCGGAGACTGGCAAGATGCCGTGGTGGATTCTGGGATTGAGGAGCTGGACAGTCACAGCAGCAGCGACCACCATTTAGAAATGCTGGGATTGAGTGGGCTGCGAGGAGGGATCGGTGGAGAGGAAGAGAGAGGAGGTGAGCATCAGGATTCTTGCACAACCTACTCAGGTGGGCAAACATTTGAGGTGCACAGTGCCAAACTGGCAAACCCTGTGTTTCCAAAGATGACTCATTACAAGGACGGCGGAGGGAGGAGCCCGGCTGTAGCACTACGTAGGCAGAACAGCACCAACCCGGCTCCTTTGCAGTTGCAGAGACAAAGCGACCCAGAAGATGTCAGGTTAGATGCAGCACTCACAGATGAGAGGAGGCGCAAGCTGAGTCGATCCAAAATGGAGGATGGCTTCAACACCGCTCTGGCTGCCTGCTTAGAGAGGCCCGTGGACCCTCGGTCGGTGGGCTGGGTTGAGGTCGGGGAGCATGAGCATGAGCATGAGCAAGGTGGAGACGAAGTGCAGAGAGGTGGTATCGCTTTGGAGGGCCGAAGACTTCACTCGCCTCTTTCGGGTGTGAAGGCGAGCATCATCAATGAGCTGAGCTCCAAGCTGCAACAGATGAGTACGATGAAGAGCATGGACGACTGGAGCCACACTCCGAAGTCACCCACCATGCATAGGTTTGTTTGTTTTCATCAACCGGCCTTAAAATTAAAGTTTGCATATCTGCTTATTTTAACTGAAGTTTGCTGTTTGTGTGTCTCTCAGGTATTCGGCGGATTTCACTGATGTGTTTCACAGCCCACCTTCTGGCCACTCCACCTCACCATTACCTACCTCCTCTCCACAGCATCGTCAGATCCTGACACCAAATCTAGTGGCCACGCCTTCCGTCTCGCCTTCCCCTCAAGTCCCAATTCAGCGCACCTGGACCCGCTCCCCGTCTCCACAGATGCCTACCTCCCCAGTTCATTCACACTCTCCCCATTCCCCGACCTATTGCCCATACCCAACGTCACCAAAGCTTCGCTCTAAGATGCGCAGGCAGACTTTTGATTTTCAGTGCAGTCCCACTAAGGAGATGCGGTCTTCAGTCTCAAGGCGGCGGGCTCCCAGCCCTCTTATCTATAACACTGAACAGCCAAACCATTCCCCTCCCAGGCCTTCCTCTCTCCCCATCCTTCCTACTACACCTGTCTACAACAATCCCTTCGACTTCCCTGGGCCCCTCACTCCTCCTTCGCCTGGCCTCCCTCTAGGAGATAGCTACACAACTTCAACTCCTCCCCTTTTCTCCCCATCCGGAGTGCCAAGTTCAAACCCCCTACTTGTCTCCCGCTCTCTCTCCCCCACCCATTTTCTCTCTGGAGCCTCCTCCCCCATGCACTTGCCCCCCAGCCCATCCTGCCTCAACTATCCCCATCTCACACCTCCTCCGCCAGCCAAACCCTTTGCTGTCAAGCCCCTGCCCTACTGGACCAAGTACGACGTGGCTGACTGGCTGGCTTACCTAAACCTGAGTGAACACAGAGAGCGTTTTATAGACAATGAGATAGATGGATCACATCTGCCTTCGCTCACCAAGGATGACTTCTTGGACCTGGGAGTGACACGCGTGGGACACCGAATGAACATCGAAAGGGCGCTGAAGAAACTCACTGACAGGTGAGGGAGGACTAATAGACTCTGGAACACGTAGAGGCAACGGGGTCAAATGTCAAAAAAGGAGGCACCAGATGGTGAAGGAAAGTCAAAGTGTCTCATTCCTTAGCATTAGATGGGCCATCCCATTTCTTCTTTAGATGTATATAAGTTGAGTATTAAGTTCCCGCCCATTCTTATTCTTTTATTTGCCCTCCTTCTTTCCCCAGGCGGCTCTCCTCTCCTTTGCATGTCACTACTTCTCCCCAAGACACAGACTGAGAGAGTGAAGGGGTGATTCAAAGATGAAAGAAAGGGAGAGAAACAAATTGACAAAGATGGACAATAACAGAGGATGTGCAAGAGAAGAACAATGGACAGCAACAGGTTGTGTGGAACTAAGACTCAGGGCTGGATGTGTGGGGGGAAAGTGTTTTCTTGCAAAGTTGCTACACATTTAGAGAATACTGTCGAAATTTGTGAAATGACTTTTGGTCAAGAACAGGTAAGAGAAAGTTAAGAATATCATATGAAACTGACGCTCTTCAACTGAAAATATACAGGCATTTAATTAACACGCCGTTTTGTGCTGTAAAAGACAAACACATATAAACACACACTGACAGATGGATTCTCACACCATCTGCTGCTTAGCAGCACTGAGAAAACCTCCATCTGAGTTCAAAGAAAAGTTAAAAAGTTGCTGCTTAAAGGGTAAACCCCAATAAAATGTTACTTACTGTGGCTGAGCCAGAAACTCTGGGGAAAACGGTAACATCCTAACATCCGTTGTGTAGCTGTAAGCAGATCAGAGTATCAAACGGCGGTGAGAACAGGAGCCAAAGTCTGAATATGAGAATTCTGTTTGTAAATGATGATAGAAGAAAATGTTAGATGACAATAGTATTCTTTTTATATATTTGCCATATTCCCCCAAAGGATGCCCCAATAAGCTTTGTATTTATGTACTTTGCGAGCACTAAATATATATTACATGTTAAACGGGATTCACTAATAGTAGAAACATATGTTTTGTACAAAGTGCTGATCGCAATCATTCATTTCAAACTGGTCAGGGTATTTATAACTGTTGATTTGAAGTTGTGCATAATGAGGACGTACAAGTATTGAGAAGATATTGTTGTGAAATTACCTTTTTATTATTTTCCTGATAATTCTATTGAAAGGAGAGGAAATATATGAGAGCAATTGAAAATGGTTTGCATGTAATTTCAAACTGCAAATCATCTTTTCTTAGACTTCACTGGTGTTTATGGCCATAGCACAGGTCAAGGGATGGCTCTGTCCTCTTTGATGCCATAATGTTGACCGCTCTCTCTCACTCAGCAGGTGCAGTGATCAAAAAGGGCTTTTTACTGCTTCTCTGTCTGCCTGACTTCCTCAACCTTCAGCCTCTGTGAGTCTGTGTGTCGGATTTTGTGCGTGAGTGTTCGTCAGCCTGCGTTGGTGGCCAAATGCTTTCCCTGACCTACACCTTTCTCTTTCTAACGCCTTTTCCAAAACATATTTATAATGGTCAGAAAACAGGTTTTTTTTTTCTCACTAGTTGACAATCCCAATGTTTCCCCGATCCACACATGAACGCTCAAAAAGAAACACTCTGACCCACTTTTCAAAAGGTTTTTTCAGAGTGATAAACTTGAAGTAAATACTGTATATGTTGCATAGAGGTGAACGTGAACGCCCTGGATTTTTTAAACATGCCAGTTTAGCCATTTTCCCATGCAGTGAATTCAACTGTAAGGCAAAAATACATTATTTATAGATCTATATGTAATGAAGATGATAACAATGATAACATAAAAATATAGTATAATAAAGAGAATATTTAGTATGTAAACATTTTTAAGAATCTTCGTCTTCCAAATAGTGTGGACAAATTCTTCAAAGCTTTGTTTTGTTTATGTTTAATTTTGGGATTTCTGTATATGCTTTCTATACTGCTCGCCCTGTGGTGACCCCAGTGAAGCTGACACACGTTAGGTAATGCGTATTCTCTCTGTGTGAGTTTAAAACTATGACTCTGTATTCTCATGCTGAGTTGCCTCAATGCTATCTCATGATGGACTATCGTGAGAAGTGAAAGGACTGAGCAGTAGTGTAGAAAGCATTACATCCTATGATTTAAAAGAGTATTTTAGGTCTAGTGAAATGCATAATGAATATGACTACATACAGTATGAGCATAAGTATGCAGAGATAAAAGGTATATATATAAAGTTTTGCTTTAAATAAAATAAAGTATATACTGATAAACAATATGATAGAGGTACAACTAAGGTGTTGAAATAAATGCTAAAATAAACTATGGCCCTGTTGTGATTCTCATTTCTCCTTGGATTCCCCCTTCAGACAGATCACATAACGATCCAATTTAAAGTGCTGTGTTTGAATTGAGTCATTTGGCAGAAGCTCGTCTCAGCCCTGCGGTGGTTGAACACAACATTGTTTTCAGGTCCAGGATTATATTCCCATCAGGCTCGGTGAGCTAATAGGACAAAAGAGAAGAGCTCATGGGGAGGGAGAAGATGAGATGGCTTAATTCAAAGCAAGCAGTGGCTGCATTGATGCAGCAAAGCGAAAGACGCCTGTAAGGCAAGAAAAACAATGGGAAAACATCTTGGAAGGAGATGAATGTGAGATTGGTCTCTAGCGTGGTGGCCAGACTGAGGTTATGGTAGAAAATTGTAAAATGCTGTTTGTTAAAGTTTGTGCCTGTCCTCCAGGTTGTCACTTCTTTCTAACTGGAGTCATAGTTAGCAACATTACAGATGTCAGGGCTTGTTTTTCTCTGTGGGGATGAAGCCACAAGCTGCCATTTTTCTACTCACACTGTGAAAAAAAAAACAAAGGAGTTCTGTACACCATTCTTCTCAAACACATTTCTTCTGTCAGTGCTTTGATGGTGATGGTGGTAGAGAGCGCTGTCCAACATCTTAGTCCAAAATCTCCCATCGGTGTTCAATTGAGTTGAGATCTGCTGACTGCCACAGAATATACTTGTCAGGCAACTGCGTTTGTTATGTTTTCACTCATCTAATCAGGTTTTTCCTTTAATTTGTCACCCATCTGTTTCATCGATGTTACTGTTGACATTTTAATATGTATTCTCTAATCTCTATTGTACTGGATGGAGGGAGAAATCTCAAAAGACATGGGCACTAACTAAACTTACTGCATGACTACATACCACTAGTGTGTGTTAAGTGAGAAACTCGGGGAGCGACTCTTTAACGTCAGCTGACGTTGCAACCCTCTCGTCTCCTTAGTTTAGTTTACATTGTGAGAAAGGAGGTATTACAGGAGTAATTCTTCCACATAAGGACCATTTGTATATCAATAAGTGTTACCTTGAAGTTGTGAAGAACACTTTGTTTTTCTTGCATGCCTCCACAGTTTAAGTGGAAATGCTCGTGTTGGATAAATGAGACTTGGTTTGTGCGTCACGAGTTGTGTGAGAGTTTGTAAACAGATGTTATGATATAATTTGAAGGTGAGTTATTGATATACAAAGCTATAATTCTGGGTGTAAATTGTTCCTTTAAATAACACATGATGTAACTACAAACGTCATTGATGGCAAACCGATGTCCGTTACTTACAGGATCTTCTCCTTCTCTTTCATGTAAAGGCAGCTTATTCCTCAGAGCCTCAAGGAACACATACCCAATATTCAACCTCTGCGACCACAAGTGAGAAACAATATCTCTTGTATGGTGGGCGGTCTTTGAAATACTCTGCTTTAGGATAATCTGTTAGGAATTAGTGACTGTTTGAAAAGTCTGATTACAGTATTTATCTAAAAAGAAAAAAGGCAGAGAAATAGAAACCAGACAGAAGCGGCCGGGAGGGAAAAGCAACTCTGGTGTTCTCTTTTAACTTCTGGCTAATATCCAGAAAAGTCAAATGCACAATAAGTAAACAGAGTGTGGGTGAGCGTGCTGCATACTGTGCTCTCTTTCTAGGCCTGACCACAGAGAGAATGGCGGGTCACAAAGGGGCACGGGGCTCATGTGGCACTTCATGGGACACCCACCCCCACCCCACTGCTGTCACACACTCTCACTAATAAGCTCACAGGACTCTGTGCCACACTGACACGTTTCTGTGACCAGCGAACGGTCAAAATGAAGGTTCAGCATCTCATTAGCACCATATTGAGAGAGACTGAGGGAGGGACGGGCATGGCGAGAGAGAAGAGAAGGAGGGGGGGGTTTTCCAGCTGTTTTTGTAATAGCAGAGTGGAGAGAACGTGAGAGGGTGATAGTCAAAAGAGCTCAACAGCCTGATAGGGACTGAAGCCAGTGAGTTAAAGAAGGATGGGGTTAAAGTAGGGAACAGAGGAAAACAAGGAAGAAGAGTTCATGACTGTGAACTAGAACATCTTAGCAGACGGGGGCGGAGAGCAAGAAAGGTAAGTTTCTTCCTCCCTCGTTGTTTGCCCCGAAGCCAATTAGCAGTGGAGTGACTATCATGCAAACGCTCTGAGTTGTTGAATTTTTTTGTTTGCATTGTCTCGGTGTCTCACGCCCACTTTCAGATCAACAACGTGTGTGTGTAACTTTAAGTGCCAAGGGGAAATTAGGTCAGTGAAAGAGGAGAGAGAGAGAGAGAGAGAGAGAGAGAGAGAGAGAGAGAGAGAGAGAGAGAGAGAGAGAGAGAGAGAGAAGCATGTGTTAGAGGAGGAGAGGCACATTTGGAAAGAGGGGAAGACGGACAGAGAAATGGAGAGACAATCCTCAGCAGCCCTTGAACTACAGTAACAAGTGGTCACTTGAGTAATCACTGGTGATTCAGAGAGAAATGTAAGTGCTCCGAGGCATGACTGCTCTGTTGCCACTTCTTTATTCTTTTTGACATGTGGACTGAGGGTTTTCTTTTTAGCTTTAAAATACTTTGATATGAATGCTTCTGCGTGATCAAATGAGAAGATGAGCTGTGAGTTTCCTTTCCTCTGCTTTGACAAGAACAGAATCAGACAAGAAACTGAAATCTAAATTGAGCCTTCAGTGACTCCCTGCCATGTTTCCACTTGCAGCTCATAACAACTTTTAAAAAAAGAAGTGAATTAACATGAGAATATACGCATTAACACCAGCAAGCCAAGGGAAAGAAAGTCCTAGATGAGGCTGACTCTCCGTCATGCTCAGTCTTGTGATGAGGTGTGGTTAGTCACTTTCATATTACACAGCCAGCAATGTGTCAACGTGTTACCCAGACAGAAATAGGCCAGAATGTAACCGCGTCCTTTGCATGTTTGTGCACGCATCTCCCTTTCTTTTGTTCAATCTTTCTCCAATGTATACGTCACTTCGTGCTTTGTTGTCCGGACACTTTATTCCTCTCAAATCCTGGATTCTCGTTTGTTTGCCAAAGCAGAACTCTTGCGCACATGATCATGTGTCATGATCTCCGAATCGAATGGCAGGAGGAGTCAGAGTGGGAGACAGTTGGTTCTAATAGGCCTTGTATTAGTCAGAGCAATGGGAAAGATGACCTTTCCCTGCTGTTTATTTTGGGAAGGCAACAGGAAGAATGCCGCAGCAGCTGCTCTATTCCTACTGGCAGATCCCACCCCTGTGAATTCCAGTCTGCCACTGCACGACACTTCCCTTACTCACGCAGGGGGCTTCTTGGATGTATCCAGGCACTGTACAGTGTAAATAACACCTAATCTAAGTTGTTATGGCAATAAGCTCAGCAACACACACGGCAAGGTTTCAGCCGCCAATTATTTCCTAGCAGACTTGCCTGCCATGCAGGAGGACCGGCTGTGTTTATGAGGAAGTCCGCCTGCTCTATCTGCCCATTACACCGTGTAGACGCTCAACCTGTTGTATGGTAATCAATGTCACTTGCCTGCCAATATAAGCTCATGTTGCATCTTAACCAGTCCAGCAACTTCTTAGTACAACACAAGCTAACCGTTGCTTTCTGAGACAGACAATAATGGCGAGCCTAACCAAAGAGCCGAACGGAGATGCCAAGAGACAGAGCTTCTGGATGGTGAGGATTGTATTTATGATCAAATATAAGAAAACTACCACCAAAGGAGTAGCTCGTTAATCCAATACAGTGTGTGTTTGTGAATGTGAAACTTGAGTTTCACAGGCTTGTTGTTCTTACGTATCATCAACATGTTTCCTCCTCACAGCCGGGGAATTATGTGCCTACGGTGCACCGAACTGAGCAGTCCTTCCAGGCTTGCAACGACATTGTGGCATGTTTCACGGAGAGAGCAAAGGTAGAAAAGCAGTACGCCCAGCAGCTCAGCCAGTGGAGCAGCAAGTGGAAGTCCATTGTGGATTCTCGTAAGTGTGAGAAGCTGCGTGATGGGAAGCCTAAAACAGAGAACAAGCATCCCCAGGCCTTTTTGATCATCGAGTTGTCAACAAGTTAAAATGACCTCTTGATTCTTATTAAATGGCTGCATGTGTGTTCGTTTGAAACTTTACAAATGGTAGTCATTATTTCTCTATTGGTTCCATGACTCGCCTCTGTGCTCTGTGTTATTTCATTCATCTGTCTTTTACCCTCCTTCCCCAGGGCCACTTTATGGCTCCCTCATGAGGGCGTGGCAATGTTTCTTCACCTCCGCTGAGCGTTTGTCCGCCCTCCACTCCTCTATCTCCCAGTCGCTCATGGCGGAGGAAAAGGACCGGGTGAAGACCTGGCAGAAGGAGACCTTTCCAAAAAGACTCTTCTGTGGGTTCAGGGAGAGCCACGGCAACAAAACAAGTTTTACTCGTGCGCAGAAACCCTGGTCCAAAAAGCTGGTGAAGGTGTGTGTGTGTGTGTGTGTGTGTGTGTGTGTGTGTGTGTGTGTGTGTGTGTGTGTGTGTGTGTGTGTGTTTAGTCCACTTGCTGTCTTTTTTAACATTAACTTTCAACTTTAACTCATGGTCTTTATTAACAAATGGAGTTTACGAACTCCATCAATTGGCAACTCAATTGGTCTGCTGATGAAAACCACAAGATGCGGTTGAGAGCTGAGAATAAAAGCTAGGAAGTGGAACTTGGAACCGTTAAAAAAATGTAAATAATTATTTGTCAAACTACTATTTCAAAGGTCAATAATGAACTGTCATGCACAGCAACAATACTTGTTCAGTATTTGCTTTAAAGGAACAGTTACTACTCTTAAGTCTTTATGCTAAATGTTAAGCTCACCCCATAACGCCCTGTTCGCTAATCGAGCAACTGCATTAGATGCATTTCCCACAATGTCAAACTGTTCCTTTAAATTATGCATACATTTTTCTATAATTAGATATAAGCATAACTTGAATGAAAATGTATGTAAAATTAAAAAAGCTAATGAGAGGCTAAAACTAGCCACGATAAAAGACATGCTAGCAATCAAATGAAGAAAGTAAATTGACCAAGAATTTTACTTTGAGAAGAGAATGTGGAAACTTTAAATATAAAACACATTACATATAAATGAATGAGCTTTAGAGGTCATTGTAGGCCAATTTTCTTTTTACCTTTGTGCAAAGCCAAGCTAGCTGTCCCCCCTGTGTCTTTGTGCTAAGCTATGCTAACCACCTTCATATTTAACTCTCGACAAAAAAAGCAAATTTCCCAAAATGTGAAACTTTTCCTTTTAAGTAGATGATATGCGTGTGTGTGAATGTGTATTCAACAGCTGGAGCAGGCCCGAGTTGCATATCACAAGTCCTGTCAGAGGGAGCAAACGGCCCTCGACAAAGAGAAACAAGCAAACGAAAACGCTCAGATGAGTCTGGAGAAAAAGCAGAAAATCACAGAGTCCAGAGAAAACGTCACAGAGGAGAAAGAAAAGGTGAGGAGGGATGTTGACACACTGCACCAGGTCATGCATGTTAAATAAGTGCTTCATTCCCAGCACATTCAAATTCACAATTCCTGATCCAAGACATGCCACACAGTTCATTTGCATTACAGCGAAGTTTTGTTGGCCCGCAGCTGCATGCAGTTATTCACTATCTACTGTATACACGAGCCCCAGCCTTACATTTCTGTTCCAAGCTTTTCCCTTGTATGGAGATGTGTTATTGTTACTCTGCTCAGTGTTTATAGAGTGCAGCATGGGAACGGCACAGAGCACCAGATGATTAATACATTTTAGATGGCCCTCCATTAAAGAAATAGATGTTCTTCCTGACGGGAGCATACGGTAACTTTTCATCATAAAACTGTTCTGTTGCCTGCAGATTAGAGACCGCTACGAGAAACTGCTGGAGGACGTGACGTCCTACACACCTCGCTACATGGAGGAGATGGAAGCCATCTTTGAACAGTCGCAGGAGGAGGAGAGGAAGAGGATCAGCTTTCTGAAGCAGGCCTTCCTCTCCATCCACAGACATCTGGACATTACCAACAATGAGAGGTGAGCAGCCATGAGAAGACTGGGCGTGACGATGAGTGTTTCTGTGTATTTATCGTGTCCTTGTGTCAGTGTGAAGGCGGTGTACAGTGAGCTCCACAACACTCTGATGTCCATCAGTGAGCAAGATGATCTCAAATGGTGGAAGAACAACCACGGACCTGGCATGCCCACCAACTGGCCAAAGATCGACGTATGTTACAAAGTTACACATCAATACATAAACAACACACGCAAAGCCTTTGCACACCTAGTCCGTATTTTTTGTTTGTGTTTTTGTAATCTGTCGATAAAAAGTTTTGGAGTTGGTGTGTAAATGTGAGACACAATGTGAGGTCATATTCATATTCAACGACACAGACTTGGTGTGTAAATGCCTTCAGGACGACCAAATTACAATAGGTTTTTATTTTATTGATTACAATGCATTTATTGAAACGCATCTTTTCCTTCAGGAATGGGTGCCACCAGTAAAAAAGTTAAATCGAAAGAAGAGAGACCAGAAAAGAAAAGAGGGCCGACCGTGAGTTATCCAGTGTAATGCTTTTAATATATGAACAATGCACATTTTATTTATTAAGTCTTATTAATGTTTTTCTGTTCAAACACCCATTTCTTCTCCTGTTAGTGTGATGATCGGGGGTGTGAAGGTGCGAGCTATGTACGACTACGTGGGAGAGGAGGGCGATGAGCTGTCCTTTAAAGCAGGTGACACATAAAGTGTGATGTAGCGACACTCAAATGTATACGACAGTAGTGTTATTCAATGTTTAAAAAGATACAATAGGCAAGATTTATTTTACATAAGTACAACCATTGTATCAGTATAAATCTGAGAAATGCATCCCATCCCTCTAACATGACTCCAGACAGGCTGGTAGACATGAGTTTTATAATGCTGTAGTTTTATACGTGTGAAGGTTTTATTCAGTACAGACAGTATAAATGAAACGGCTCTAAACTTTAGTTTTGTGGCTGTAATATCATTCACATTGTGCAGAGACAAAAAGACTCAAAAGTAGCTTGAAGAGAGATATTTTGAAGGTGCACTGGAATCTAAGCAGACTTGAAAGTAACCTACATGTGCGAGGCATTACAGCCCACTGTACTCGTAACTTATAGACACACAAAGAGGAAAAACATCTCATGACATTGTTGCATGGCTTTAACATGCATTGTGTTGCTTTAGTGGCACCGTAAAGTCAAAGTGTCAAAGGTTGGAACATTTCCATGAGGTTGGTTGAAGCTCTCAATATATATTCTGCCACTAGGGGTCTCTCAATCAAAACAATAACGAAGCACGTTGCTCGGTGGCGTCGTGAAGTAGCTTGGGATCATGGGAGTCTCCCAGCTAGGATTCCTTTATGCTTCATTGTTCAGGATTGTTTTTTTATGGGGAAATGTTACATATTGTAATCACTAACTTCACAGTAACTTACTCTTTATTAAAACTTGATTGACAGGTGAAGTGTTCCTGAAGGTCGAGGAGGAGGACGACCAGGGTTGGTGTCGAGGAGTCCTGAATGAAGGGAAGGAGGGTTTCTACCCAGCCAATTACGTTGAAGTTGCAGAGTGATGTCATACTCCCTAATATACTATGTCCTAAACTTATTTCTCACAAAGAGTTAGTTTTCAAATCTTTTAAAAGTAACAATTATTATTATTATTATAGTATGTTTGTCACACTGAGTTTCTGTCACATATAATCTGTTCCCTGCCATTTTTTAAAATTTGTTGAGGCCTTAATATTCTAACCTACTTTGGTTTGAGTATTTCTACAATATGATTTAACTTATTAAAGACTAAATGTACTGTTTGTGCAGGAGCTGTATATGTATATGTGTGAGTGTGTCAGTGTGTTTGCATGCATGTGTGCATGTTAAGACAAAACAAAAGAGAACAAGAGAGGATATTTATTTACTGCCAAATACATGAGGTTTACCCAGGCACCGGTTTACAAAGATGGGAGCACACAAGGTTAATGTTTACTTAATAAGTATTACGTAGAGGCACATAGAAGTTGACTGAGTGAATGGATTTTCAAAATAAAAGCATAATGGTTTTGCCTCTAATCCATTTTGTTGCCATGCTAGCTCTGTGTGGGTCAGCAGGTTGGTCCACCACGTCTGTCCAGACTGGATTATCTCAATAACTATCAAATAAATTGCCATAAAATGTTGAGCAGTCGTTCACGGTGCACTGAGGATGAACCCTAATGACTCCTGTGATCCCCTGACTTTCTATCTGGCGCCACCAGCAGGTCAAACTTAGCTAGCCTGTTAAAATTGGCACTGTGTGTATGTTAGCATGCTAATGTTAGCATTTAGGTCAAAGCGCCGCAGTGCCTCAGTACAGCCTCACAGAGGCGCTATCATGGCTGTAGTCTCAGTTTTGTTAAATTTCATATTTCAAAATAAACAACACAAAATAAAAAAGAACAGACAAAAAGCAAAAAACATACATGTGTGTATATATGCCATCATCTTCAAATAAATGTCTAATATTTCAATCCTATATGTGTTTTTTTATTATTATTTACTTGCAATCAGGTAACTTATTGTATGTATAGATACATTTAATTACGCGAATGAAACAGAAGCTTAGAAAAATACCTAAAGACGATGAACATAAACAACAAAAACTAAATAAATTGGTTTAAAATATGCTTTTTATTTCAGGTATTTATTTATTATGTACTCAAGTCCTCCACAGAAGTCTTGGGATTGGCCTTATATCATATTATATATAATATTATATATATACATCATATTATATATAATATTATATATATATATCATATTATATATAATATGATATATATATATATCATATTATATATAATATTATATATATATATATATATATATATATATATATATATATATTAATATATATACACATATATATATATATATATATACACACACAAATAATATATACATTATATTACATTACAGATGCTATTATTAGTATTATTATGAATACATATATATATTTATATAGATAGTATATATATATACATATAGTAATATATATATATATATATATATATATATATATATATATATATATATATATATATATATATATATACATACATATATACATATATACAAATAATATATACATTATATTACATTATAGATGCTATTATTATTATTATGAATACACACATCCTGTATATTAAGAGGAACATAATAGCATGATCTGTTTACATGAAAGGATTTTACAGGATAGTCTGTTTAGGATATTATTTTACTTTGAAATGCAATCGATGACTATGACCTCTGACATGTTATTGCCCTCTTTCACAATTCAGCTTCTATTCTTCCACCCATTTTATTGACATTCATGAAATGTTTAACTAGAGTTGGGCAGTATGCAATAAATCTCTGACTAGCCGCCCAACCGGTGTACTACAGCAGAAAGAAACCTGTTGGACAACATGTCTGACTAGCTGTCACACAGTAGTTGAATCAGTTCAGACCTCGGAAGGTGTCATTAGTATGGTTACAAGCATTTTAAGGACTCTGCATGTGTAGGTACGTCATGGATATGCTTACTTTAAGAGAATGTGTTCTGTCTATATTGCAGATTAAATAGATACATGTTGGCTGCATCGTGTGGATTAAGTTTCTTTAATTGGAGCGTTTCTACAACAACATTGTTCTGTAATTACTTTGGACTGAACTCTTATTATGTGTGTCATGTGTTAAGGATGTTACTGTATCCTCTTTAATGTGTTATTAGGTGTTACGTTTTGTTAAGTAATATCTTTTCTCTCACAGGCCGGTAGACTCACAATGGAATTTGCTTGTGGATTTGTTTATGTGTCGCCATCAGTGAATCAGAAGAACAGCCAACAACCCAATGTCTTCAAGCGCTCAGGTGTGATTTCTTTCATTGCAGCCATCCAATTTCATTGTCCACTTTACTGTTTAGTTCTCTCAATACAACAGATCAGGAGCACAGGCACACAGGCAGGTAAAGATTTGAGTTCAGGTAGAAGAAGCTGGAAAACAAAGGCAAGAAGCCAAATTGACAATTTGACTTTGGAAAAGGAGCTGGTGTGTAAACTGACAGGGGATTTGGAGAATAAGACACAGGTGAGCGGGAGGACGTAGGCGTCAGAGTCCCAGGGTGTCTGATGGACAGGTGGAGAACGGCAATGACTGCAAAGCTTCATACAGTAGAAATGCAGGCGACTGGGGACGTGGGAATGGGAAGTGGAGAACAACTGAGGCAGCTGTCGTGACAGTCGGTCTCAGATTCAAATACCTTCTTTGTTGACTCGCCTAGTTTGAAGAAATCCACCAAAGAGACACAAAGCTTTACTGTGCAGTCATTACATGTATCACCAACACGTCGCCTACTGTGACGCCCATTCTTAGCAGGGTGGAAAAATATATGAAGTCATAAACTAAAAGTTGAGAGAAAGATTAAAGAAGTAAATTCCGATACCTCGTCACAAAATAACTGCTCATTTCTTTAAGTACTTTAAGTTCTTTTTCCTTTTATCTGAGCTTTCTGAGTGACTGGTTGTTTGGTTAAGTACTGTTACGTGTTATGCAATCATCACACACACACACACACGACCTCTCCTGTCTATCTCAGAAGGAGAGATTCCTTTCAGATACTTTGCTTCTCTCAGTAAAAGCCATCTGCCACCTGAGTCACATTTTCTTCACAGCACAAAGGTCATCACTGCCACCAGTTGTTTTGTCTGCTCTCACATTTCTCTTGCAAGAAGCTGTGCTTTAATTAACAGCCACTTTATATATATATATATATATATATATTTTACATCTATGTTTTTTAGCTCTTCTGCCTCGTGTGAACCGGATCCGTCCTCGTATTCCTCCCCCTCCTCCTCCGACAAACTCTGCAGAAGCCAAATCACCTAAATCCCTCCAACTCACCCCCAAGGTTATTGAGCAGTTGGAAAAGAGCAAGGAGGTGAAGACGGCTGTGAAGCCTTCTCCTTTCTATGAAAATGCAAAATTCCACAATAAAACAGAGGCAGCTTCTTCCAACAGTATAACTCCTCAGCAGACGCCACTTCCTCGAAAAACAGGTACTGTGAATGAGGCAGGATGTATGCTACTGTATGGCTGAACAAGTTTAGTTTCTGTACTTAAGTATTAATACCTTAGATGCAATTGATATTTTAAAGGAGCAATTCACTCCACTAAGGGATCCAAGGGGTAACAATCCAACATATTGACTTAGTGCGTCCACAAAGAGAAGAGAGACAATTTGGTGGAACTGCCCTTTAAAGAAACAGTTGTTTTTGTTGTGTGAGTTGTCTAGTGTTTTATATATCTGCCATAGAGACATCCGCCTTCTCTCGCATATAATGAAACTAGATGGCACTCGGCTTGTGGTCCTCAAAGAGCCAAGGCGAAAACTCAACAGCAATGTCCCGCCAACCGTAGCACCGGACAGAAGCAAGCATGCTCCAAGCCGACACAAGGACGGGAGGCTCGTGCCGTGTCGTTGGAGGGTTTAGTTCGGTAGAAAGGAAATAGTTCCTACATGAAACTGCTCACAACAAGGTCTGTGGATCATCTTGAGTAACCAGGTCATGATTAACAAGCCAAGTGTCATCTAGGGCCAATATGTTCTAGAGAAGGCCGCCATCTCTACGACCGATATCAACAACACTCAGCAACTCACACTAAACCAATCTAGATTGATAGATCGCGCTACAGGTAAGAAGAAACATATGTATTTTTTTTGTAAATCATAGGATCTGCAGCCTACTAGATGAGTAACAGTTTATATTATTTGTGTGACATGTTCCTTTAACACACAGCTCCTTCCTGCTTTACTCAGCTCTTCTTCCACCGCACATGAGACCTGCAGCAAACGGCCAGTCGTCTCCTTACAGCCAGCCACTCCGGTCCTCCAACACCATCAGTCAGACATTTACCTACGACCTCCCGAAAGATGAGCCAGATCTAAACGCAAGTCCCTGGGACCCCAACTACTCATACACCGCGCCGGAAGGCACGGGGGTCGAGTGGAAGCCGCCAGCCGACACTACCAGTGTGCCGGCACAGCCGTCAGGTAAACAGACAACTTTCTTTTCCATGCTGCATACATTTTTTATTAGACAGTATTAAGGATGGATTTCTTCTGTTCTGCTCTCAAACGTTAGTCCCACTCCTTCCTCCGAGACCTTCATTCATGAAGTCAACACCGTTGTACCTGTTGGTGATACCTGCATCCCACTCATCTCCCTCATCATCTCACAAATCAGACTCGCCACTTATCCCATCACATGCTAGTAAAGGTAACTGTCCCTCTCATGGTGTCAAAAGATTAACACTCATCATCATGAATGTTTTTTTGCCACTCGTGCTTATGTTTAATGCTCTTGCTGTTCCCAACTCAGGATCAGCAGATAAGAGTCCTCTGCCGGGGAACCCTAACGTGCTCCTGGTCAGTTTAGGAAAATTACTCTCAGAGGAAAGAGGTCAGTAAACTTTTATCATCACCGAAAAACGTAATTATCGCCCATCTAGTTTGATTTCCAGTCATGTCGGCTTCTGATGATGTGATGTTTGCATATTTCCAGTGCAGACAACACGAGGAGAACCCCCCTCCTGCTCGCAGTGCGGCTCTGTGCAGGACTCTGGCTATGACAATGTGGTAATTACACGCTGTAATTCACTCGACCTTCATTCTGAAACTGATTAGCAGCACGATTAAGAGCTATTGATTTCAAATGTGCATAATAACTATAAGTCTCCTGGTTATCACTACAGCAGGAGAGAAATCAGACCTTAAAATCAGTTTGTTTTTCTCACTTGCCTCTCAGAGCTTCCGTAGAACTCAGTTAACGTTGGTAAAGTTTCTCAGCACCAGTAATGTTCTCTCCCTATGCTGAACAACAGGTCGATGAGTGTTACTTCTGTCAGCCTTTGGAGCCGACCAGCCCTCCCAGTATACCACCGTGTCCTCCAAGTGCTCACCAGGACGACCTCTTTTTACTCTGTCCTGATGAAAAGCCTCAGTGTGCTGCTGACGCTCTGCTGCTCTTCTGCATCGACATCTCAGGCTCCATGAGCATCACCTCGCAGGTAAAACCACACAACCTGACACTGATCTGTTTCGTGTGAGGCGACTTATGACAGCTGATGTTTCAAATGATCCATTTCTGCTGTTTTAAGGTGTCGGAGGGAGAGCAAGTTGTCCACAGATCCCGTCTCCAAGTGAGTTTTCCCTCATTTTCATTTGTACGACTGAAAATGAACACAATGCGAGTACTGCAGGTCAAACCCTCTAAGTAACACTACATTATATAATCAACACTTACAAAATGAAAGCATCAGGTCCAAAGATCTAGCAAGATGCTGTCGGTGATAAGAAATCATTGTCTTCAAACCAGTTTGTCCAGGAAGCCGTGTTGCAGTGCGTTCAGAGACTAAGTGAACAACAACCTGACATACGAGTGGGACTCATCACCTTCAACCATCAGGTACATCCATACATCCATCTAATGATAGTAAACCTAACCTATGATAAAAGGAAACATTAATTAACATAAAAGAAATAAACACACACACACACAAACACATACAGACATGTAGAAAAAGAGAAGAAGAACTAAACAAACACACACTTAATTCAGATACACGTGTTATATTCACATAAGGAGTGAAAGCACAGATATCCTAACCCGTCTCCCTTGCAGCTTTAAGTTATTACTCTTCTCCTCTAACGTCTGTGTTACCAGGTGACGATGCACGGAAATGAGAACTTCACGTCACATTCTCTGAGCGGTGGCGAGTTGACTGACACCGCCTTCCTGAAAGAGGCTGCGGCCAGTTTCCCCACTCCACCTCCACTCTCCCAGACCAGGGACTACTTACACAGACAAGTCATGGGGTTAGGGAAACGAGCAGTGATTGGTGTACAAGCTAATGTTTTATATTGTATTACATATTAGTAACATTATCTTTGAAATACTTCCTCTTGTTGAAAGATTGTCTGACGGTGGGACAACAGCTCTCGGTCCGGCTGCTCTGCTCACCATCGCAATAGCCTCGAGACAACCAGGGTCCAAGGTAGGTTAGTCTTATATACAAGACACAACCCATGTATCTGTATGTTTGTACATGTGGGATATAACTTAGTATTTACTCAAGTACTGTACTTAAGTATAAGGTACACATTCTTTTCATGCCCCTTTGTACTCACACTTATACTAAATACTGTACTTTTACTAACATAATTACAATTATCTGACAGCTTTAATCTGAATATCTGGGATCTGAATACTTCCACAGCACTGCATAGATTAAGCAAAGCTCCTGCACAACATAAAGTCTTTATGACGGCTGTGTAGACCCGAGTCAGCATTTCTGGCTCCATTTGTCTATTGTCTAAACACAATACGTCTGTTGTCTAAAAGCAATCCTAACCTGCTATCCCTGCTGACCTCGTAGGTGATCATCTGTACAGATGGGAAGGCCAACACAGATTTGGGGAATCTGGAGGTGGAGGATAATGACGCTCGCACCCTCCTCTCATCCACCATCTTCTACCAGGATCTGGGGGATTATGCTGCCAATCAGGGGTTGGTGCACATCTCCTCCTCAATGTCAAGCATGGAAAAAGCTATAAAATAAATATTAAACTGCTGAAGAGACAATTAACATGCATCTGCATGCTGTTGCAGCAACACACATAACTATACCACTAGTAATAGTGTTAATATTAGCAGTAATGAGGGGTCTACGCTGGTCTGGTGCTGTAATGAAGTTCATACTGAAATGTCCTTCAGTGTGACCGTGTCTGTGCTGGCCATAGAGGGAACAGACTGCAGGCTGGATGAGCTGGGAAGACTCGCTGATCGCGCCGCAGGGCAAGTAAGACGTGTTTCAACATTTGTCCGACATTTGTTTTTTTTTAAATTGCGTATATCACTCATTAGATCTGGTTATCTGTGTGTTGTGTCCTTTAGGTGGTGATTGCAAGCCCCAATAAGCTGCACACAGAGTTTGAACAGATAATTGAGAACAGGACGATTGCTACACATTGCACCGTCACATTACTGCTGCCCCGATCACTGTAAGAGCTGCACCGTATCTACCTTTGAATACTCATATCTCTGCACATGGATGCAGTTTAATTTACAGTATTAACGAGCATTGACTGATGTTCTCCTTGTGGTCCAGGCAAATGAGAGGGGAGAGGGAGGCAACGCACAAAATCACCAGAGAGGTGGGGAACGTGGATCCAGATACAGAGATCACCTTCCAGTTTGGAGCCAGTGAAGAAGACTCAGAAGGTGAGAATAAAACTAGTGCAGTATGTCACCAATGACAGGTTGGATAGGCATTCATTGTCTCACTGCAGACTCTAATTCTGCACACATGTGTGGCCACCACACTTAGTTATGCCACCGCAGATTGCCTTCATCCTTTAATCCCCTGGATGGGCCTCGTGAAGTTCCTTAAAGGGACAGTACATGTGATGTGAATGTAGATATTTCCTGAAGTAGAAGTAGCGGAAATATTCAAGTAAAGTACATGTATGTCAAGTACTGTACTTGAGTACTTTGTGAAACATCAGCATGCACTTTCTCAGCGCTCCAGAAACACTAAAGCTGATTCATATCTGCTTCTCTCCCGTGTCAGTGCCAGCCTCTCGTGGCCGCGTGTCCATCCAGCTGCAGATCCGGTACAGGCAGAGGAAGGGACAGACGGCGCTCAGAGCGATCACCACAGAGCGAGAAGTTACTGACGACAGGTGATTATGATGTTTCCATAATTACAGAGCTTCTCTCACTTTTGTGTTTTGAGATTACATCACACCGCTGAGCTGTTTGCATGCTTATGGCCTCCTCGTAATCTCAAACGAGCCATTATCTTCTGACATCTTTAATCAACGAGCCGAGGCGTATTATTTCATTCCAATCTCAGGGAACCTTTAGGCAAAGCCTGGCTGTTGCTGAGATACAGGAGCCTTCACATCATGCAGGAATTATTGCACCATGTAAATCTCATCTCTCATCCATTCTAACGTTTAGTCCCACTGTGTGTGTGTGTGTGTGTGTGTGTGTGTGTGTGTGTGTGTGTGTGTGTGTGTGTGTGTGTGTGTGTGTGTGTGTGTGTGTGTGTGTGTGTGTGTGTGTGTTTGCACAGTAATATAATGGCAAAGCTGGAGCTGTAAATGTTGAGAAGCACTCTTGTGATGAAAGTGTGACCCACCTTCTCAGTGCGACGGCCCTGTCCTCTCTCTCTCTGGCCATCATTCAGCTCAACTCGTCACAGGCCAGTGCCGCTCTGGCTGTCAGAGGCCGCTTCCTCGACGCCAGGAGGGAAGGAGAGCTGCAGAGGAAGCTGATCGAGAGAGCGATGTGAGTGACAGGAGGGATGTGGGAAAAATCGATATACACATAGAAAAAAAAGAAAAGACACAAAAGTCCAATTGTGCAAGGTGAATCTCAAACAGTTGGACATTATCTTTCTAATTCAAAGCTTTTCTCGTCTAATTTTTATTTCCTTGGGATCGACTAGATGTAGTGTTTTTCTGAGGCTGCAGATGCTGTACTGTACAAAGTGAGTCTGTCTGTTTGCAGAGAGCATAACCGCAGCGCACAGGACCATCAAACGTACCAAGGATGGGTTGAAACCATGGAGCAAATATATAACAACATGCATAACCTTACAAGGGTGAGTTTCTACAGTGTTTATTTATCGGCTCAAATCAGCACACTCAACTTAACTCGTGTTTTTATTTCCAGAGACAATCCGTCGATTCAGACTCGCAGGTAATTCACGTAATATATAAATGACACAGTTTAGTGCTTTGCTTACTTCTTGCTGGTAATTCTTTCTTTTATTCTCCTCCTACTAGTCTCTAACAGACGCTGGTGCAGCACTTCTCTACACCATGAAGCACAGCAACAGGAAGTCCATCTCACTGAAGAATAAACATCAACTCTAGCCAACTGTCAGCCTCCACAGTCATGAATGAAACGGATACAAATTCTGCCATTTGACTATCTGGCCGAATGAATATCCCTCAAATATTTCATAATTTAAATAATATATATAACTGACTCAGACGCCATCATGCAGCTAACACCTAGATCCTTGTGTGTCAGCAAAACACATCTCACAACACATAAACCTCCAACACAACTGTTAATATAGTTCTGATTATGTAATTGTGTTTTAATAGATGTAACTTGACAGAAAAAGCGTCAGTTTCTATGTGTTAATGTTTAAAAGCTGCTAAAGGGAGTGAGCAGTGGAGTACATACAGGATAAGACTAACAGTAATCCTGCCTGAGATGGAAGCTGAAGCATCACCAGACCTGCGTTTCAACATGTGACGCTGAGCATGGGGCATTATTCAGCGCTGGCAGGTTCCAGGAAACATACACAAACCAGGCTTCAATCAGAATACGCAGGCTGATGCCGAGCAGGTGAAAGCCTACTGTGCCTCTGTCTGTGGAAACAACCTGGACCTCCAGCTACCGGACAGAGAGGATAACCAGCACGTAGAGGACCATCATAGGTTTGTTGAAGCAGATCCCTGCTGCCGTTGCATGTGAAGTCAGCCTCCCGTTTGCTAAAAGGGCAGCTCAGCCAGGAAGAGGATCACCAGGAAGCCCAACCACAGAGAGCGACACTTCGAGGTGGCGGAGGCGTCCACCCACCGCGCGTCCGCAGGATGGGGGGGGACGAGGCCTGTTACTATGGCAGCCATCGTCACGCCTGGCCTGGAGTTCGTCTTTTCAACAGGAAAGAAAATGCAGTTTCTAAATGTTGTTATAAATATCAATATATTGCAAGGTCTATCATTTTCTCTGCCCTGTACAATAAATGATTTCTTCCATCTTTTAAATGGATCGAGCTCGCAGTGCAGTTACACATGAGGACACTTTAGGGAAGCGTTAAACATGAAAACTGGTATTTAAGCATTCACAAATGCATACGGCTGTCTGTACGTATGGACTGAAGTGTTTCTTAATGTACATTAGGGATCATTAATGGTAATTAAGTGTGTAGCAGTAGGATACCTGTAATAGCGTTGCATGCAGCCAGGAAATGTGTAACGGTTTCACGTTCACGTTTGATGCTCGTGCTCTGGACACACACACACACACACACACACACACACACACACACACACACACGAGGAAACCCCAATAAAAGACTAAAACATTTCTACTTTTTACACATTACACATATTTTATTGGTATAAAAAAAAAGGTAATTAAATGTTTTGGAATGCCACAGACATTATTTTTTTTACGCGACAATCTTTTATAATATTAGTAATATTTACAAAGTAAAACAGGTAAAAGTTGTTTGTTTCTACACACACTGTAAATTCAAAGAATTTAACACATGCTGTAATTCTTTTAAAGCATTATAAAAAAGACATTTACCTGAATGTACAACATCTAGGTGATCAGCATACATGTTTGCAACACCACATTTTTTATGAATAGATAACAGAATACATAATTTCATAGTAGGTTACTTATAGTACAGTATATATTTTAAAACATGAGCATCATACATAACATCTTTCAAATATCATGACAACGCAAAACTGTGACAAAGCGCTGATACATTTACATGAAGTCGACTCTATTTTGACCTTTTTGAAGGTTTTTCGAAAAGCAACACCTCATCAGACCCATCATCGAAAAAGATTTAAGGCCACTGGATAAATATTTGTGGAATAAAGATTCCGAAACGGTAAAAAGAAAAAGCTTAAAGACCCTCTTCTTTGACTAAGTACTCTGGCAGAGACTGAAAAGCAGTCACAGGTACAGGTACGGTCACTGGAACTGTCAGGGATATGGCGCTGGGTTCAACGGTGGAGGAGGAAACCTCACTGGGGGGAGGAGGAGAAGGGAGCGGGTCAGTGTGAATAATGTTTAGGTCACTGAGTTGTGTGGCGGCCGCATGAGTCCGTAAGTGCTTGCGAAGGTAGGCAGCAAACAGGAAAGCTTTGCCACAGTGTGGGCAGCTGTGAGGTTTGCTTGTGGAGTGGATCTTCTGGTGTTTACGCAGTCCAGATTTGTTAAGGAAGCCTTTGCCACAGCTGTTGCAGACATGAGGCCTCGGTTTGGGATGCTGCCTCTCATGCTCCTGCAAGTCTGCCAGCAGTGCAAACTCTATCTGGCAGGCTTCACAGGCATGTGTGCCCGTGGGCACGATTTTGGTAACAGTCGGAGGAGTAGAGTCGATGGAGTGGAGATTCTCATGCGCCTGAACTTCATCCCAGCTTCCAAATGTAGCATCGCAGTGAGTACAGGAGAACTGAGGGAGAGTTGTGTGGGCTGTGAAGCCTGAGGCTGACCCAGTCTCTGTCTCATGTTGCTGTTGTTGTTGTTGTTGCTGCTGCTGCTGCTGCTGCTGCTCAGACTGCTCAGCTAGGTGAGTCCTCTCATGTTTTCGCAGGCTTGAGGACACCACGAATGACTTCAAACACTCCTCACATTTGAAAGGCCTCTCTCCAGAGTGCACACGGCGGTGCTTGTTGAGGCTGGAGCGCTCTGCAAATGACTTGTCACACTCAGTGCAAGAAAAGGGACGAAGACCTGTGTGGACCAGCATGTGGCGCCGCAGATCCCATGATGCTACAAAGGCCTTGTCACAGCTCTGGCATTTATAAGGCCGCTCTCCAGAGTGAACACGCTCGTGCACGGCCAGATCAGCCGGCTGCCGGAATCTTTTGGAGCACTTATCACAGGGGTATGGCTTGAAACCCAAGTGGGCTCGTTGGTGGCGGCGGAAACTGGAAGGGTCAGAAAACATCTTGCCACACTGAGGGCAGAGGAACGGCTTCTCGCCAGAGTGAGTGCGGAGATGAGACTGATAGGAGGAGAGCTGAGTGAAGCCTTTACCACACTGCTCACACTGATAGGGTTTATTCTGGGAGTGAATGCGCTGATGGCAAGCCAAGGAGGAGGAGCGGGAGAAGGCTTTGCCACAGTCTGAGCACAGGAATGGTTTTTCTCCAGTGTGCGAGCGCTCGTGATTTTTCAGGTCCTTCAGCTCCGTGTACGTTTTCCCGCACTCATCGCAAGCGTACGGCCGATGGCCTTGGTGGTTCCTCCTGTGTTTTCGGAACACAGAGGGATCGGCAAAACTCTTACCGCACTCAGCACAGAAGTATGGCTTTTCTCCCGTGTGAGAGCGCATGTGCACCTTCAGTTTAGACAGGGTGGGGTAGCTCTTCGAGCACTGGCGGCAAGAGTAGGGACGCTCTCCACTGTGCTGTGTCATATGGATCCTCAGGCATATAGCTTGCATAAAGGCTTTACCACACTCTGTGCATACAAATGGTTTCTCCCCGGTGTGAGAGCGGCTATGGTTGCGTAGCTCTGTTGGTGTCTTGTAAGCCTTGTGACAGTCGGGACACTGAAAGGGGCGCTGGGCCGAGTGTGTACGCTCATGCTTTGAGAGTTGAGCCTTGCTCGAGAATGTTTTAGTACACTGAGAGCACGAGTGTTGCTGCTGACGGTCCTTTACATGTGACGAAAGCTTGTGGCTCCGCAGCGCTGACAGACTCCTGAAAGCCTCCGTGCATGCAGAGCATTTAAAGGAAGGTTTGGCTTTTGGTGGCCTGCCTCTGCCACGTTTTTTTGCAGGCTGATCCTTCACCAGCTCTTCCTCTTGTTGGCTCTCTTCATCCTGTGCAGGAGGGGTGCACTGCTCTGCAAGAGGTGGGCTGCCAGGCTGAGGAGAGGCCATCTTTATATCCGCAAAGAGATTATACAAAAACATCTTTGTAATAATTATGTAAATAAACAGATCATTAGCAGCATAAGGATACGAGACAGGAATATTCTTTACACAGACATCAAAGTCCTAAGACAGATATAAATTATGATGCTGATCGTCAGTGAGAGTGGACTGGAAAACAATTTGTATAACAACATAATAATAGAAATATGTGGGAGTGCATTAAATCACAAAATGGCTGGCATTAGGACCTCAGGGACAATAAGCTAACCGCTTTCATGCCAGAGGAAGTTGGCGACGCAATGACAGAGATCACTGTGTCTGAATGACTGACATGTGCCCGACACGAGACGAAGATCAAAGATCACGAGTCAGTGCTATGGTGTAAGGAACCGGATACGATATGTACGTATTAATTTTCGCTAGCTCTCTCGCTAAACACTTTACCTAACTCAAAATGGCTGGCTTTAGGACCGGCTGCAGCAATTCACTCGACAGTGTCGTCATCATCATGACTGTGATTATGCGGGATGGATTATGCTAACATTAGCTGCGTTTCAGTCTTGTGTGCATTTGAGAAACAAAGGTCTTTCTTACCTGAATTAGGACATTAATAGCTGGTCGAAAGCCTGGAAAGCGTCTCGGTACACGGCTGCATTTACATTGAGACACAGTGATTGCTGTTGACTGGCTGCAGGGCGGGGGACGGCTCTAGGACCATGATGACGAAAGCTCTCTGCAAGCCAAGTGTGCAACATTTTAATGCGTATAATGGTAAAAATATCAAGATAAGGCACATAATAGATGTATGAGAACCCCCCTGGTAAATCCCTGTGGTTCCAATAAAGCTAGCATGTTATCTGTCATAATGGAAACATGCGTGCCAAGCTGACGCGAAGATAATTTACAATGTTCACAAGTCAATGGCAGAGTCCGCTACGTAAGCTAACCTACATTAGCTGTCAGAAGCAGCTAATGTGATTTACGTGTTTTTTACGAAAACCAGCAGCAGAATAGCGGGATCAACATTTAAGTTCTTGTTTTTTTTCTTTGAGTTTAATGTTTGTTTTGTTATTACTAAACGCTGACGTCGCCACAAATGTAATTAACTGTTAACTCAACTTTTAGCCCTTCTTGTTACGTTTCGAGAGGGAAGTATTTCTCTGCTGCACATTTCCTGTTCCCTAGCAACAAGAGCAATGTGGAAATGGGGATGGAAGAAAAAAAGACAATTGGAAAAAAGGGGGTTGCCCTTTACACAAAAATAACCTTTTTGAAATAATGGATGAAAATAACTCTTCGAAGGCTGGCGTTGAATCAGCACTGCTGCAGGTATTTAATTTAACTCACTTGGCGACGTTTTGATTCAGCGTTTGAAACGACTTCTTGGCTTTTTGGTGCAATGTTTGTTTAGCTAGCCACGATGATGCTAGCTGGTAGCGCGCTAACGTTTGCCGACTGTTATACAAATGTAACCATAGCTAACCTGTCCGCTCTTCATTATAACCTGATGGCGTGTAAGTTCATTCTGGTTTTGTTTATAATGTCGGGAGAAAATTGGTGTGAGTAGTGGCAATACATCCGTAGAGAGGCGTTTCCCGGTTTATTGACATAGCTAGTTGAGTTAGCCTGCTGATGCAGAGATGTAGCAAAACATGTCATGGCACCGTTTCTAACTAACTGCATTCAACTTAATAAGTGTATGATGCTGGTTACCTACTGCCGGTGTTAAACTTAATTATGTGACCCATAAGATGTTGTAGCCCGAATATAAATGTCATCATATCTATATCATACTACATCGCATTTAATTTTTTTTACTTGGCTCTTATTTCAGTTTCTGCTACCTTTAAAGTTATATTCCGGGTTTTTTTTCAGTTGTGTTGTGGTTTATACAATAGATAATTGAACAAAAAAAAAAGGAATAAAGTATAAATAATAATACAAATACAAATTTGATAGGTGTTACTAAGAAAGTGTCCCTATTTTGAGATTAGTAAGAATACATTATTCAGATTTTAGATTCAGGCAAATGTTGGTAATTTAGTACTCACTGTAGTGTATAGGTCTGTCTGTATAACACTAAATAGTTATGTAACCTATATAAAATAACATACCGTGGCTGGTTTCTTGATGTATTCACTTTTACATCTTTAAACCAGGGATCAACCCTTGTGAGGCATAAACACTAGAATAATTGTTTGAAGAACAAACTATATATATATATATGTGTGTGTGTGTGTGTGTGTGTGTGTGTATATATGTATGTATGTATATATATATGTATGTATGTATGTATATATATATATATATATATATATATGTATATGTATATGTATATATATATAATATTATTATTATATTGCGTGATTTGTAGTTTCCTATAATGTGTACATGACTCATTGCATAAAACTGAACCCTGTTCCATAAATTGTTTTTGTATTTACCACTGCTCTAACTGGCATCTCTTCTGTCTTTAACAGCTCAATTTTCCTGCTTCTCCTAAATTCAAGTCACTCTCCTAATCGTTTGGAACTGGTTCTCAACATCTTCTGCCGTTTTACCTCCCTCGACCCTCCTTGGACCTTATTGTAAAGATCTATCCTCTACGTATACAGACAATAAAGGCATCTAATGCATTTCCCTCCTGCGTATTCATACACTCTGTGTCTGGTGCACTTCATTGAATCGTCATCTTGTAATGGCATTGCAAGACCCTGGCAGGACAACTGGTTTTCCTTGCAAACAATGTTACATGGTATGTCCCAATATGCCCAGACTGCTCGAGCACATGGATGCTCACCTTCAGGAAGAGGAAGAACGCAAATTTAAATGTGATGCATGTGGACGTGGTTATAGGCATGCTGGTAGCCTAGCTAACCACAAAAAGACTCACGAAGTGGGTTCTTTTCAATGCAACGTCTGTGGTAAAGAAAACTCTAACTCTCTGGCGCTGAAGAGTCATCTTCGGAGCCACACTTCACAGAAAAAGTACTCCTGTGACGAATGTGGGAAAAGTTTTCGTCTGGCAACACAGCTGACTACACATGAGAGGGTTCATCTGGCCAGGCGAGTAAAGGAGAAGTCGTATAGGAAGGTAGACATGGAATATCCCACACAGGAAGATAGTCAAGAAATTGAAGATGATTCCCCACATGATCCCAGTGAGCAGTCGGCCAGTGTGGGGATTTCTACAGAAAATAGCCCCGCTGAGTACAAGGCGGAGGTTGTTGATAATTCACAATCCGAGACCTCTGATGATTCAGCAAATCGACCTTTCAGATGTGATTTGTGTGACAAGTCGTACATACACCATCGAAGCCTGACCAATCATAAAAAGACTCACCAAGTGGGAATGTTTGAGTGCACAGTGTGTTTCAAACTGTTCAATAACATGGCCGCCCTCTACAGCCACCAGAGAACTCACAAGGGAAGAAGCGGGACGGACCCAGATTCAATGGGTGGGTCATACACAGGCACACCAATGGACCAGTTTTCACCTCAGAGCCAAGATGCTCCAGTAAACTTCTGCCATTTGTGTCAGGTTCTATTTCCCAATGATGAAGAGTTCCAGGAACACATCCAAATGCATAACTCTTCATCTATGTCATTTGGGCTTCAAGATACCTTGTCTGAGAGTCACAATATATCGTATGACAACAGTATTGCTTCGCCTGAGTCAAATTTTTATGCATCTCCAATAAATAACATTCCCTCAGTATCATCAATAGAGAATCATGGAGGCTTTGATCAGGAGCAGATTAGAAGTAACGGCCACGTATACTCGGACTGCTCCAACAATCAAACACCACCTTCCAATAGCACTCAGGGAGAACCCCCAGTCATAAACACAAGTATTCTCAATCCTTCCCTGACGCTTGACACCGACGATGCAACTGAAATGGAAGAGACTTCAACTGTAGATTCTGACGAGCGTCCCTTCAAGTGTCAAATCTGCGGTAAAAGCTACCGACACTCCGGGAGCCTCATCAACCACAAAAGGTCCCATCAGGTCGGGATTTACCAATGTTCCATCTGCAGAAAGAGTTATCCTCACCTGGCCGCTCTCAAAAGTCATCTTCGTCTCCACAAAGCTCAGTCTTCATCTTTTGGCCTCAACACCGAGGGAGACTGGCTCTCCTCAGAGCCTCTAACTCTGGATAACCAACAGGGCTCCTTCTCCTCTCAAGACGAGGAAGAGGATGGCATTCTCCCCGAGCTTGGTTTGGATCAGGAGAATGGAGTCGACCACAGCAATGAAGCTTTGTACCATGAGCAGTTTAATCAGGACTTTTCCCAAGATATGACTGAGCATCTACCTCACAATGAACACCTGATGCAGAGGCACATGTGTGCAGACTGCGGTGAGACATTTGCAGACATTGCAGGGATTAAGTCGCACAGTTGCCCACTGCTACAGCAGCATCATGACACTACTAGCAGTGATTATGACAGCGTTATAAATTTCCAGGACAGTAATGGTCACTGTGCCGTTGGAAATCCAGGGAGTAATGTAGAGTTCCAGGGTCTGAATGATAGCCACGACCAAAGTTACTTTGAACAGAACTTCCATGACAATATGAGAAGTGATCAGCTGAATGGTGGAGGAGAAGGTGATAACGCTGACGAGGAGGAGGATGATGATGGAGATCTTTATCAGTGCTCTATATGCAGAAACAGCTACACCAGCATGAGGGCTCTCAGGAGCCATCTCCGTGGGCACACACAGTCCCATAGTACACCTGCGAGCTCAGGGCCCTCCTCCATGTCCTCCCATGAAGAGGTGAAAGATGATGATCCCGGAGAGATGATGATCTGTAGCACATGTGGGGAAAGTTTTGCCAATAGGCAAGACTTGATCACTCATCAGCTTCTACACAAGGACCAGGTGGACGGTGTAAATCATTTACATATGAACAACAGTGGTGTGTCTGGAGGCAAGGAAGAAGTTCAGAGTATCATCTGCGGCAGCTGTGGCATCTTCTGCTCCGGCTACCATCATCTTAAGAGCCATGGCTGCACAGCTGACGGGATCGGTAAGTCGTCACATGGTAAAGAGGAAATGAAAGTGAATGATGTTGCTCAGCATGAAGACACGAGTCGCGTCAAAGAGACTGTTGATACGGAAGATCGTCAGTACAAGTGTGATCAGTGTGGGCGTTCATACAGACACGCAGGCTCCCTCCTTAACCACAAAAAGTCCCACAAAACGGGTGTGTTCAGATGCCTCGTCTGCCAAAAGCGCTTCTACAACCTGCTGGCCCTTAAAAACCATCAACGGTCCCACTTTGATATTAAGAGGTTAGTTCCAGCAGGAATGCACTAATTAATACTCATTAATACATGTACACGTCTTAAGTGTTTCACTCATGTTGCAAACTGTTATTGCATGTTGGAAATTCCGAATGATTGTTAAACCTAAGATGCTAAGAGTTTCCTTTTTAGAGTCTCTGTTTTTGTGTCTTTTGTCATCAAGGCTCCCTGTTTTGCTTAACACAGAATTACCAATATGCCTTGTCTCCTCCCACAGGCATTCTTGCAATGAGTGTGGGAAAGCCTTCAAAATTCAGAAGCAGCTAGTGAATCACCTGAAAAGGCACAAAGAGAACCAAGCCAAAATCCAGGATCTCAACAACCAGATCCAGGCCCTCATGCAGATGAATGGGACCAAGTCAGATGGAGACACGCAGACCTTAACTTCAAATGCCAATCAGGCTTTTACCTCTTCTCGACGCTGCAAGCAACTGCCTGGAGGGAAGAGAAGACAGACAAAGTGTGAGACTTCAGTCAAATCGGAGGACACAGGTGACCAACGGCCTTTCGCATGTGATCAGTGTGGACGTACGTATCGACACGCAGGAAGTCTGGTCAACCACAGAAACTCCCATAAAACAGGTGAATATTACTGTTCTGTTTGTAACAACACTTACCCCAATCAACTAGCAATGAAGAACCACTTGCGTACTCACTTTGCTTTTAAAAAACACTCTTGCCAAAACTGTGGAAAAGGCTTTAGGGGAAAGAAGCAGCTATTAGCCCACGTTTGTGCAGACCTCAGAAAGGAGGGGGCCAGGGCCAGGAGGGGCCTCAAATCTAGAGCCCTTAAGTGTAAGGAATGTAAGAAGGCCTTTGTCTCTGTTGACCAACTGACAGCCCACACCTGTGATGCACCATCAGGCAGCAGTGCTGCACAAACAAATGTGTCTCTAATTAAAGCGGAGCGGCCTTTCACGTGCAACATATGTAATCGCAGCTACCGCCATGCAGGCTCACTCCTGAACCACAAAAACACCCACAAGACCGGACACTTCAGCTGCACCTTCTGCTCCAAGCCCTTCACTAACCCCATGGCTTTACGCAATCACACACGCATCCACACACAAAAGAAGAAGTATGTGTGTCTCACATGCGGAAAGGCCTTCCGCCTCGCCAGTATCCTGCACAACCACCAGAGGGTCCACAACCGGGTGGCGAGTCACTTCAGGTGCTCTGCGTGCGGAAAGAGCTTCCAGGGCAGGTCTGGCCTGAAGAGGCACCGCTGCCGCAGAGGTCAGGAGAACTCCCCGAGTGCCGGAGTCCAGCAGTCAGAGAGGGGAGACAAGTGCTTCATGTGAGTTGTAAAACATTAATTTTTTTATTAATTAAAATGATCCTTATCAACAATATTTGTGTATGTTTTAATATAAAAAAATAAAAAACATATCAGCCAACCGTTTTAAGTATTGGTATCAGCCTCAAATATGTTCAGGCTGTTTTAAAAGTATAATATCTTTTTAATAATAATGATGGTTAAATAATATTCTAAGTCATTTGTCGGGCTGTACCAAATAGTTTGAGACTTCATTAATAATGTTAACGTTGAACTTCCTGTTGGCGGTGTTTATTCTGTTTAAACCTGGTATTTCTGCACAGTTGCAGATAAAGATTAGGCCACGCTAACATTATTAAAATCGTTCTATTTGTAGAATTAGTGTCCTCTGTAGGCTGCGTAGGACTGCAATAACTCCAGAGCGTTGTGAAGTTCAAATGTTAAAAGACATGTTTTCCTCTAACGAAATATTCTGGTTCCATTTATATTTATTGCCGTTTAGTCTTCAATAAATCTGACATTTAACTGCAGTTTGCTCTCCTGCTTGCCGCACGCACTGACGAGTTATAATCATTTAAGAAAGTTGATTAAAAAAAAAAAGATTTAAGGACAAAATCATCATCATTTCATCTGATCCACCTCTTTATTCAAATTGAGGAATTTGTAGTTTTTTTTAGGATGATGACGTTATAAAATATGTCGACAAATATTCAAAGCTTCTTTCGAAAACCTCAATAGAAGCTTTGAATGTACGGAAAATGCCATTCGGTACAGCCCTAGTAAGTTGCAGGCTGATAAAGAGTTCACGGTTGTGTAAAGTGATTTAAGTTAAAGTGTAATATCAGGCATTGAATATGAACATATCCCCGCTGCAGGTGTGACCTGTGTGGGCGCTCCTACCGCCACGCTGGCTCTCTCCTCAACCATAAAAAGACACACTCCGAAAACCTCCACCACTGTTCCTTGTGTCTCCAGACATTTCCTGACCCTCTCACTCTACAGATACACTCCCAGATGAGGCGTCACTGCTGCCCCGAGTGTGGCAAGACCTTCTGTCTGGTGGCACACCTGCAGAGCCACATGGATGTGCACTCAAAGGAGCGGTCTGTGGTCTGCAGCCCCTGCCAGCAGAGCTTTCCCAACACAGCCAGCTACCAGCAGCACCAGGACATGCACCACGGGGCTCAGGACCCCTATCAACAAGGCGTGGACGAACCTGTAGATGACAACATCTGCTGGGACTCTGGAATAGATCCGAGCATGGGGATGGACGGGATGCACAAGCCGGTTCCACCACCTTTGTCCCATATTCCAGGAAGCGTCACTAATTCACAGATGAGTAACGAGTCTGCCGGCACAGAGGAGAAGAGCCACGTGTGCGAGCACTGCGGCCGCACTTACCGCCACGCCGGCTCCCTCCTCAACCACAAGAACAGCCACAAGACGGGCTCCTTCTTCTGCTCCATCTGCCAGAAGGAGTTCACCAACCTGATGGCTCTCAAGAACCACCGGCGCATTCATACGGAGCCAAAGCGCTACCAGTGTCTGGAGTGCGGGAAGGCGTTCCGCGTGTCCACGCAGCTCATATGTCACCGACGAATCCACACCAAAGAGAAGCCTTTCGCCTGCCTGCTGTGCGACAAGAGCTTTTCCAGCAAGTCCAACCTGCGGCACCATCAGAAGATGCACCAGAACAGCCAGACCTACGACTCCTCTTTTAGCATGGATGCTAACGCGTTTATGGACTTGGACATGGGGTCTTTCCTTTGAAGACGGGCTAGAGCCTGTTAGAGAAGAGGACAGGCGGTCCTCTTATTTATTTGTTATTCATCCCTCTATCAAAAATTGTAAAACATTATTTTTTTCAGAAAGTGCTCCATGGTTCTGATAGAAGCATGCACATTTCATTACTGACTTCCAGTCTTACCTCCACGACAGACGGTGGCGCAAAAGTCTTCAGAGGGTTTATCGGTCAGCTTTTTAATAAGGCCTGAATGTTTTCCATGAATACACAGGATCCCAGAATACAAGGCGGCTGATGAAAATGATTAGTCCCCCCCCCCCCCCGCTCATTCCTCAATGACAAACCAACCAACCAAAGTGAACAGAGAAGTGCAGCCCAGGTCCATGTAGGAAAACTGACATGTTTTTGTAAGACAGTACTGTTCTTGTAACGGTGATCTCTCCTCTCTTGCTATGTATAATTGTGTTCAGTGCCTCTGTAAGTTCCTTAGGAAACTAAATATACTAAATATACAAACTATATTTATCTCTGAATCCTTTTGTTAGTTGTCGAAAGGACAGCTCACTTTCCTTTTGGATTACACATAGGGGCAAGCCTGTCGTTATTAAGTCAAATACCTCCAAAGGCCATTGGCAAAGTGATTTTCTAAAATCATATTATCAAGTAAATAGTCAAACTGCTAATAATAGTAACGTCAAGTCACATTGTATGCTTAAAAAAAATTGATGTTTTTATTAATTTATTCCTGTTTATTTTATGTGCATATTTTAGAAAAAGCTTTTTATGAATGTTGTAAAAAAAAAAACAATTCTGTCTTCTAAAACTCATGTAGCCTTTAAGGAACGTCATCAGTCGGTTTGTAGTTACTTATTAGTCCTCAGTTACAACAACAAGCAGGAATGAATGAGCCAAGCATTATTGGCAGCACTCAGGATCAACCTTCAAAAGGAACTAACCCTGACGTGCGAAACATTGTAGATAATCAGTTTCACAACTGAGCATTTCGATTCCACTCGTGCCATTTCAACACTTATAAGTTAGCTCAAGTAACCGTTGTCCAAGTCACTCCCAACGGTGAGCTGCGGCCGCACATGCAGTACACGCTGGGAATTATGGTCCATCTTGAACCTTTCAGAAGCATCAGTTATGTTGAAGTGCCAGTGCCTAAAATGTCAGTCAGTTGTAGCAGTTTAATGTGAACAAACCTCCTCTGGCTGTGTGTGTGTGTGTGTGTGTGTGTCGTGTACCGTAAAGCACAGTGTTGATTTTATATTGTCCGTTACATCATTTAAAAATCTCCTCAGTCGCAGTTAAACGTCTTAAAGCAGCCGATAACACAAGTATTGCGACAGTGAGGTGAAGTTGGTTCCTTTTTTTTGTGCCCGTACATTTTTTCGTCCCCCCCACAAATGCTTTATATGAATCAAATGGAACAAATGTGTGTTTTCAAACAAACATGTGGCCAAAACTTTGCCAACATTTTCTGCCAAGCGCGAGTATTACTACAAACGTACTACGGCTTTATGGATTCACGAGGAAGAACCAGTTTCATCTTCACTGTCGTGTTCATGAACCACTTTATGCTCTGTGAGAAATGTGCAATTATTGATTCTCTGGGTTATTCTTTATTTTATTTTTTTGCCAGGTTGTTCCTGAAGTGGTTTCTTTTCACAAATCAGAAATCTTGCAAAAGGGAACACATGGCTTTTGTTTTTTGTTTTTTTTTAATAACAATCTGAAATTAGATTTTCTTTATGCCTTATACATTACATTTCATGTATGAATATGTTTGGCACTGGTCAGAAGTATGAAATTACCTCATGGAAAGCCCTGCCTACCTAGCAACTGCTACTTAATGCCTCATGCAGCTTAATTGTAGAGAATACACTGTAATCACAGATACTTATCAATTGTAAGACAAATAGAATGAATGAAGCATTAATTTTAAGGTTTTACTTTGTAGTTACCAGTCGTTTTTCTGCAGTTTGTTGTTTTCAGAGTTATATTTGCACATTTGTAGATGAGACACTTGTAGCCTAAGGAGGACAGGAAGTCTATAATAATGCAGCCGACGGCCGTCGTCTGTCGGGGTGTCGGCGGGCGACGCGTCGGCTGTTCGTTAGTTCACCTCAGTTAGTTTGCAGGTCGTAATATTTAAGCAATATGCTGAAAGTATTGTTTCAGTGCATGAACATGTCATTTTGTCTTATCATTGTATCGAGTGCAGTGGCATCAGATTCAGTATACTGACACTAGCCTTGGAAGAAGAAAAAAAAAAACCCACGACAATTTGCCATTTTCCTCCATTATTTAAAATCTTACACGTATTAACTGTAATGATTTAGAAGATCTTACCGTAACATATTTTCATATGCCATGGTAGCCTACATGTAAAACGACACATGTACTTTTGAGTTCAAACTTATTTTTTTACAATGTTCTCCATCTGATCTCCCTGTGGCACCAAACAGGCTCTCACTCCGCTGTCATCGATCACAATCACAGCCTGGTATTCGTGGTGCGCGTTAATCTCAGAGCTCTCTCTGTAAATATTGAAAGGAAAACATCGGTTGGATCTATGTACATTCAGATTTTCCTCAGCAGGAGAAAACTGCTAGATTAGCTATTGTGTAATTTAAAAACGCATATACCACATGTTCTGATTTATTGGATTTCCAGTGCTCAAATGTCTGCTCACTATTTAATTCATATTTATATAACTATTTTGTCACTCTGAAACGTAGATTTTTACTTCTTTGTTAGAACTTAGTTTAGGATATAAGCAAATTATTGAAAATAAAACTAGTTGAAATTAATTAAACGACTTGTAAAATACAACGTGTTTGTTTCTTGTCTGTATTCTTCCCAACGATGTTGTACATCTTTACATATTGAGATGTGTATGAGATAGAAATGGACTTGCATTATAATTGGAAGATGTCAGTTTTATTGTGAAAATACATTTGGTACACAAAGCAGTTTATAAGATTGCAGTAAAAAATAAGCCAGTGCATGTACAGTATATACAATTTTAGAAATAGAAAGCGAGAGAAATAAGCGGGAAGTGTTAGTTATTGCTCAGTATCATCGTTGGCTGGCCTGCTGGAAGAAATCTTCACTGGTGTCCCTTTTTAAACTCGCGGTGGATGCAAAACATCCACTGCAAGATACTTAAAAATAAATAATATAAAAAATCTAAAAGAAAAGAAGTGTCTGCATTTTAAGTGATTCCCTAACTGTTTCCCCACAAGCAGACAGACATGACCTGTCACATAAAATACATCATGTTCCACACACTGCGATGTTTTGAAGATAGAAAACAACCCCAACTAAAACCAGAAGTGGAAAAACAACAACCCTGGCCACCATGTTTCTCAGGCTACACAATTACAAACCGACATATATCTTTAGATCTGAAACAAGTCGACGGGTCAGAGTTAGTAAGCATACTGATCGTGTGGCTCCACTCAAAACACTACAAGTGTCATTTCCTTCACTACAGTACATTCCTCGCAACATTCCCATGTGTTAGCGGTTTGGGCTCTCGTGTCTAGTGTTTCAAACATCCTGTCCTACGAGTGCTGGGACGAGGAACGTGTGAATTCTGGGGTTGTGAGAAAAAAATCCATCTCCTAATAAAAAAAAAACATTAAAGCAGACAAGACAATATTGTAATAACCTGCAACAAAGAGTCCGTGTTGGTCTCAGGAGACGCAGTAACAGTGAGTGAGTTCAGGTGACTGCTCTCTCACTGTATAGCACGACGAAGAGAGCAGGCACTGGCAAGGCTGGAATACATTTCACCTTCTGTAGAAGTAGCTACATTCAAATGGCCTTCATGTTTCCTAACGTCTTCCTAACTCACATGTGATTTATCTTTAAGAGGCTGTCGTGGTAAGTGACTAGACCTTGTCTAACCCCGCTGAATAGCAGGAGATCAAACCGCAGCCCAGCAGGCAGCAGTAGCTGTGTTACATTCATCGTCCTGCTGGAAAATACAATACAGGATTTGGAAAGCATCAATCTCCCCGGAGAAAAGACTGTAGTTTTGTTTCTGGATAAAACACAGACAAAAGGTCTTCCAGACCAAAAATGTTATTTTAAGTGGAATATAAAAAAGGCACATAATATCTGAGAATGATGCCACTATAATATAATGTTACTGTTCCTACAGAGGTGTGAGAGGCGCTCGTGTGGTCTCTGTCGGACCTACGCTGAGCACAGCTCCTCACTCGACAGTCTAATAAATTAAAATGGTCCACTTCTGATGAAGAGACACCCTGCAGTCAGAGTATACAGTTCATGGTCCAGAGGTTTGCTTCGTCCGGTTCTGAACCAGTCGCTCTCTTGGTTCTGTCACATCTGTTTCCAGAAGGAGGATGAGGCTGTGGAGGCCGAGACAACGACGTTGGATTATTTTACGGGAGATTCACATTATTGTCTCTAAATGTGGCACATTTAAATGCATGTGGTCTCGTTGTGACAAAGTGAAACTGATACCTACTGTATTGTTTAAGCTTGGTAAAGTGGCCCCGCCGTTTCTTCAATGGGTTCTGTAAATACATCAAGGCACAAATTAGCATTTTTAACATCCCAGCAAAGTGATTTCCTATCCTATCTGCCTCGACATATTGCTTTGTCATAGCATTAACAATGACTCACGTTACCAGGACCCTCAGCTGCCATCACTGAACGTCTTTACAGCACTTGCAGTGTGAGGAGAGCAAAGACCTTCACCTTTACACCCGCAATGCTTCACGTCAATCCGCACAAATAAACTGTTGCACTAGGTGTCACTCCCGTGCACCTTTAATGGACTTCTGCTGCTGAATACTCACATCTCATCTCATTAGTGTCTTGTGTATTCTTTATGTGTGAGGTTTTTAATACAATGCACATTTTATATGACTTACTTTGACTTTGTTAACATACTATACTGAGTTTCTTTTCTAAAATGATTCTTATGGAATACTAGACTATGACATTTCTGCATGACAGGTTGTGATTTGGGCTGAAAAGATGATATCTGGTGCACTTGTAAATGTGATTAATTAATTAAACTGTGATTAATCTCAGATTTCAAATTGAAAGAATCTCACCACGTAGAGGCCGTTTGTGCGACTTCCGTCGATGCACCATGACACCGATAATCAGCGCAGCACCGACCAGCACGACAGCCAGCACGGAGAAGCTTGCGATGGCTGCGAGTTTCCACACGTCAGGTGTCTCATCCTCATATTTACCTGTTTGGTTGAACAGAAACAACTTAATCAATCAACCAGAATCACTTTTATAGGCGATGTGAAGAATGTGAACACATTTACGTTGCATTGCTCTCAATGTACTTACACAGAAATAGTCTATAACTAGGAACAAGGTCAACAAAATCTGATACATTTAAAGAGTAGACAGGACTGTTATGAACATATGTATGTAAAACATAATTGCCGTATATATAAATATTACATAAAAATATGTAAAAAGCATAAATGAGAATAAAAAGAAATAGAAACGTCTTGTAGAAAAAGTTGTAAACTATAAGCAAAGAAATAAATACTGAATGGATGATTACTCCCAGTATGAACATGTATGTCTACATACTACAATGTGAAAGTGACAGATGATATGTACAAATCAAAAAACTGTAAAATGTTAATCTATTATAGGAGCAGTGGGCGTTCCAGGGTTATTGACAGTGTATGACTGATTACACTGTTCATCGGCGTGACGGCCTGCGGGGAAGAAACTGTTTCTTTTGTATCTGTCATGAGTCAATCATTTAATTAATTTGCATTTACTGATTCACTGTCTTACATGTGTTGCATGACGGGGTCTTTGGGTACTGCTTGCACGACGCACACGGCACACAGACGTCCAAATCTGAGTTCCAAAACTCTAAACTGCCGCATTGACCTGCACACAGAAGAACATCAGCGGTCACGGGTTGGTTAGTTTTCAGGGTAAAACATTTATCAAGATTTATGAAATATATAATGAAATGTTATGACGTGGAGCAGCGGCAAACTCAGGCTGTCTGAAGGGCAGTGGCGTCTTGTTTTCGTCACTGGAAGGGCACTTTATCATGTTGTATCTACCACAGGGGCACCAAATGGTAAATGTTCTAGGCAAATCAAAATTCCCTGACTCTGGTATCAAATTAAATAATCATAAACAGGTGCAGGATGAATACAGTAAAAGGTGTGACTTGAACAGAAAGAAACTTTGTGGGTTTCTTCTTCTCATAAAATGAAACTGGGAAATTCCTATTGGTCAGACTGCTGATGCAACTTAATCTCATGACAGAGAATTACTCAGTAAGTTTGTGTGAACAGACCGTACGTGAAGCGCAGGATGTGTTTTTTTACAGAGTGCTTCCGTCAAATTGTTTTGTGTACGTGTGCGACTTTCAGAGAATAAACGAAGGTGTCTGTGAGAAAGAAGTTTAGCTCTGAGAGAAAAGCGTCTGAGGACACAATGGAAAGCTTCATCTCTTTTAATGGCAGCCAGACAGCTGAACAATTAAAGCCGTGCACTTCCAAGAAGATAAGGAAAGAATTAGCCTGACGATGTTACACAGTTAACACCAACAGCAAGCTGAGTGGAGAAACTGTTTTAGTGTTTTAATACTGTGTGGTTTTCTCTGCAGGTACCTGGCTTTGGTTAAGAGACACTATTATTCCCCAAAGTCCTGCATGAAGAAGTGAACATTGTGACATCAAGCTAAAAGAAAAAACACCTCAACAAAACAATATTACAACACAATGAATTAAACAATAGAAGACAAAGCCACAGTCTTACAAGGAAATAGTCTACAGATGAAATCACAACGCTGGTTCTTCCGTCTCCGTCACACAAAGTGCATTTGTATGGACTACTTCTATTGTGTCCACCTGTTTCACAAGAAACCACCCGGAGCAGAAATTGAATCATCATTTGTGGTAACTGTCATGTTCGAACTGGCTGCTTTGATAACCACTGAAAGCAATACCAAAACTACCAAAGAAACGAGCCGCAACACAAAGGTAAAAACTGAATGTTGGAATCTGTGGTCGCTTCAATGACAACAACACCAGGTACTGAATAGTGTGACATCAAGCTGAGGACAAAGAGACTTTACCACAGATCATGAGTGTGAAGCAGACATGACGGGAAGAGGTAGAGGTTTGATAGATATCATGATGATCATCATTCTTTGTTCAGAGTAAATATTCAGGTTTGAACACATCATTTATCAGAAAAGCTTGTTACCCTGATGTGCAGAAAGCCTCCCTGCAAATCCTTCTTTCTGTATCTCATCGTGCGCAGCAGCGACATTCAGCGGTGGATTAAGTATTCAGATATTTCAGTAGCACTAGTAAACCTAACCCTAAACCAGTGCATGTAACGCTAACCTTAAACCAGTGCATGTAACCCTAACCTTAAACCAGTACATGTAACCCTAACCTTAAACCAGTACATGTAACCCTAACCTTAAACCAGTACATGTAACCCTAACCTTAAACCAGTACATGTAACCCTAACCTTAAACCAGTACATGTAAACCTAACCCTAAACCAGTACATGTAACCCTAACCTTAAACCAGTACATGTAACCCTAACCTTAAACCAGTACATGTAACCCTAACCTTAAACCAGTACATGTAACCCTAACCCTAAACCAGTGCATGTAACCCTAACCCTAAACCAGTACATGTAACCCTAACCCTAAACCAGTGCATGTAACCCTAACCCTAAACCAGTGCATGTAACCCTAACCCTAAACCAGTGCATGTAACCCTAACCCTAAACCAGTGCATGTAACCCTAACCCTAAACCAGTACATGTAACCCTAAACCAGTGCATGTAACCCTAACCCTAAACCAGTGCATGTAACCCTAAACCAGTGCATGTAACCCTAAACCAGTGCATGTAACCCTAAACCAGTACATGTAACCCTAACCCTAAACCAGTGCATGTAACCCTAAACCAGTGCATGTAACCCTAAAACCAGTGCATGTAACCCTAACCCTAAACCAGTGCATGTAACCCTAACCCTAAACCAGTGCATGTAACCCTAAACCAGTGCATGTAACCCTAAACCAGTGCATCTAACCCTAAACCAGTGCATCTAACCCTAAACCAGTGCATGTAACCCTAAACCAGTGCATGTAACCCTAAACCAGTGCATGTAACCCTAACCCTCAGAGTCCTCAGAGTTACTGCCTGGGGACGGATTATTGTTTAATGTTCTGAAAGTTGTTGTTTTTTTATCAAATATTAAAAATGTCTGAAAATGTATCAAACATATTATTAGCAAAGACGAATCGTCGTATTAAAACATTACAGTCGTCGGGGTCCCTGCGCCGTCTCTCAGCTGACAGTTAAATAAAGTATTTGTGTGATACGAAATAATTAGTTTATAAAGTTTACATTGTATCAAAGCTGATAAGAGATAAGAATTACATTAGTAAACTATGTATTAAGAGTTTATTGTCGTATCATTGTATATATAAATATATATTAAGTATTTGTTAATGGCTACCAAATCATTACATAGATTGATAAACCAGATATCTGTGATTATAATAATGATTAATGATTAACGACCTGTTCACAGTAAAAGTTTAATTAACTACCAATTTACTATTTATTATTGTTTATTATAAAGTGTAACCTGGGACGGTCCCACAGCCTGACATTATGTCTAGTGTTGCGTTTGTTTTGTCGGACGAATCGTCCAAAATGGGAGGATTTTTAGTTTATTGTAACTCAAGACAACGAAAGGCAGAAACTATTTAATGTTTGACATGTTTGGAGCACATCTCCGCTCGTGAGGACGGTTGCGTGAATTCTTTTGAGGCTGTTGAGGGAGATTTCTAAAGTTTGAGAAAGAAACCCTGATGATGTCATTGAGGTTTGGCAGAAAGCCTGCGTTACACACTGGATTAATGGAGTGTGTGTGTGAGAGAGTGTGTGTGTGTGTGGGAGCAGGAGTTGCATTATGGGGAAAAGTAGGATGCAGTGTTTTGACCATGCCTTTAATTTACTAACTTTAAACTCTCGTTACAAATGAATTCACTTGGTTTCTTTCATCACTTGCGACCAGAATACCACGAAGACCCAGAAGGAACTTTTCCAAGAGCGTGAGATGCAAAGCCTACATCCCCGAGGGCGTACTACACGTGTGGGTCTTCAGCTGGTCACATAACACATGACACACAATACCTGTCGACAAGTAGGTCATTCCTAAACCAGCTGCAGCCAAAAAAAATTCATGTTCGAGGCATTTTGACCTCTAGCTGTGGTTATGTTCGAGCCATGTGCTCGGGCCTCTAGAGACTCTCCATCCTCCACAGCCGGCTCGCCTGCAGAGTTGGACTGACTCATTTTATAGCTGTGGTCATAGAAAAAATGTGTCACACAGTTCTTGTAAAGCGTTTCTCCTGATGACTGCAGCCCTCAATCTTTCAGCAGGTCCAGCTGCACTCTCCCACTGGAGGGTTCAAAAGGTCGCAGAGAGGAACTGAACCTTTGACTGCTTATTAACCTCCTCCGTCAAAACGAAAAGTAAAACTGGAGCAGAGCTTCGGTTGCTCAAATCAGACAACAACCTGAAACTGCTGATATTGATCTTAACTTTAATGTTGAGAACGAAAGGATTCAGCAGGATTTCGATAGCGCTCCTTGTGACACATTTTCACACATTCATGAATGGAAACAGCTCCGTCAGTCAGCATTACATTGTACTAGCAGAGGTTATCGTTGGACTAACGTTTCTTATGATTCAGCACTTAACATCTGGCTAACAAGAACACGTTTTTGTGTTCCTGAGCAGAAGACCTTGGTTTAATCTCAGCACGTAGCCTGCCAGAGGGTGTTTTTGGGTGTGGGGGGAGCTGTGTTTTGTCATGAATTGGAAGGGGGTGGGTGCACCAACAGCTGATGTCCAGATGTAGAGATGGTTTCACAGGGATGGATCTAGATAATTCAGGTTTTAACGTAATGAGTTAAAATGCATTTGGTAACTATAAAGTGTGAGGAAATGGTCCTAACCCAAGTGCAAGCTGAGTCTGGGATGAAATCCAAATTTCAGACTGCTGTGGAAACAGTCAAAAACCTCTCTTTTCTTTGGGAGAAACAGTAAAAAATATATATATATTTGAGCGAAGTGGACACAGGCAGTGCAGCCTGTCCTTCTCACCCAGGGACACGGATGGACGGGGTGAAATAAGGCGATCGGAATGCGGAACCGGTGAGAAATGCAGCTGGTAAAGGAAGCGGCTTTGTAAGCAGACCCTACTATCTGACTCCATTAAAGGGAAACCAGACCAGCACACTGTAATCCATGTCCACAGGCACAACGACACCAAACAATCGCACATAAATCAAACATAGAAATACAAAGGGGAAAGTTGCATTAAAAAGGTAAAAAGGTTCAAAGTTTTGATTTAGATCAAAGCAAATGTTGGAATAAAAACGTGTTTTACTTACTTTTCTGTGCGCTCACAACATAGAAATTGGTCACAGCTGCTATAATAAATCCGCAGAGCGCGCAGAGAGCGTTTAAAGCCATGATGTCTGCGGGGGGAGAGCTGCTCGCTGTCGGCTACACAATTCCCGAAAGTTCATCTGATTAACAATCCGTGCTGGTTTTCAGCATGGAAAAGCGAGCATCAGAGTGAGTCACCCGGAGGAGTCTGAGCCTTGTTTTAATAGTGCACACACCCACGCTAACAGTTCAACTCCTATGAGTCATTTCCTATGTACTGTAGTGCTCGGATTCTCTGCGCGCACTCCCCGACTCACAGGAAACTCCTCGAGCAAACTGTGTGCCTTCATTTGCTTCACTTCCAAGTGAAAGTTTCAATTAAACTTCAGGTATGATAGTTTTCAATACATAAGTTTCATATTTTATGGCCACACCCTGGAGGTTTTAGCTCCACATTTTTTATTTAGTTTTAAGCAGAGAGCCTGTGTAGTCTGGACTTAATAGTGTTCTCATTGTTATTACCACGCCTGTCGACGTCAGTAGCTCCTCTCTGCCAAAAAACACAAGTCTCTGGCTTGAGTGTGGGTCCCATGCACAGAAAAAGAGGAACAGCAAACTGAGGCAGAAACAGATGATATTCACTAGAACTACCACCATCTTTTAAAGCCTTTGGGTTTGTCTGCTCAAAGTTAAAGATAAGCTTTATATTCGTCCACTCGTGCCCTGCTCAGATACAAAACAACTTTTGCTTTTTGAAAACTTGACATTTGTATAATAGTGCATAATAGTGAGTGTCCCTGACGCAGTGTTATTAATGTCTGGGGCTGGGTGTAGCCTGCTGCTGCAGCACAAATATGCAATAACAAAGCCAGTGGACTCGTCCTGGAGTGCTATCAGGTCGGCCCCTGTCACAGAGCATTGTCTCATTAATAGTAAAGACCATCCGTTACAACATCTGTGCTGTGTGGCATACAAAAGATCACTTAGCACAGAGTCAAAACTACTCATTTATTTATGACAGGTTATGTACATTCATGTGAGTAAACAACCACTGCCAATGTAATCGAGTTATTCTTCGCCAACATTATGGCAAATCCTCGAAGAAGTCTTACTCAACAATTCCCTAATGCCCGATACTTTCTTTTCTGCAGCTTGGATCCTTTTAATGCGTGTGCTGCATGGTGCGAACTGCCTTTCCCACAAGAGCTAACGCCAAACAGACGCTAACTAACCTCCCAGTAAATAGTTCACATCATCCAAACAGAGAGAACAGGGTTTCATTGGCTCAATTAGGTACGAAGCATGTTGTTAAACACATGTTTTTGTACTCTACTGTCACGGCTAACCTTTAGGAAAGCAGTCTTAGAGGACCTGGAGCAGCACAGCCCACTAAAGACACCCATATGAGCCGACTTTCCACTGCAGTGATTTCATCTGTAATGAGGCACTATAAGCTGCAGATGTTGTGTCAAACTCTCCAATAGAAACCATGGCAACAGGATGAACACACACAGAGGACCTTGCCCAAGGTGATCCAAACACTGCTGTATGTGCTGACTGGGTGCCAAACTCTCTGACGTCTCTCAGGCATTGTTAATACTATAGCCTAACCAAGGAAGTTACACAACTCTGGCTGTTGTACTTTATATATTAGAAACACATTTAGTCTTACACATGCAGTCCTCGAGTCTGTAAAGCACGGCTTCTTTTAATTTTGAAATTGAAATTTCAGCTTCACTGATTTCACAGGATTTCCAAAAACCAGCAGGACAAAACAATTCAAAGAAACCCTTCAGTAAGATCGACCATGTACCACCGCAGAGGTTTTTCAATACATTAAAAAAGAAAAAGAAAAAGTTTAAAAGTGGGTACAGTTTGATAAAAAAAGAGGATGTTTAACATGGCAAGGGCAGGGAAAACAGTGCAGAGCAGCTCGACATGTAGGAATATCACTGTGAGCACAAACAACTGTGTTTATTAACTACAGCACAACAATCTCAGTCAGATGTGTCACTATCTGTTTGGTCACCAAATGGCAATGATGTGGTAAAACAAGTCTTTCCAAAGAGAGATTAAAACGGGGGAAACGCATCTCATCTGATATCCCCAAAATGTCCGCCTCTTTGAATACATCTTCAGTTCCTTTGTCTTTTTCTCTCCTTTGGTTCTGTCTACCGTTTCCTCTCTCTCTCTCTCTTTCTGGGAATTAGGTGATGTAAATGCGGTGAAAGTCGTTGGCTCCGAAGGCACAGTTGCACTTGGGGCACTTCCTCTGTCGGGTGTCGTACCGCATCTTCAGACACTCGTAGCAGAACACGTGGAAACACTTGGTGAGCACCGTCTCCTTGTCTCGTGTGTTGCAGCAGGGGCAGCGCAGCTTGGCCTGGAGACAGATAAATACATTACATATGGGGGCACGCAGTGACTTGCCAACGCTGTTATTACCTCCATCCACAAGTAAACTGCTTGATGTCCCCAACCCGTAGCATTGCTGTGGAGTTCTGAGCTCACTTTCTGGCCCGTACTCACAAATGAAAAACAAGCTAATTACACAAAAGGTGCAGTAATTTGCATTACAGCACATTGCTTTCACGTCACTGTTAATCAAATGTAAATTGTGCCAGAAAACTGTTGGCGTTTGTTTGTTTTATAACCCCCTGGCCACTTACGCATACATTTGTCCGCATTAAAAAAACAATGTTCTCTCTTCCTGACCTTGTACTGGTTGATCTCCTCCTGCAGGATCTCATCAGCGTCAGAGTAAACCTCCACCTTCTTCTGTTTCTCCAGCTTCCGCCTCAGCCTCGACAGATCCTCCTAGAAGGCATCAAGAGAGGGGGGGTGCTTAACTCATGTTGCGATCTTCCAATCAGCACTTCAGGAGTAATTTGTGAAGAGACATCCCCACTGCAGTGATGCATACCTGTGCACGTTTCAGGTTGCTGCTCTCTCTCTCCCGGGCCGTGCGGTTCTCAGCCACAGAGACCTGGATCTCCTTAAGCTTGGCTTGCGTGTGCTCCAGCTGCACCTTCAGGTCCTCTGCCAGCTGGGCAGCCTCCACCGCCTGCAGCAGGGAAGGAACCGGACACACTCAATAAAAAAGAAACCTAATGAAATTCCTAAGCTGTAATGTGGTGGTAGTACAGTAAGCTTGGATGAAACTTGGCATTCGGAGTCTTTGCGCTTCAACTTTAAAGATTCAGTCATGTACACACTGAAACAAAAGGCACCGTTAGTTGTGCACGTTTCATCCTATTTAATGCCGATTGTGTATATTTTCCACAACATGCCATATGTTTTAGATCCTCTTCATAAGCTTTCGGTTCAAGTAAGCAGATCCTGTTGTGCTTTCTGTTCCACTTATGCTCTTTACTACTTGTGAAAATCAAATGTGAAACAAAGAATAATTCCCTCACACAAGATGACCTCACTAACACGCCTCGGGGCACAATTGCTGTCTTGACAGGTACTTGGGTAATGTTAGCAACTGCCAAAACTATATCTCACAAGTAGGCACGGAAGTAGTTGGGAAAAGTGTGGGACCAGGACAGCTGGTGTGTTTAACTGGCTAACAACGTAACTCATTAATGCTTTTAATGTTTTGTGGAAGCAAATCTTGGATGTGAGCACCTGAACACACTAAAATAATTATGTGTACCACTTTTAGCACATGCCATTATCGAGATCTTCTAACGCAGAGTTTATATTTAGGAACTTGGGCATCTGGCAGCAATCAAATAATCCGGTGATTATCAACCCTTAAAATCAAGCGCTGACAACATGATTGATGGCATCTCTTCACTCACCTTCCTCTTGTTGAGTTCTAGTGCTTGTGACCGGACAGACAGCTCTTTTTCCAGAGCGGCAAGAGCGCTCTGCAGGACGCCCTCTTTTTCCTCGAGCTTCTGCACAACCAGCAGCTGGGCATCCACCTGGAGAGGCACGGCAACAGCGACAGTTAATACTTCACACACTGAAAACCATCAACGCTGCAGTTTGAGGATCAGAAGTTACACGTCACCTGGGTTTTAAATGTGAGAACTTGGTCAGCCAACTCCTCCTTCTCCTCTTTCAGCAGCTTGTAGATCTGGTTGGATTTGATTCGCTCACTCATCAGCTTGAAATTGGCATCGTCTTTCTCCCGTAGCTGCTGCAACAAGCGGCTGTTCTGCTCCTGCATGTCCTCGAAGGCCTGGCCTGTAACATCCATCTCACTCAGCAGGGCTTCCTCCTCCTCGAGAGACAGAGGTGTCAGGGATCAAAAACAATGGAGAGACAAGTGACAGACAGCGATGCTGCCTCTGGGCTTAACTTCATCACCACCTGCAGTCACTCGTATAAAGACTGTTGGGCTTCTACTTCCAAGTCATAAGATTATTCTTTCTAGGTAATGTTGTGTACACACACGATGGAAAACAACTCAAACTAATATCATGTTTATGATATCTTTTTTTAAAGATTGAAAAATGAATCACCAGCTCTTTCTATTTAACAATGAAGACACACAGATGTGCAAAGGTGTTAAATGAGTGTGCGCTCATCATATAACCTGATGCGGTCGATTACATTACACCTTCATTGGCACATTTATGACCACGCATCCGGAAATGCAATCACACCTGGTTTGTTTCTAACGCTGCAAACAAAGCTACACATTTGACTTTACTGCATTTGCTTCACAATGCCCACTTAACAAGCCAACTGGGACACATAAACAAAAGTCATATGAGCTCACAAGTAGCTTGTTTATTGGATAGTTTTGGCAATCGATCACCCTGCAAAGTTCAAATGTGGCAGCCAGAAACTGAGGAAAGCAATCAAACAGTCCAGAACACTTTAGTTGCTGTACACTAACTTTAAAGCAGATAAGAAGGCAAAAGTAAAAAAGCAGAACGCTTCACTGTCAGTCCCGACTGTCTGTTGCCTTTCATTAACTATGTTCCCTTAGACCTCCCAAGCACGAGGAGCAGCAGGCGTTCAGATCTCAACATCTGTCTCCTTTATGCTCACGGTGAATGACTTAAAACACGGTCATGTCACTTTTACATTTTGGTGTAATTTCCTGTATTTGATTAAATCACAGTCTCTAAATGAAACGGTGCGAGTGCAGTTGTTTGCTTTGCACCAGAGTTCTCTGGCACGATGGAACCCAAACAGAACACGCAGATCCTCACGCCTCTTTGAGGATAATATGATACATATGAACTGATAAGCCTCCAAGATCATATTTAATGTAGCACCAAGTTAAATGAATATTATTGTGACAGAATAACATTATCTAATGTGGGTGTATCCCCTTATCTACGCAACTCGCGAGTTTTACGATGACATTACTGAACCAACATTTGACCCCAGTTAGTAAATGGCCCTCTGCTCTTTTTCTGACTTGCTAATGAAATTCCACGAGACAGCTCAACATTTACAAGACAGCAGAGCCCAGAGAGCTCAGTTCTGACAGTGTTTAACATACTTTGAATTTATCAGGATGACTCATCCAAAAAGCATTTGCTCCACCCCAAATCATTGCATTTCTTTGTGTCCTGTCGCAGGTTCAGACAGCAGTGTAAATGCATTTGTGGCAGATCACAAAATGTAACTAATAGATTAAAAAGAAAATCAATTCAGGGGGTTTGTTGTGCAAGATTAAAAAAGGTTATGAGAATTAGTCTGGCAGATGTTTGTGTAAGGGCAAACCAAAGGGGCTTCTGGCTTTTCACTGCTGCCATGCTTACAGAGATGTGCATATTTATAACTGCTATTTCAAAGAGAAACAGACAAAAAGAAAAATGCAATAACAAATGAGGCTAGCATGGAGTAAAACACAGCTTCAGCTTTCAATTCCTCTTTTGTCATCTAAGATTAGGAGAACCTTTTTCTAAGGTAAATGAGAAAGTCATTGCACTACTTTCATTCTTAACACAGCTGGCTTTTTTTTCATATAGGGCTGATGGTATGACCAACTGTAAAAACGATGCACAAGTGTACAGACGGATGGTTACACACTGCTGGAAAACAATGGAAAGGCTGATGAGTGTTATCCGCAGTTAAGTAAATATAAAAGTGGCACACATGCTCAGCCTCCTACCCGAGTTGCCACCCCAGTCACGTGCTCCGATATGTTTGAGAGAACAAAACACACATACCTGTTTAGTGGCAGCGAGTTTCTTCTGCAGATGCTCAATAGTCTCTTCTGCCACTCGGATCTTCCTGAGGGCATCTTCATCCGCCAGCTTCTTGCTTTCCTTCCTCTCCCTCTCCTCCAGCTCTCGCACTCGCATCCTCAACTCATCCACCTGGGCAGTTTGAGATAGAGATTATGAGGTGCAAAAAAATAAATAAAGAATGTGCAGAAGTATGACAGAAAGACAAAGAACAAACCTCAGCTTTAGATTTACGTTCAGCTGCCATGAGCTGCACTTTGTCCCTCTGCTCCTTTGGAGCCGACTTGTACATGTCCAACAAGAGCTTCATCTCTTTCTGGGACTCCTGGGCTTTCCTGATGGGTGATGGGATACAAACATATCACATTAGCACTCCATCGGTGAAGTTAGGTGAGCGCTTCAAAAAGCAACAATACAAAACATAAAGTGGACTAGAGAAGAAGGCTGATGTACTTGAGTTCTACTCTGAGCATCTTCAGCGTGTCAGAGTCCTTCCTCTTCAGCTCGTCGCTGCGCTGCCTCTCCCTCTCACGCTCCCTTTCCCGTTCTCGCTCAGTCTCTCTCTCCCTGTCTCTCTCCCGGGCCCGTTGTCTCTCCAGTTCCTTCCTCCTCTCCTCCTCCTCCTCCTGGTCCTCATCCTCCTCTTTCTTCACGTCGATGCTGTCATTCGTCGTCTCTTCTGTAATCGGAACCCCTGTGTCGCCACTTTGAGAACGCAACTGTCGACAAAACAAAAACACATTTTGAGAATAACTATATTTTCATTGCTTAGAAAAGCCCTCTGGATCTCACCAAACATGTGTCTGCTAAGGACGTCATTTACCTTATTGATCTCCATCTGTGTTTCACGCAACTTCCTCTTATAGCGCTGCACGTCACCTTTCAACTGCAGGTTGTGGTTCTGAAGGCTGCTGATTAAGTGTCGCATCTCTCTGTTGATTGGTCCTGAGAGATAGAGAGCAGAGACGTGGTTTGGTTTTGAGTCATTCAACGTTATCTGGTGCTGTAAATGATGAACTCAACTGTAAGGTACACAGGAGGGTCACATGGAGAGGGCCATATCATTCCCTCTTCAAAGACTTGTTGATAAATGTGAGGGTGTGTTTCGACAAGTACCTGCTTGCTCATTGGCTGCCAGGTTCTGCTCAAACTCGATGCGCAGCATCTCATACTCTTTGCGCACCTGAGCCAGGGTATCCTCGAGCTGGATGACCTCAGTCCTCAGCTTCTTCTGAAGGGACAGCTCATCACTCTGGTTGTAAACAGAGAGGACACATTGTTGACATGCAGCGGTAATAATAAACCATATACCAGTTTTAAAGTTGCTCAAGCAAAAAACAGTAAAGACAAATTGTTGGAATGGCAACACCGGGCCACAGCCGAGATGCAGTGAAGAAAAATATACGTTTCACTTTTATTTGAAGTGATGGACTATGATCTTTGTAATGTACCTCCATGTGCTCAATCTGTCGGAGGTGGGCGTTCTTGGCAGTGAGCAGGAGGGCTCGTGCCTCGTCCAGCTGGGTTTTTACCCCGAGGGACTCGTTGTACAGCAGGGAGAATTGGGACTGCAGACATTTGTACTCTAGAGTCTCCTTTACAACATCTTCTGGAATATTCCGCAAGTCCATCTAAAAACACCAGGAGATGACAGTGAAGGGTTAGCACGGGAAGTCTGTTACCACACTGGCCCAAAACTACGATTTCAGCCACAGATTTACAAAGCGAATATGAAATGGGTTCTTGACAACCAGGTGTAGTGACGTTTCTAATCTAACCACCAGAGATTGCATCTTTACCTTGAGCTTCTCGCTCTCCCTCACAGCCTCCTGGAGCTCCACCTGCAGTTTCTCCAACTCTGCCATGCGGCTATTAGCCAACTCCTGGTTGTGCTCCAACTCCGCATTCAGACTCTCAAACTAAGACAAAAACCCCATGTTATTGATACTGTAGGATAAACGGTATAACAACACGGGCATCTGAGATGCAAAGTAAGTTATGTGCAGAAACAATAGACATACAGGTACATCTCAATAAATTAGAATATCGTGGAAAAGTTAGTTTATTTCACTAATTCAATTCAAAAAGTGAAATCTCGTATATTATATGGATTCATTACACACAAAGTGAAATATTTAAAGCCTTTATTTGTTTTAATCTTGATGATTTACAGCTAATGAAAACACATAAAATCAGTATCTCAGAAAAGTAGAATATTACATAAGACCAATAAAAAAAAGGATTTTTAATACATTGTATGTTCATGTGTCTGCACTCAGTACTTGATCGGGCCTCCTTTTGCATGAATTACTGCATCAATGCGGCGTGGCATGGAGGCGCTCAGCCTGTGGCACTGCTGAGGGGTTATGGAAGCCCAGGTTGCTTCGATAGCAGCCTTCAGCTCGTCTGCATCGTTGGGTCTCGTGTCTCTCATCTTCCTCTTGACATTACCCCGGAGATTCTCTATAGGGTTCAGGTCAGGCGAGTTTGCAGGCCAATCAAGCACATTGATTCCATGGTCATTAAAGCAGGCATTGGCAGTGTGCAGGTGCCAAGTCCTGCTGGAAAATGAAATCAGCGTCTCCATAAAGCTTCTCAGAAGAAGGAAGCATGACGTGCTCTAAAGCTTCCTGGTAAACGGCTGCGTTCACTTTGGACTTGAGATAACACCGTGGACCAACACCAGCCGATGACATGATGACTGTGAAAACTTCACACTGGACTTCAAGCAACTTGGATTCTGTGGCTCTCCGCTCTTCCTCCAGACTCGGGGGCCTTGATTTCCAAATGAAATGCAAAAATGTACTTTCATCTGAAAAGAGGACTTTGGACCACTGAGCAATAGACCGGTTCTTCTTCTCCTTAGCCCAGGTAAGACGCTTCTGACGTCGTCTCTGGTTCAGGAGTGGCTTGACATGAGGAACGTGACAGTTGTAGCCCATGTCCTGGATACGTCTGTGCTTGGTGGCTCTTCACTGACTCCAGCCTCAGTCCGTGTGAAGCTCCCCCAAATTGTTGAATGGCCTCTCCTAGACGATCCTCTCAAGGCTGCGGTTATCCCTGTTGCTTGTGCACCTTTTCCCTTCCACTCAACTTTCTATGGATATGTTTGGATACAGCACTCTGGGAACAGCCAGCTTCTTCAGCGATGACCTTTTGAGGCTTTCCCTCCTTGTGGAGAGTGTCAATGACTGTCTTCTGGACAACTGTCAAGTCAGCAGTCTTCCCCATGATTGTGAAGCCTGCTGAACCAGGTGGAGACCATTTAACGGCTCAGGAAACCTTTGCAGGTGTTTTGAGTTCATTAGCTGATTAGAGTGTGACATCGTGAGTCAACAATATTGAACTTTCTCACAATATTCTAATTTTCTGAAATAAACTGACTTTTCCAAGATATTCTAATTTATTGAGATGTACCTGTATGTCACATAAAATGATTACAAAGGAGAGCTCTCTATGAATGTTCACCTTCTGAATGTTCAGTGTAATTTGTCCTCCAGAAAGTACACCTGAGCTGCCGGTGCTGCTGTATCCAGACTTCAGCTGCAGACAGAAAATGCAGAACAGAAATAATTTTAAAAAACAAACAAGCCAGAAAAACAACATGAAAGCACACCTACACATATCCAATGACATCACTCATACAATGCTTATCTTTTTTAAATGTTCAGATGGCTGATGCAAAACATACCACTTCATCAATGCACGCATGGACAGCGGCATGCGCATCAAGAGCAGCTGGCTTGACACGCATTGATGCTTAGAGTCTTATCACAGAATGAATACGCCTCATGGATAGATATGAGGCAAGTTCCGGTTTCGTACAAGTTTTAAAAGTTAAAGCACTTTCAAGGTATCTTAATCTAAAATGTACAGACTCTCGAACTTTATCATCACATCTAAACTGTTACTTTAAATGCAATTGCAAATAAATAAAATGTACAGAGTTCCTTTATACCCACAGCAATCAATGTATATTATTACTTTGTTTATTTTACCATCTGTTCATATTAACTTTGATTGTACGTTTGGATCATGATTATGTGATGCTTAGCTAGCTCCGGTCGGCTGCACGTCTGGTGTGCCAGAAGACAACATACAAATATGACACAGGGATTCATTTCAAATATTAAAAGATCTTTGCTTTACACGAGTGATGATGTAGATGAAACACCAGATTAGGAGTATATTTGATATATTCAAGCATATTCCAAATGTTGAAAACATAATGGTTAAAATTACGTATTTTCACAGCTTTGAACGAACCCTGCAGGTTGCACACAGACAATTTCATGCGAACGCACCTGCTCCATGGCTTCTGCCAGATGTTTGTTGAGCTTCTGTTCCCTATTGCGGAGTTTCTCAATGTCCCACTGCAGGTCCTCCACCGTCGTCTCCATCTCAGACACCTTGGTCTCTGAGCTCGTCACCTTATCCACTAACTCATTGTACTGCAATAAGGGCAAAGATGTGACAACAGCTGTGTCATCAGTAACAAGTAAAGCAATGGCTACATACACACAAACACATCTTTACAATTTTCTCATGCACATACTCAAACTATTTCTGACACACACTACCCACACACAAGCACAAATATTCACCACACACGCCCACAAACAGTGCCAAGGACATTGTACCTCCATGGACATCTTGTGGTGTCGGCCCTGCAGGAGCGTGGCCAGGTCTCGTAGTCGAGTGTTCTCCTCCAGCAGTGTGTGGTTCACGTTGATGATGTCAGACTGGCTATCGCCGTCACACGCTGCCAATGAAGATCAAGAGAGTTGTGCCAAATTAGACTGGAGCTAACAATTCATGTACACTAACAACTCGATAATGACATATGACACTAAAAGTAGCAAGTAATTAGTTTTAACACAGGATATAAAATATGCTGTATGTGTTCCTATTTCGCATTTGTTGGTTTGGTTGTCAATGGCTTATATGAATGTGTCAGTAGCAAGTATATCTCCACAGTTACCTGCAGCCTGGACTTGCTTGCACATGTTGTCGATGCGGCTGTGTAGCCTGTCAAAGACACAGACCAAGCAGGCAATGGCTTCCTTGCTGAACTGCATGCGGTCTTGGAGGTGCAGGGTGAGCTCCTCCTCGCTGCTGTGCTCCAATGTAACCAGGTAACCCTTGGCATTGTCACTTAGGGGAGCGGGCGGTGGCGATGATTCTGGACATTATAAGAGGTGGATATGTACGAGGTTGGTTAAACCAGCAGATGATCAAATGATAAAATCATTAAACTTCAACCTTTCGACTCGAAAATTGGAAAGTGTGCCCTCATTCAAACTTAAAATCAGCAGCAGGCTTTTTTTGCCACAAGAGTCTACCAAAAAATAAATGGAAGCTATTGCCCTCTTCACACCTCCAAAAATGTTTCTCGTCTTTAAAGATACTTTCAGATTCCATAATATTGTTCCTGCCCTCTTCCCTCTTCTTCATTTTCACAACAAGTGTTGTCACTTTGAGTAAATATACATCTAATCACCTTAAAAAAACTATGACTATCAGACAATGTATTGGTAATATACAGCAGAAACATACTCTTTCATTTACATCTACTCTTGCAATTTACCTGTGTATATGAAATAAAATGTTTGCTCTGAAGTTAGAATCAAGTGTACAAAACAGTGGCAACATAACAGAAAGATGGGTTAAGTTCAATACCTGGAGGGGAAGGATATTGAAACCTAATATGGAGCCATTCCTAGATAGATAGATACTTTATTTATCCCGAGGGAAATTCAGGTATACATAGAAATTCCTATGTAAACACTTTCATCTATTCTATATAAAGTCAGTTAACACATTATATGGTTAGATTATAGCAGTTCATAAATGCAGTCAGTGATGGAGACTTTCCAGAGAACACATTGGTCAGAAAAAACCCCCCTGCTTACCTGTTGTTGAGTCCTGTGACGACTCTGTGGGTGTCAACTCTTCTGACCCAGAAGGAGGAGGGGGCTGCTTCTGCCCTTCCTGCCGCTCTTCCTGCTGCTCCCCCTCGCTCTGGCCCTCTGGGAGTGGAGGTGGAGGCACGACAGAAGTTGGTGAGGCCAGATTGACACCATCTTCCTCCATTGGTGTTGGTTCAGGGAGAGGGGGTGCGGGTGGGGCAGGTGTAGACGTCACCGGAGTGTCTGGCTCAATACGTTTGCGTAGAACGTGCACATTCTCATCCAACTGCAAATCAGAAACACAAAGATTTAAAAAAGCATTGCCATGGGTTTATTTTCAGTACAACAAAAATCAGATTCAGTGCTAATCCAAAGAAAAAAGGGGTCTGGTTGACGCAGACAGTTGGATAAACATTTACATGCTTTGCCTTTTTTGTTGTTGAACACCTGGTGGCTTTGACAGAATGAGACCCCCGTAATCTTGTGTTTACATCGACATTTCTGAAGTCAAGTTTCAGCTCAAAATGGGGTTTAATTAGGCTAAAACAACGTAATCAAATGTGAGAAGTTACCTGCGACCAGTAGCGGTTGACGATCAGCAGGGTCGTGTCATCGGTGGCTTGTCTCTTCTCCAGCTTCTCAATTTTCTCTCGTAACTCATCCTCCATCGTCTGTCTCTGCTCCAAGCGCTCACACAGCTTCTTATTCTTGAATTGGAGGACCTTCATGTCCATGTCCTCCTGCACAGAACAAATACAAACACCAACATGAGGAACATCAGAGATCCTGTTTGGCAAACAATACTCGAGATGAGCTACAATGTGAGAGTAAACACTGACTGACCGTAGAGGAGACTCCAGCTATGCGTATGGGCTCAATAAGAGTAGTGGTGGTCTTCTCCTCTTTTTTATTTTTCTTCTCAGGTGGGCCAGGGGGGCTGTCCCCTCCTGAGGGACGTTTTCCTCCCCCAGCACCTGACATCTTTCCTTCCCCTGCAAGAGATCAAACATGACATGAAATATTTGCATTAATACAGTTAAAATAAACTACAGATTAGTTTGCAATGTGGGAACCCATTCATTTGATGACAGCTAGCTACGGCATTAGCATTGCATTACAAGCGCAGGGCCACTGATTTAAACTGGCTCCGAATACTGCTCTTCTGGTGCTCATTTTAAAAGATGTGCTCTTGGACGGCTATGCTGACTGTTATTGTATAAGCTGCTGCATGAAAAGCTACCGACTAATTGTAATTTGGCAATTCTGCTAAGATTACCGAACGTTAGCAAACTCGCTAACGCTATCTATGCTAATGCTATAAGTCTTCGAGAGTAAACGGCGCTCTTTGTCCTGCATATTTAATGACTGGTGGTCGCCATTTTTATACACGGACCATCATTACACGTATAATATATTCTGTAAAGAAACTGTACATGAAAAGAAACGTATAACCCATTTTCTGACTAATATTAACGTTACAAACCTTCACACGAAGCGGCTGAAAATGTAACTCAGTGCATCCAGCGAAGCTACAGGAAATGACGACAAAGTACTTCCGCAGAGTAATTTTACTCAAGTAATGTCACAAATAAATAAAAAACACCAGATTAATTCCATTCGTTGGGCATGTTGTGATAAAACATATCTACTTGGACTTATTGTAATGCCTCTAAAATAACCCGGAAAATTATTTATTTATTTATTTGTAATTAACCATTGTGCAACCTTCACTCCGGCCTCACGGGGGCAGTACTGTCCCATTGTGTAATAACAGGATACAAGCTGTTTTGAGGAATGTGACTAGAATGTAAACAGTGCTCTGGTGGTAACGTTAGCTAAGGGTTGTTGTAAACAGTATGTGTAGCTATCTTTGATATTGTCGCTTCACGATAGATTTTCTCGAGCTGTGATGACACTTTATTACTGATTACTTATTCGCCGTCTCCTGCTCCCTCCTGTCGATTGATTGCATACATGGTGAGTAGCTTCCTGTACGGTCAGTGAACCTGCTGCTATAGCAAGGCCAAATCACACACAGCTAGCTAACTACCGTGATGGATCAAACCCACATTTCTAAATAACATTAGAGAGGAGAGAAATGTGTATATATAGCAAGCAAATTGCAAGAATACCCTGCTAACTAGAATTAAACTAAAGCAAAAACAAAACACTTCCTTTTCAGGAGTTAGGTTAGTAGTTCCTGTTATTAGACAGACCATGCAGCACTTACAAAGTGAGACATGTGACTAACAGTTTGTTGTTATTATAGATTCATATGCTGTCAATATGACCAAAGATATTATTCTTGGAGATGAATTACCAGACTGGGTGGGAGCCAAGGAGTTTTACCAGAAATATGACCCTAAAGAGGTGATTGGCAGGTAAGTCCAGCAGAACCTGAAATGTGATCTCAGTTTCTATTGAAGTGATAAACACATGTATGCTTTGTCCTGTGTCAATGGCATTTCAGGGGTGTGAGCAGTGTGGTGCGCAGGTGTATGCACAGACATGGGGGTCAGGAGCTGGCGGTGAAGATTATTGAGATCACAGCGGAGAAGATGACAGTCCAGCAGCTGGAAGAGGTGAAAACTTCTACGCTGAAGGAGATTCATGTCCTCAACATGGTGAAAGGACACTCCTCAATCAGTACGTTGGAATTCTGCTCTTTTGAAATGCAAGACACTTTAATTTTCTGTATATTCAAATGTGTTGAAACAGTTTTATGTTTCCTTGATTCCCTTTAGTCACTCTCATTGATTCCTATGAATCCACAACCTTCATATTTTTGGTGTTTGACCTGTGAGTATAACAACAAAGAGCTTAAATGCACTTAGCTAACGTCCCCTTATATGTAAATAAATAATCATGAAATCTCATGTTTTCATTTACAGCATGAGGCGAGGAGAACTGTTTGACTACCTCACAGAAAAAGTTACTTTGAGCGAGAAGGAAACCAGGTGAGCTCCAGCTCATTTATTCTGTCACTCACTGTAATGTGGCCTTTATAACTGTGTTTCTGCATGTTTTAGACTCTCATATGTCAAATCATGTATTATTACCATGACAAAAACTCAAAGCACTATGATGTTCACTGTGATGGAATAAGTGACATTCCACATCTTTGCAAATTGATCGTTGAAAATAAACGCAGCTGCCTGGAAATAAGACCAAATCCATTTAAAAGTGGTGATTTATAATCGCTGTATTTGCTCTACAGGAGTATGATGCGAGCCCTGCTGGAGGCCGTGCAGTACCTCCACTCCCTCAACATCGTCCACCGGGACTTAAAACCTGAGAACATCCTCCTGGATGATCAGGGACACATCAAACTGTCTGACTTTGGTTTCTCAGTGCAGCTACAACCAGGAGAGAAGCTTAGAGGTGCTGTAGTATAAAATGAAACAGATGGCTGAAATTCAGTGTTAATGATCTATTTATACATGTACATAATTTGTATAGACGGAGGTTAACATGATCTGTTTTGTATTTCATTCTAATTAGAACTTTGCGGGACGCCTGGTTATTTGGCCCCTGAAATACTGAAATGTTCGATGGATGAAATGCACGCAGGCTATGGCCAAGAGGTCGACCTGTAAGTCTTTCCTTTTGACCATAACATTTATTTGAAGTAACATTTTAATATATATTTACAAAGCGTGACCCTAAGTGTTGTGCTGAATTAAATTTCTTATTTTTGCTTACTTGCTTTGATGTATGTGTTGAACAGCTGGGCGTGTGGCGTGATCCTTTTCACCTTACTGGCCGGCTCGCCACCCTTCTGGCATCGCAAGCAGATGCTAATGCTGAGGATGATCATGGAGGGTCGCTATCAGTTCGGCTCCCCCGAGTGGGATGACAGGTCTGACACTGTGAAAGATCTGGTAAGCTGATATTCTCCTTTTAATTCCACCCAGCTATGAAGTAAAATACAACAATTCCTCAGCAGAAACACAATATGTGATATTCTTTTAGATATACTGACGAAGATAAACCATAAAGCTGTTGTTTTTGTTGTTTTGCTTGTTAGAAAGCAGCATCCACAGCGTCACGCTAGTCCTGGTTTTCAATCATTCTGCTTGTGCTGCTCAGATATCCAGACTCCTGGTGGTGGACCCAGCTGTCCGTCTCACTGCAGAGCAAGCTTTAGCACATCCCTTCTTCAGACAGTACCAGAAGGAGGACGTGCGACTCTTCAGTCCCAGAAAGACATTTAGGGTTCGTAACTGACTTTTCTTTTCATAATTGGAAGACTTGAATAAATGATCCTCTCCAGTCTCACCTGCTTTCCCTCTCTTGCCTCCTCAGGTGCTGATAGTCAGTGTGCTGGCCTGCATCAGGATGTACAGCCGTTACCGCAGGGCTCGGCCGCTGACTCGGGAGGTGCTGGCCAGAGATCCTTACTCCCTCCGCGGTGTCCGCAAACTCATCGATGGCTGCGCATTCCGCATCTACGGGCACTGGGTGAAGAAAGGGGAGCAGCAGAACCGAGCCGCCCTCTTTCAGAACACAGCTAAGATCATGCTGCTGGGCCTGGAGGACTTCGAAACATAAAAAGGTCAAACCTCATTCCTAACCACGATGATTTGTATTTAAACATTTGCATGTGCTGTCATGGCAGTGTTTGTCTTTACGAATTACCGTGTTTAATTTTAAGATGAGGAGTTCAGGGACCAGGATGTTTGCATTCCTTAATGCACACCGTGGTTCTGCGAGTTAAAGATAAGCACGCACATCTTTTCTTATCTGCCCTGTGATCCAAGTTTGAGGCTGTTTGAATCCCTTCTTGTCAGGTCATCATGTTTGCAGTGCCACTTTGCAGTAGAGGACAGATTGCACAATCGTTTGATATAACACATCACATACATATACAATATGTGTGTTTAGGACTTTACCTGTTGATCGTCAGTTACAACTGAGGAGAGGAGTGTGTCGAAGCACTGCAGTGGACATTAAAGCACTGTGATTTACTATTTAATAGATAATAATTATAGACACATAATGCAACAAGGTTCAAATGTACAGATATTCTAGTGCTACAAAGCAGTACCAGAAGACATGTGAAACATTCAATTACAGTATTTTTGGTCGAGTGTCCTGTAGCTGTCATGCATGCAGACATTCCTCAATAGGAAACCCATTTTAGCTAACTGTGAAGACTGTGTGACTGTATTTCTTGTTCAATAACCAACAACATTCCCTCCGTTTATTCCTCCGTTTAATAAGAGGCACTTTTCCTGAATGTGCCTCCCTCAGAAATGTACTGTAATTGTACAAATGCAGATATATATGTACTGTATATGAAGAACAAAGAATTTATTGACAATAAAACTAATGTTTGAGCTTGAAATGTTGTATTTTGTGTGAGTATTAAATCAAAATCAATGTTTCTCATCCATTATTTTTTGGACTTGTGGCTGGGCTGTGGAGAATCCAGTGCGCTGTGGTGCTGATCTTCAATGTCTTTCATTCGCTGATCGAGTTGTCCAGACACGAGCGTCATCTGCTCTCTGACCTCTTTCTCGATCAGTGCCTTCAGGTCTGATTTTGAACATGAAAGTGAATAAATGAAGCCGTCAGAATACAATATTTGGGGTGCATTTGACTTTTTAAAAAAAGGATTTCCGCTCAGTGATTTGTGATAATACCGAGTGCGGCTCCCTCCGGCTCTCCGATGGACGCTTCCTGCGTTTGAGGAGAGCTGTCTGTCTTTGGCGCTGCTTCTGTTTCCATCACATTTTCAACATCTGGTGCAAGAAAAGTATTTAAAAGTATTAATAAATTTGGTCCAAGACGCTCTAAAATATGAAGAATATTCTGTTCTAAATGTCACAGAATATAAAACAGAATTTATGTTTCTACTAAAACCTCTAATACCTGTGTAATTATTACCTGGAGCAGAAGAATCCTCCAAGGTTTGTTCATCCTCATCTGGAATCCCAGAGTAAGTCAAAGACAAATCAAGTTTTACCTGTGTAAAAATAATACGTAGAATAATTCCCTCCAGATATGCAATTACATCAAGTATAATAAAAATGATAATGATAGCAGATGTTTCTTAATACAAACATTCAGATTGTTACCTGTGGGGTGAAAATATATTTGTAGAGTTTGTAGTGGTTGATGTAGCTGTTATGGATGTACTTTAAGATACAGTTCACCTCCTCGTAGCTGAAGAGGTCGATACTAAATGGAGGTCGCTGTGGTGGGCAAACGGGAGGGAACAATTATACGTTGCGTTCATGAACGTTCATAGGTTTTAAAACTATTCTGAGTAACTGCAACTAAACATTATTTACATTACAGATTAATTTGCTGATTATTTTTCTAGATTAATCGATTAGTCGACTATACGATACGATAATTACAATAATACGAGAATTGTTTTACACACCCTGACTGAGTGACAGAGAAGCAGCTCCTTGCAGTAATTGAAACACTGTTCTATGTTGTTGAAGGAAGTTTCTGCAAGAAAGGAGTTTCAAACACATCCCATTTAAAGTAAAGGAACATTTAAATGAATTATCAGAAGTGTGGTTTGTTTTTACATCATCCAACCACACTGCAGTGATAATAATATGACTTTTCTTACGTATGTTAGCCTCGTGGATGGACTTGATGATGGACAAGAGAGCAGAAGTGTGTTCCTTTTTAAAGTTGCACTCTCTGCAAAAAAGCACCGTCTGGACATACAACTCCAGCAGAACTCCTCTTTTTGGTTCAGGGAGGTCGACTCCAAATACGTTGCATAAAGCACTGTCACAGAAGGGTGTGACAGAAAAGTGTGTCAGTGCTGTGTGTGTGATTGTGTTCAAATAGATAGACGTGCTTTCTGGTCATAAACAAAGGGAATAAACCTCTCCAGATCAGGGATGGACTTCATTTTGTCGATTTCATCCATGTCATGGTAGTTTACGTCTGTCCTGAAAACAACCAGGGAATGGATTCTTGGTTGGATGTATTTAAGCAGCAACCAATCATAATTAGCATAATCTTGGGACACAGTTCTCACCATAGCATCACTTTAGCTTGCAGGGCCTGTGGTACATACAACACAACACAGTACAACAAGATTACAAGGCAATATTTATACTCTTATCCAGTGTAAGCAATACAATCTTTATATTTTAATTATATGATTACAAACCAAAAGAGGCTAAACGAGCAGACAGTCAAGTAGCACAATGTAACAAGCTGTTACGGATTAAACTAAGCCTACCTTTGTTTTCGTATCCATTTTTTATTTCTTAAGAATCATAAACTACACAAGTTGACAGCTGAAAAACAGAAGTGCGATTGATTTGATTCTCTCATTAAATAACATACACATAACAAACATGTTAGATGTTGTAGATAAAAACAGATCAAAGTTATCAAACCATCGTTTTGTATTTAGCGAAATCTTATAACCAAAACAGGTTTCGGGATCATTTTCTGTTACCCTCGCTGTATCCTAGCAACAATATACGCGTTGTTTCCATTTCCGGTTTAGTACCGAATTACGTAAAACAACCTGAAAAATTAAAATAATCAATAAAAAATATATAGTAGTAAAATAGATAATTATAATATAAAATAATATGAGTCCACAGGACAAAACTAATTTGCTAAACTGATTTGTAGTGCGTCAAAAAAAAGCATTAAAAATCCGTCCTGCAAACAAGCATCAGTGTACTAAAACGGTATGAAACTAGTGCAAAAGCTAAAAACGTAAACAAAGACAAACTAAACGAACTAATAATAAAAACATTTAACAATGTTAATGTATTATATTTGATTTAAAAACACGGAGCTGTTTAAATTTCACGACTCTCCATCGCCGCTGCATGGCAGTCGTATCCATGACAACGAGATAAACCCGGACTGTCCCGCTAACAGCTTGTTTTTGTTGATGTTTTACGTGATTGTAAAGGCCTTAAAGGCGATACCATGTCCGTGTGAAGGTACAGCACAGAGGTGCACGTGTAGGGGAGACTCGGGAGGTTTAGGGGAGATTTGTAGTGACCGCTTCACCTTCCGGGTTTGATTGTTTACGCCGCGGTAAGTGATGCAGACTGCTGACTTAATAGTGACACGAGAAGGTCATCGACTTCCTGTTTGTCTAGTCTCACGTTTCAGCTGTAACATTACTCCTTAGCATCTCTCCATGGAAAGCCTGCTTTGCCCTCCATACTGACTGAGCTGTGCAGTTGCAGTTTAAGAACATTATCCCCCTCTAATCCACTTTGCCTTCTGCCACATGCAGGTGGACAGACTGTCAGATGGAGCAGGGTGCCACAATCAAACACCCGCGTCCATGTTTAATTGCTCATTTATTGTGGAGCATTTCTCATATTGAACTTTGATGCTGGATTTCATCTGTTGTTTTTAAGTCAACTTAATTAACTACTAAGTATAATTAGCAGTAAGCAGTCTTCTACTCAGACATGGAGGACGATATACGACAACAGAAGCTGGACAACCAGGTAAAGAAACAAGATTTATTTCAGTATTTGAGGTCATCTACTCGTGAAATAGCCCGGATATGTTTTGGTTTATTTTAAACTGGTACAATAACTACAATGCAATTCAAATATATTACAAATAGATGTTACTTTTAAGTTGTTAGAGTAGATGTTTACCTTTATTAAACATGTAGTATAAATATAATTATCATAATGCATCCTGACAGTAGAGGAAAAAAATGGAACTTATCTATTGTTCAATTAGATGATGTGTAGTTAAAATAAATAAAGCTTCATGGCTACCTGTGTCAGAGCCACCTGCTGTTTGCTGCTCAACCTTAAGACACAGTCTTGTGACTACTGGCTTATGTCCAGTAGAGTACTACATAAATACCTTGTACCAGGAAGATGAGCAGTGATAAAAGTACTAATAATAACTATTAGTAGCTATAGTAACCTACTAAAATAGTAGTAAAGTGTAACAATGATGATTAGGACAGCTGCATTTAAAATCTTGCATCCAGAATCAGTAGCTCTATCCTCTTCAGCTGGATTAATGTTCAAAAACCTTATCAGATATAGAATATAATGTTACAATTCTGACCAAAGAACATGGCTCAAGATTAATTTATTGTTCATTATGCGTAAAAAAAAAGCAGTAGTAAATTGAAATATAATGAAATGTGCTATCCAGACTCTTAACATTAAGACATCACATTTATACAGCGATAAAAAGCATTATTTTCTCTGTAGTTGTGTCTAAGTCTAAGTCTAACACTCAGTTCTCCCACAGCGAACCCTCCTGATGAAAAAGCAGCAGAAGAAGAGGGCTGATTCTCAAATGGTGGTAGCCAATCGGGATGCTCGCCAAAAAAAACAAAAGCACAAAGCTGCCCGCTCGGATGAAACCCCTCTGTTGATCAGCCAATCCCTGAGCAACACTTCCCTGAGTGGTTAGTATTAGCATCCTTCATTATTCTATTTAACACTATTTAAAAGAAATGTATAATGCAATTTTGTTCAGTCCATTAAAAGATGAGATGTTTTGTTTTTTTCCTGGAGATCAAGTTGAACATGCCCATGATAACCCATTGGATGAGATCACATTAGGGGAATACAACATGACAGAAAGCGTGACGTTCGATGAGATGCCTTCAGAGAATCCTAATACTCCCAAGAACATGAACTTGGAGCTTAACAAAGAGCCTGAGGTGGAGCCTGAAGTGGAGAATGATGCTCAGGCTGAGGGGGAACAGACAGAGAAGAAAGAAATGAAAAAAGAAAAAGCCAAACGTACGTTTTTATATTCTAATGTGATGTCTTTGTGTTTATTTATATACAGTATGTGTGTGTGCGAGGATACAGTTACTGTAGTTTATGTAAAGCAAAGGTAAAATACAAATGTATGCACACACATTGTCGTGGTCTGTGACACATGTAAAGCTAAGAAACACTTTGCTTTAATAAATAATTCAACGGGCTGCTTTGCTTATCACCAGAGATGGACGAGAACGATGAAAAGGAGAAAAAGGAGAAAAAAGCAAAGAAGAAAGACAAAGTGAAAGAATTGGAAGATCCACAGAAGACACACAAGACAACCAAACAAGAGCGTAAAAGTAACAAGTTACATTTAATATTAACATATCACTACTCTCTAATAAGTCACAGCTTTTACAGCATTTAAGTGTCTCTTCCTTTGCAGAGAAGCACTTGCAGGAGGCTTCAACCCAGGAGACAGAGTCAGTGGTGGATGTGGCAAGTCCCAAGAAGAATAAATGTGGTGAGAGCAACGATGAAGAGGAAGATGGGGCCCAGAGGCCTTGCCCTCAGTCGCCTAAGAGGAAAAAACAACTCGACACAAGTGAGCGACAATCTGGCCTTGTGCTTTTTATGAATAACAATACAGTAAAGCTGCTACAAAGAAGACATGTGTGTGTGTGTGTGTGTGTGTGTGTGTGTGTGTGTGTGTGTGTGTGTGTGTGTGTGTGTGTGTGTGTGTGTGTGTGTGTGTGTGTGTGTCATCTCCACAGCCATGTGCCAAATAAGTGACGATAGCAAAGACGAGGAAATTCTGGAAAAGGAGAAAAAGGAGAAAAAGACAAAGAAAGCAGAGAAGAATACGCAGAGTCTCGCTTCCCTTAACTCCAACTACAGGAAGGGTTCATCCTCGGACAGTGAACCTGATGAAAGAGTGAGACATTACATGTAAACACTGCTTAGTGTCTTGTATGCGAGTATGCACGTTATTTTGATTAGTCACAAAAAAAACATATAAAAGTGACCAATGTTCTCATTTCAGTCCACATCTCCAATGTCAGTGGAGGATCTGGAGAAGTTTGCTTTGCGTCCAGCCCCCAGAGATGCAACAATCCAGTGCAGAGTCACCAGAGACAGGAGAGGCATGGAGAAGGGCATCTACCCGACTTACTACCTCCACATGGAGAAGGAGGACGGCAAGAGGGTTGGCACTTCTTGAACCCGAACATTGTGCTCATTGATTTCACTTCCAATGACATGATCCTGTTTTTTCTTGAGCTGTCAAGTTCTTTTCATTGTCTGATAATAAAACAAATGTGTTTTCCATTGTGCCACCACCAAGGTGTTTCTAATGGCAGGCAGAAAAAGAAAGAAGTGCAAAACATCCAACTATCTCATCTCCACGGACCCGACCAATCTGTCCAGAGATACAAACTGCTACATAGGAAAACTAAGGTACAACTCTTCTCATTATTTCAAATTAGGTGTAAATTGGACATTTTCCCCCTTTATTAAGACATGTTGGTAAATTCCTCCTTGATTTGTGGAAGCAATCATTTTACATGAAAGCACCCCACGGCTGGCAAAGTTAACTTGTATCTTACCTGATAGATGATTTCAGATCATGTATCTGATCGGACTCATTTGTTTCAGGTCCAATATTCTGGGCACAAAGTTCACAGTCTACGACGGAGGTGAAAACCCCGAGAAAAAGCCGTTCGTCAAAGAGAGCGAATCAGTGCGGCAAGAGCTGGCAGCAATTTGCTACGTGAGTCCAAAGTGAACTCTAACATCTCACTTAACAAAGCATATGAGGAGATCAAAACCTGTAACACGATTGTCTGTCACGTTTCCAGGAGACCAATGTTCTGGGATTCAAGGGTCCCAGGAAAATGACAGTGATCATCCCTGGCATGTTGGAGAACGATGAAAGAGTGTCACTTCGTCCCAAAAATGTATGTTAAAAGAGATAATCCTGTTTAAAACCTGTGATGATGCAGATTAAGTGTGGAATATGTTAAAGAAACTGAAATGTTATCTCATTATAGGAACTTGATACTCTACTGGCCCGCCATGCAAACAGCAACACAGAAAAACTGGTCACGCTGGCGAACAAATGCCCGAGCTGGAACGAACAGACTCAGTCATTTGTGCTTAACTTCCACGGCCGTGTCACCCAGGCCTCCGTCAAGAACTTCCAGATCATCCACCCTGACAACGGTAAAATGTCTCCTTCTATCATCAACCACAAGGAAAATGGCTGTCTTGTTTTTATTCCTAACTTCACCGTCGTCTCTTCCTGCCCCCCCCTGCTGCTGTTGTCTTTTCCAGAGGATTACATCGTGATGCAGTTTGGCCGTGTAGCGGAGGACGTCTTCTCCATGGATTACAGTTTCCCCATGTGTGCCCTGCAAGCCTTTGCCATCACCCTGTCGTCCTTTGATGGTAAACTGGCCTGTGAGTGACCCATGCCGGTGTGCCTCAAGTGCTTAACTAGATCCCTGATCTACTGTAGATACACTGAGTTTATGTTAAAACTACACCCACAGGGTCATTCTTCATGGTGTGTGCGCATGGTGCATTGTAACATTTTGTAAACACTTAACATGGGAAAAAAACCCAAACATGCCACAGACTTCAGAAGAGCCTTGTTTTATAGGTCCAGTATTATTTTACAGCAGATTTTATATTGAAGTGGAATAAGTCATTTAACTGTCTTTCTTTTTATATTTGCCAGCTGTGTAAAGGACTCGTGCAATTAAAATATTGAGGACAACTGTGTAAACACTACAAGTGAAATATTAAATGATCATACAAGGTTTTCACGTGTTTTAATGTTTTTATTCATTTATTTTAAACAGGAAGTGACTACTGGTGACTACCCCCCCCCCCATCTTAATCAGACAGATTACATGTTCTTTCAAGCCAAATGTGTCATCTATGAAAATCTTTATCACAAAGAAGGAAACATTCTTATCAAAGTACTAAAACACACACACATAAAGCGGCTATCAGATGAGCTGGAACTGCATCAACTTGCAGATAGAGCCGGCGACACGACATCAGGGTTTCTGCTCTTGCACAATATAAAGACATGAGAATATTCCCATCTCACTACAGCGTCGTTGCTGATGGCGAGCACGTCTTCGACACAAGCGTACACCGCTTCACATACAGAATGTCTTTTAGGTTTCAACAAATAAAAATAGGCCTCCCCTTTATGCTCTGTGGTGAAGTAAAGTGCACAGATATATTTGGATAGCAAAAAACCCCCAAAGTAAACCGGTTATCACATTGACATGACTGTGTGCATGGTGACATTCTGTTTACATGTTTTCTGCTCAAATGCTCTCTGAAAGAAGTTCAATAATGAGCCTTCTTAACGTTTAACCTTCGCTTGAAGTGATGAAGTCGACTCGCTGGTAATACTTCGCCCCCTCGGGCCACAAAGTCTTGTAAAAATGCTTTTAATGAAATCTTCTTTTGTCCTGATCAGACTGAAGAAGCATACAGGGCCATACACTCAACACAATTGTGAACATCAGAGGAAGACACTGTCACACACACACACACACACACACACACACACACACACACACACACATTGCACAACTCTCTTGTAAGTTGCACAATAATTCATGTATATTCCAGTTTCAGGTTGCTCAACCTCACAAAGACAATCACCAATATGTTTTCCTCGACATGTTTTTGACAAATCCGATGACATCAAATCATTTAAGTGATCAATGAAGTGCACCAGCATGAAGCGAGTCTCGGCTTGTAAGAGGTATTCAAGAACATAAACTGAACTCCTCTGCGTACATCTCGCTCAGTGCAACAGCTGGAAATATGAAGCTGAAACACATTAAGTCACTTTGGTTTGTTATTTACTACAGTGGGTACAATTTTAAAGATATGTTTCGTCAGTTCAGTGCATAAATAGTACCAAAGAACGTTTTAGATGGACATCCCTCTCCTGGTGAAGGGAAATCTTTAGTCTTTAAAAGGGTTTGTTTGCAATAATTCATGTGTATTTGTGGTGTCTCATCGATCAAAATGAATGTCCCCACAGTGCAGTTGTGACATGTCTTCCCGCTTTGTGCCTATTCAGTACAATAAGAGAAGAAATCTGCAGGACACTGAAAGAATAAAGGTAAAACATGTAAACTAAAAACATTTTGTATTTTAATTGGTTTCTAACTAAATAAAATAGGTCTAATATTGAGACTTATTTAACCAAATTGAAAGAAAAGAACTGAACTCATTGCACAATATGATTAAGAGGATGTGAAGTGAGAACATTATGTTTAGTTGACTGCGGGATAACCCCTTTCACACTTTCCTTTTACAACTGCTCTCTTAAAAAAAGCACATCCTCTCCCATCGAGATATGTGATACGTGATAGCGTCAGTGTGAGACGACTCACCGATGCCTCCCTCTCTCAGCCTTCATTAACCAAAGGTTTTTAAAAAGAGCTTCAGCTTTAAGCGAGACCTCTCGGGGGCCGAGGGGACGTCTGCTGTGATGGATTGTGCCGCTCCGCAGAGGCTGAAGCTGGTGATCGTGTTCCTGCTTGTATCTACCAACATTGTCTGTCTGCACGGAAACCCCATCACAGGTTAAGTCTCCGCCAGTATCTTCTTTTACTATAAAGATGTGATAGAGAATCATGACGTTTAAGTTTCCTTCATTGCACTTTTAGATATTATACAACATGATCTATGATCTATATGACCTTTGACCTTCTGGGAGAAGTCTGCTAAACCTTTGGATAGTTACAGTGAAGAGGAGAAACACTCGAACTAAAGGAATCCTTAAGTTAAACGATGTTACAAAGCGAGACTTTATGTTTATGTTTACTTTACAGGTATGAACCACAGTCTTCGCTGTGTAACAGATTATCTGCACACCATCAACTGCTCCCTGAGCATCGCGCCGTCACAAAGCAGCAACTGCTCCTACAAGCTCACTTTCATACATACATTTGAAAAGTAAGTTTGTATTGTTATTTTTTATTCCTTATGCACTTATTAATGAGGGATGAACGAATGGTGATGATGACATTGTGTTACTGCTTTGTGCAGAGTCGGGTTCGACTGTATGCTGACGAACACCGATGGGGATTACTTCTGCTCCGCTAAAAAAACGCCTGATACCGTTTATTCCACGTTTGATGGTTCAGATAGTTATGTAATCTCACTTTGTCACCATCAAAATGACGGGTCTGAAATCTGTGAGGTGCTGGATGACGAATTTGAGCCTCTGATTAACAGTAAGGAACGCTCTTAACCAGACATACAGAAGACTTTCATATAAATATTCAAATATAAAAAGATGTCTGCTCATTTAAAAACCTGCCTTTTGTGTACGTGTGCCTTCTCTTCAGTTAAACCAAACGCACCGTGCTGCCTCACAGTCAGCCACAACGCAAGTCAGCGCCACTTCACCTGGATAAGTACATATGAGATATATGATCTTCACATCGCTCTGGTCAGCGAGCTCCAGTATCAGCTCCATTACTACAAACGAGACAATCAAAACGTGAGATTCAATGAATCTGTGCCGTTTGTTGGTGGGAATAATGGAAGTGCACATGTTTTTGTTAAAATCTATCTGCAAAGGAATAATCGACGTATGGATTAAATCTGAAACATGGAAATTGATGTATTAAAGGAAACAACAGAGTCATTTAAAGATGAGTTAAAAGACTCGGAGAAAAACATTGAATAACTTCAGTTTGATTTGTACTACACTTTGTTATTTTTTAGCAAAATGGCAAAACATTTATTTAATCTTTCGCTGTATTTATACCGAGCTGCCAAGAGAACTTTTTTTTAAATGAGAAGCTACCACAGCGACTTTATTAGAGGCCACTGTGGCCGTCAGCTCAGTGTGGTGACAGCGGGTGATGAGAAACTGCCACTTTACTTACCCACAGGTCTTTTCCACTGTGCCACTCCTTTGTCCCAGCAAGCACTGCTATGGGGTTAAAGGAATACTTCACCCCCAAACAATGTCCACAAAGAATTAAAAAAACGGAATATTCTTAATGAATTGAAATAAATCGGGGGCAAAACAGTTTTTTTATTCTTAATTGACCGTGGAGGCGTGCAATAACTCTTTCTTAAAGACTTCAAGGTAACATGGGGGTGAGTAATTGATATACAAACTATACTTTTGGGGTGAAGTATTCCTTTAAAGTTGGCTGTTGTGCCATACTTAACATGCAGCCAGTTTATCTCAATATTAAAGTCGATCATACATACCGCAATTGAGAAACTAACTATTAATATCTTTGTGGTAATATTACATTTTGTATCTACAGCTCTACCCATCCATCCATAATCATCCTTTTGTGTCATCTTTTAAAGAATACATTGATACATTTCTCTTCTTTACATTTCATGACATACGACCCCGTTCCTTTATTTCAGGTGTTATCGCATTACATTGAAGCCACAAGTTTGAATTATTCTGTGGATGATCACAATTTTGCGCCAGACACCGAGTACGCTGCCAGAGTGCGGACGAGTCCTAATCAGGTTTCCTACAAGGGACAGTGGAGCGACTGGTCTTCTGAGGTTTACTGGGAGACGCAGTCAGCTGTGAATGGTGAGTCTCTTCCAACAAGAAATGTAATTTAATCTTAAAAGGCAACTTGTTTTAGAAAAGCAGCTACTGTAAATGCAAAATCCCTCTTTGCATCTAGGCCTACAATTGATTTTATTCTTTTACTGCGTTGGTCCAAACAGATCTCCCATTTGTTTTTGGACTGGGTAAAGTGATCATCTTACTTGTGATGGTGCCAATCGTCCTACTTTTCTGCTACGCTCCGGTTAAAAAGTAAGATTCCCCTTTAGCTTTCGACTCCTCAGTAAATGCCATTTCCTACAACCAATGTACCCAATGTAATGTTCTTTATGTTCCTCACTTACAGGTGGCGGCAGAGTGCCTTCATCCCAACCCCAGCACCCTATTTCCACACCCTGTACAGCGACTTCCAGGGAGATTTCAAGGTAACTTTAGCGTGTCACATAAACTACTGACAATTATCTCACAAGAATGTCACTAAACAGTACTGTGATTATAGAGCTGGGTGGTCACACAAGAACACACAGCAGACATGCTGAAGGCAGAGGAAACGCTCCAAATCGACACGCTGACCAAGTGTGCAGTTGTTGAGGAGGAAGAATGTCAGCCCCAGTTTCACCACCAGTTCATGGAGGGCAGCACATACAGCAATATAACTGACCCAGGCTGTGATCCGTCTCTCCTGGGCGGGATCCCGTACGCTGTGATCACAATGGCCCCGTTATCATCTACAGGGAGCACACAGCCTAGGGAGCCCTGCTGATGAAGACTCAGGGTGTTGGCTGGAGAGGGACCCTCCCTGGTACTGCAATGAGTACTGCACCTTAAGCGCCTTCCAGCAGAGCAGTCCAGTCAAAGCAGAGCAGCATGGGAGCCCGTCAACCTAATCCTGCTCATCAGGGATCATCAGGGTGGCGGCCATCACTGAAGTATAAGTTCATGTGTGTGTAGTAACTGTACAGTAAAATAGTGAAGTTGAAATTTAAATAATGTTGGGCCTAAAAGTTCAATTATACACATCTACACAGGGACATGTAATGCTTAAAAGACTAAAGCTAATAAGTGTACATTCTTAGTTTTTGCAGTAGATATATTTAATGTGCGCTTGTATTTGTAAAATGTTTTCACAGCTTTGAGCATAACGTAGATGATGTGAAATGTAATTGCAAAAATGTTTTACTTGCATCAAATGAGTAAACTGTAAAGGAAGTTATAGCAATTGTTTTTATGATGACTGAATAGTTTTGCATCGTCTGAAACCTTAGAGAATAAGTTGAACATGCTGTATTTTTTAACCCATGTAATAAAGAAAATGCTTTAAGTTTTGTAGAAAGTTTTATTTACGCCAACACATACATGAACAAAGCACCATATAACCTTAAAGTCTGATACAGAAGTAAGCCTACCTGCCTCAGTCATCATGGCCATTTTTATTTATTTCATAGCAAACACTCTGAATAACAAAAAGACAGCCAAGGCAGCAGATTCTATCATATATTACAGCATGCTGAATAGAAAACCTGGTAAAGAGAATTAGACAGAGCCATCTAGAGACACTAGTGAGATACAACAGTATAAAAGTGCCATTCATTATACAGCAGTTGAAATACTGACAATGAAATAAGCTAATTTTACATTAAATTTATGGAAAATAAAAGGGGAAAACATAAAAAGGAATAGACCCTGTGAAAGAGCAATATAAAACAAAAAGACATTTTCTTCCTTGAACATTGATGACAGCCAGCATGGAGTTGATGAAACTGGTACCGAGCTGTGTCCCTTGCACCACATAAGACAATTAATGTTTAAAAAGAAATGACCAGGGTGCTGAAGCACCCATCCCCTCCCAGCATTATGCGCCAACTGGCAATTAAGAACAAAAAATGAAGGTCGGATGGCACAGAATGTGTGGAGTTTAAATAGAAGTCTTTAAGCAAGTCCTGATGTGAGAGGCGCACATTCATTGAGAGACTGAGCGGGGAGGTGATTCTTGTTAAACCGATTCCTTCTGCCGCAGCGGAGCAAGTCTTCGCCCTTACGAGGGGGAGAATTTTTTGGCTTGTGCTCGAACTCTTTTTTCATATTCTACTCTGTTTTGGCTGAAAAGGGGTTAAAAATAGCAGTTATCATGGTGCTCTGATCACTTACACAAATCAGAAAATAGGCATTTCCAAACCATAAAGAAATAATAATAATTTGACCAATAAGACAAAAAGTAGCAAATGCAGGAAACCTCCCAGATCTCCGGTTGTAAAGCCAGACACCATGTTAGACAGGCTGTTAACAGAGGCCCCTTAAAGATTGTCATTTTAATCTTGTAAACACAAGTTAAAAACAATATCATCTTCAGGATTCAGAGGCTCAGTACATCAGTACAGACCGGGCTGGAGAACTTACTGCCTTGTAATCAACCACTTTATTGTTAAAGTGAGGATTAAACATAAGGTGTGAAACATTTTATATTAATTCAGCTCTCTCTCTCTCTCTCTCTCTCTCTCTCTCTCTCTCTCTCTCTCTCTCTCTCTCTCTCTCTCTCTCTCTCTCTCTCTCTCTCTCTCTCTCTCTCTCTCTCTCTCTCTCTCTCTCTCTCTCTCTCTCTCTCTCTCTCTCTCACTCTCTCTCACTCTCTCTCTCTCAAAGTGCATTTTTAAGAAGCCTGTCCTATTGATCACTAATCATCCTGGTCTAGTTCACATCAGTCAGGAGCTGCTGGTTAGCATGGGAATGACAAGTCAAAAACAACCCATTTAGAAGAAGAAGGTTAAACTAATAAGAAAATGAGATCTGCAGGTTTAAGATAATAAGGGCTCCTTCACACCTACGCCTCTTGGTCCAGAGAACTTGTCAGTTTGATCCAAACCAAAATTACTGGTGTGAAACCTCCGACGAATAGATGGCGACCTCGACCGGATCAAACTTAACCATGGTCCGATTGTTTCTTACGCAAATGCACATTTTTTTAAAGGTTCTGACCAATTACTGGAAATTCTGGCAGGGCATCATCATGTTCTAAGAATAGCTTAGCTGTATAAAGGAATAGCTCAGTGTGTAGCGTTACATTACAGTTCATTTAGCTGACGCTTTTGTCCAAAGCGACGTACTAAAAGTGCAAACAATCATGGAGACACAACTCCGAACAACAAGAATGTAGCGATGTTGTGGCGATGTTGTGGTCGGGCGAGAGAGATATAGACCGTGGTTGCACTCTGAGCGTACAGCTCTTGGCGATTGGGGTAGAGGAGAAATTGGTTGTAAAGTTATCCAGAGGTAGTAAACTTAGTGTAGGTTTCAGTTTGTCCATAAATAAACACTGCAGCTCCCCAAGACTGAATTACAGTTCCTATGTCTTGTTTCTAAAATGCTGTGTAAAGTGAAGGTGGTTAGCGCAGGTGGAGAGAGAGCGGATACAAGAGGAACGGAAAGGCCGTCAACAAACCAGTCAAAGCAAGACGCAGGTACGTAGGTGATGGACAACAGGACGTAGGTTTGTCATTTAAAGCTGTCACGTTCTTTAGTGCGCTCGCATTATTACAATGGGAAACCTAAACTAACAAAAACGCAAACTTTCAGGTGTGAAAAGGCCCCAAGTTATTAAGTCAAAGTATGCAACAAACAAAAAGCCATAAATCAATGTGAGGATATGATTGTTTTTTACCATCAACTTTACCAATGTTGTGGCTTTACATGTTACATCAGCCAAGTGGAAAGTGCATTAATGAGTGACGTGAACAACAGGGCTGTAGCAGAGGTCCATCTCCTCGGACTTGCACTATAGAAACCGTTTAACCTCTATTCCCATTGTGTCAACACTGTGCCTTAAAATGTCTACGATAATACAGTGCAAATAAAACTCATCAGGTTCGACCTAGAGACAGATTTCGGCACTGTATACAAGAGATCACACACGCACGTCCCTTTGAAAGATGAAATGCAATGTCACTCACCAGTAGATTGTGTAAGCCTCTGCTTGGGCTGGATCCTGGATATTTGGTTCATTTAGGAGTTCCTGGATACCTAATAAGATCTGTAGGATAAATGAACCGATGAGACAATTATTTTTTTAAAGAAATCAGCAATTCATCTGTTCTGCATTTCTTAAGGAGGCTGCTTATATTTGTTAGCTACTAACATTAACTCAATTAATTGTTATAGTTAGATCTCCCTGAAGGATTCAATTATATTAAATATGTTCAATAACATATTTTCCAGCGGTCAGTAAAAATGGACTGATTAGCAGACCAAATTAAATATTAAAAGTTTTATTTATACATTTCAAGTTTAATATCAGCAAACTTATAACATTTACCAGATCCAATCTTTTAAATAAACTATGCCAAGACAACAGGAAATACTCACATTATTATAGCTCCCTACACGTTTTCATGTTGGTTTTTTTAGATGCATTTACAGATACACACTATAATGTAAATGAGGTATTCTTGGCGGTCCTAACCTGCTTTATTGTGATGGCCGGTCTCCAGTCCTTGTCCTCCTCTAGAATAGATAGGCATACTGTGCCTGATGGATACACATTTGGGTGAAAGAGTGGAGGCTCAAATTTACCTGAAAAACACAAGAAAATGTTAAGTGCACGTATGATCCATTACACATGTCAGACAAGATGAACACATTCCACAAATGTCACATGGCTTTTTCACAGTATACACCAACTGAACTGTTCCACTTAAAAAGCAGCAACTTCTGTTGTTCACACAAGCAAAGGCCTAATGTTATTTTAATGTGACATTCAGACAGCACGACCCCTGCTGCTGGATATTAGCAACATCGTACATCACAGTGTCTGAACGTTGTGCAGGACTCCTGGTGGAAATGCAAATTATTGGGTTCACGCCGTACTCAAGACAAAGGGATTATGTTTTGAGCAGTCAAATTGCCACAACCGCTTTATCAGCTCTCAAATCATTAAACACTCAATTCATTACTGGAAATGCTGTACAATTATATAAAATGAACAGTAAAAGATGTGTGGTTGAAAGAGTCTATCCTATCTCATTAACAGAAGGGATACAATGACATTGCTTTTAGATCCCTTTCTACAGCCTTTTCCGCGTTAAGAAGTCATTAGCGATCCTTTAAACACAAAACGATGGTGTGGGGAAAAACCCGCGTTTGCTACCACTGTGAACCGATCCCAACCAACAGCTCCAACACGGCTCAGCTTCAGTGAGAACGCTTAAACATGGGTTAATATCTGAACTACAGCGTTACCTTAAGATTACTATAGTAACCCTTTATCAGACACGGGTACAGTTAGACTATAATTTATGCTCTTCTTCATTACAAGGATACTTCAACGTGTTGGATGACAGGAGGTGCCATTAGGCCATAACAGAGTTTTAAGAATTGATACATTGGTGTTGATAGGGTTGAGGGAATTCTGACCTCATCTGGGCCATTTCCAAAATGTTCATGAACTTAACTTGATTGTCAGTTTGCCGTCAAGCAAGCCAGACGGTTACTCCTGCCAGAATCAGGATACACATTATATCTGGTAATGCAAAATGCCCTCAAAAGAAGAAATGCACTGTGTACCTGGTTTTGACCAATAAGACTGGCTTGGAATGTTTTTCTGTTCAGTGTTTGCCATTTAAATCCATTTCCTGACTGCATAATGCAGATAGATTTCTACAAGTATCTGCTGCGGCATAATAACAGTGTGTGTAGTAATCACAATAACACTTGTTTACGCTGAGCACGGGTCAGACACAGTAACTCACATTTTGGAGGCGAAGAAGGATAGTCATCCTTGAACAACATGCGCAGTTTGAACAGGCCTCCTTCCCATGGAGTCTGAGGAGACACACAGCCATTACATTCATATTCACACAAGTTTCCATGCAAGACACACCTCTAGCTTTATTATGTAAGATTGATTTATTTAAAACCATAAACCGGCTACAGAAATGTCATTGTCTTACAAAACTGTTCCATGTAGCAGTAGTTGCTATGTAAATAAAATAATGAAACACATTACCCCTTTCTTGCCAGGAATAGCACATTCCCAATTCATGAGATTCATGGTTCCGTCTGGATTTTTTGTTGGTACAGCAACAAATCCCTGAAAAATTGAACGGGAGAGTGCAAACAGTTAAGATATCTGTGACCCTGTTCAGACCTGGAATAAACATGCGTCTTTTGTGATCCGATCCAAAGTGGAGAGCTCCAAGTACATCAGTTCACACCTGGCATTAGAATGCAGCTCAACATAATGACCACTTGTGATAGGATCTCATCTATAGCTCACTCTATATGTAAATACACATGTACATCATTTCCGCTTGCAAATACATCATTAAAAATAGTTATTGGCGTGTCGTCTTCGTACAAATTTCAGTTGTTACTCTCACATAGGTGGTGATGGCCTAGTGGTACGCCTTCCAAACAGAACACCAGATGGTTGTGAGTTCAATACCACCATTGTACCCCTGAGCAAGGTACTTAACCCAGAGTTGCTCCAGGGAGACTGTCCCTGTAGTTAGTTCACTGTGAGTCCCTCTGGATAAGAGCGTCTGATAAATGACCTGTAATGTAATGTAATAAACCATTATTATAGAATTGTGCGATGAATAATAAAAAAGCGCTGCCTACAGTCTTTGTGTGCCGATGATTGTAATTTTCTCAACTTGACGGCGGTGTGCGTGTAGTATTTTCGGGTACATTTTATGAACCTAAAAATACAAGGTTATCGTCTACCGACGGTCCCCGCCACCCTCAGTGCCGCTGACACCTTGTCTGTGCCAGAGCTCTACAAGGCCAGGGATAAGAGCAAGCGGGCAGGTGTCAAATCTATGCAAAGCCAGCTCCTGTGCGCCTATGAGTGTGGTCTGAGCGATTGGATCTCGATGAGTCTTCAATGCATCTTGGGTGCATTTACACCTGTACTTAGAGCTGTCCACTTGTGATATAACTCACAAAAGACAGATACAAGATCTGAACAGGACAAGTGTCTCAAATAGACCTCACAGTGAAGCACAGGCGCATCTCATAAGACACTACTTACAAAAGGATGGTCCTTCCGCCATGCCTTGCGCTCCTGTGCAAGCCGGCTCAATGCAATGCCTGACATGATTCGTGGACTCCTGCAATGAAAGAGAATGTCAAGCAAATTATATGAAACTATTCTTAACCAGGTCTGACAGCGGGGATTCACAAGTAAACTTTGTGGAGGTGAAAACTGTTATTGTTATCATCAAACATTGTTTTTTGAGCTGACATGTCATTTATAAAGGCATAAAACCAAAGAAGCTTTTCTCTGCTTTAGAATCAGTGTAAATGAAAACACGTTTGGACTGACAAAACAATTTAAAAAGCAAAATAATATTTGGTTGAATAAAGAGTTTTGCTCAAGTAGAAACATTAGTGTTAGAAAATCTGACATTATCCATGTAGTAAACTCCAATTACCTGGACCACACACACACACACACACACACTGAAGGAGTTTAAATCAGATAAAAAAGAACGTAGATACAATTATGATTACATACTCAACTTATACATGGTGCTCAGTGAAAGATTACTTTTACGAACTTATCAATATTTTGACAGGTGTCTAAGTTATGCACCTCTGTGTTGCCGGTAAAAGATAGTCACGAGCGCTATTTAAAGATCCTCATTGGAATGTCTAATGATCTCTATAGCAACGATGCTTTGGGGTTACTTTAATCAAAAAAGGGATAAAGCATAGTAACGGCTACAAACTGCCAACGTAGCAGTTACTAACTTTATAACAGTGGAGTATTACTCTATACAAACAGGACAACTTTAGATATGTTTAACTTTATACACCAACCTTACAGTAGTGCGTGTTAAAGTATTGTTTAAACCGACATGTCTGGTTACGCTAAAGGGCTAGCCAAGTTAGCCGTTGGTGATAACGTTACAAAAAAAACGATTCTCCTAGTCTTTCGGTTGCGCCTGGTGTTAAACTTAAAGGCCTCGGGAAATTAAACCACCAACGTTTAATTTATCTCATGTTGGTTGAGTTTTACTGTAAACTTGTTGTCAACACAAATGTCAACACAGTGACCATAAAAGCTATTTGGTTAGCAGGCTAGCCGGTTAGCTTGATAAGCTAACTCATGTGCGCCAGAATTTTGCTATATTGTAACAGGCGCTGGCGCTGTTAGCGTCTGACACGGCCTGATGCAGCACAAAAATGCGCAAATGCACTTGATTTGAACACAATTTTGGATGACAGAAAAGTGATTACTGCTGTTCTTCTAGCAATTAATGATATCTACTTTGAAATAGCAAACATGGATGTGGAATATTCTACAGGAATAAACCATATCCATAATCCATTAAAAAATAGGGACAAAGAACGGCAGAGCAGAAAGGCGCACATTTGTGCATTACCAAACTAGCGAAAATGGCGCAAACTGAAGCGGGTAAAATATCTTAATACACGACCAAATTAACATGTTTACTAATCAAGATGTGCCCCTACCTTACAGTGTAGTTGCACTGGCTCTGGTAATTAGACAAAATGAAATAATCGTGCTCAAATCCCGTTAAACCTTGTAAAGTTTCCCTCCTGAAAAACCACCCGCTCCGACTCAAGACAGACACAGACACAGCGAAGCGAAACAGTCATCCGTCCTTTACTTCCGTCTTTGCTTAAATACCCTTCGGTACATCAAGCTGTGCGTTTAGCTTTTAGCGGTGTGTTATTGAGTGTGCCTTTTTAACTACCGATGATTTAGCAGTAATATTTTTATATCTGGTTATTTGTTTATTAGTTTCCAGCACAGAATGTATCACAAGCATCTTTAAGTCGCTGGGGAAGATCATCTTTGGCTGTTGCTCTTCGCTCATGCGCTGTGCCACTGTCGTAACGTTTCATCTTCCAGAAAATAAAACAAGCAAAAGTCTCACTTTTAATATACACGATATCCCTGCTAGCTATAAAAAGTATTTATTATATTTCAAACACCATGAATGTGCCCAGGCGCGATGTCCCAGTCAAACACAAGGTGGATTTCCATCTTCACTTATATAACATCTTTGCCCAGACTAAAGACCGTTAACCCAAACGACTACATTAGACAAACCAAACAGCCTAATGTGTACAATTACTAAATAGTGTGGATTAAACTGAATTAGATTTTTATGTAAGAAAAACATTTTCCAACACCGTTTTATATTTATGTGTAAAAAAAATAAAATAAAAAAAGAATAGTCTACAAAACAAACAGGCATGTTTCCAGGCAGCTAAGCCACATCAACGTGTTTTGGGGAACAGACACAAGAGGTCGCTATTAACCAAACATTAGGATTTGTTATGACTTGTTAATTTATTGCTACAGTATCAACAGATGTAAGGAAACTGTCATGTACTAATAATCATGTGTACTATTGTGTATAACTGAACATTTAAAAACAATTATGTACACTGGCAGAGCCATAGGTTAAATATCTGAGGAGAAAAAAAGAATGTACACACAGGTAACGTTATGAATGACAATATTTTATTGGGTTTTCCTTATGCAAGACCATATAGATCTATCCCCTTAACCTCATACTTAGTTTGTACATGTTTAACATTGCATAAGATCATATAGAATAGTGATCTATGTAGTGATATGAGAACCTTATTCATCGATGCAATTGCTAGATTGAGGAAAAATGACACATTCATTCCCTCTGATTACAAGTGTGATCATCTTCAATCATGCATTACAGTGGTCTGTGGCTTATGACTTGAATGCAAAACAAACTGGGCACTTATAAGTATTAGGCTACAGATTTGATAAGTTTGTCCATCACATGAAATGATTATCATTGCCAGACGACCTGCTGCTGAAGGGCATTAAAATGTAGCTGCTAAAGTAGAGGGGTAAAACACCTCAGACCAGGGTATATCAAATGAAGTTACAACTGAACCAAGCAAACCAAACACAAAAAAACAATTTAAATCTCATTGCAGAAAAAAAGAAAAGTCTCAAAAGACCCAAATACACCTTTGCTCTGAGCCTACGCAGGCAAGTTTAATCCTATTAAAAGTGAGTGTCTCTGCCATCAGAGAGGGTGGAAAGCAAGATTGTCTGCAACGCTCAAGCATAGGCTGTCAGAAGTGGATGTTATCAGTCAGCACGTCTGTGTGAACATCAGCTTGCGTGGAGTGCTAGTTGCCATTGGTGCAGTCACACAAGTCAGACGAATGTTAACGTGTGTGAGGGAGTGCAAGACAGTACATAATTGGAAGGCTTCAGAATACTATAGCAAATGTAAACATAGCCTAGCTCTGGCAGGAAATCCACTCTACTTCGATTGAACCTCTTTGCAGATGTCAAATGTTGCACTTTAAAAGCCCTTGTGTGTGTGTTTGTGTGTATATCTATATCAAAAACATGCATCCATACTTGTTTCCCCGACAATATAAAAGTTGTTTTAGTCAAGTGTATAAGTGTACATGTGAGTAAATGGAGGTTTGTGTGTAGTTAACAAGTCTATATGTACAAAGTGTGCCAGCATTAAGAAAAGTTTACTCATCCCTGACACTAAGATCAATGTGTACAATACACATAAGACATTGGATTTTGGTCATTGGGGAAAAAGGCAACACTAAATGATTATTTGTGAATGAAATATCCAACCTATCAAAACCACACGTCAAACCTGAAAACAACTTTCTATAAAATAAAAAAAGTGTTCTAAAATGCAGTATTTACATTAACAACATTACAGGCTTGTAAGCAATGTGCACAGTGTTGTTTTTCCCCACTGTGGTGCTTGTAATGCTGTGTACGAAATCTACACAATTCAAAATGCTTAGAAGAATCACAATGCAGGAAAAATACATTAGTTTTTTTTTTGTTTTGTTTTTTAAATGTAACAGTCAACTTCATAGCCAGCCAAGTATAGCTTTGTTATTAGTTATCAAAACATGTTCCAGGCATGTTCTCAGTGAAAGACACCATGTTCAGCATCAGCCGTTTCACTCTAACTCAGAAATCTCTAAAGTCCTGTACAAACAATGCAAAACAGAAGTCAACAGTCAAGATTCTCTTTTTGTTTTTAAGATCCAGTATAAACAACTTCTGTTCCAAGTTGTGTTTTCTATACACAGTGTACAAAACGTGCAGTTTTTTGTTTTTTTTAAGAGTTAAATATTAATATTGAATTTGGATTATTTACATCAAAACAAAATCCTCTGGATATGAACAGAAAGTCCTTCACCACCGCCTTCGAGCAGTTCCAGTCCCCAAACCTCCCGCACCACAAATACTTCGCCTCAAAAAAACAAAAAAAAGATCTTAAATCAAACATGTCCCCTCACACACACACACACACACACAATTAACTAGTTAGGGAACATCTCAGAAGTCCGTGGGGAGAAGGATGGATGTTTTTCCTCACAGAACTCACATTTTAAAAACACCTTTGACTATTTTGGCAGTTAACTTTAAAAATATGAAGATGAGGAGTTAAGGAAAAAAATGTCTGGCAGGTTAAACTTGATATAAGTTTGCACTTTACAACATTTATAGAGTAATTTCACTTCTTCTCACACACTCTCACACACACACACACACACACACACCTAAAAGTCCACGTTTGCAGAAGCAGCAGAAATCTTACTTTGAAACTCATTTGAATGAATGTGTGTGGTTAAATGTGTAAGTTTTATCCTTAGACTACAGGTACAGGGGGACTTCCTGAAAGAACATAATTATTTAATCCCACAGCACATCACTGGCCATATTCGTGGGTGTGTTACGAAGATTGCAAGATAAGAGTACATGGTGCCGCTACACACGTTTACTTTTCAAGCATTAAAGATCAATTAAGTAGCATCTTGCAACATTTAGACAGATATTCTGCTGCATCTCTAAAACTATCTTATTTAGTCGATGTGAAAATGGGGCTTTCATATTTGTGTTAGTTACAGGTCACTTCCTCATCACCAATAAAAGCTCTGCAAGTGATAAATAACCTAATGCCCCTTTACCTACAGTATCAAATCACTGACGTATTGCGTTGATAATAATGTTTCAAATGTGTTGTAAAGCGGAGATCCTCAGTTTAACTGTTGAAAGATTATTTATCGATTTGTTTTTCGGGGGTGAATTTCACATTTAATAGCCTAACTCTTTAACATGCGCTAAATAAATGCACAATTCCCTTCTGAACATCTCTGAACAATGATTTTGAGTTTGATACTTTGCAGCTATGAAGACCACACTGATCCCTCACAAGACCCTTATAAGAATTGACTCAATAGATGACCCTGAGTGAATCATTGGCCTTATGTGATGATGGCCATATTTTATAGCATAAAACATTTGTAGATTGCAAATTCCTTACTCTCAATTAAAAAACAGAAGAAAAAACTTGCCGCTAATTCAAAAAAAAGGTCCAGTTTAAATGTACAGGCACAACTTGTCAGTAAACAGACTTATTTACATCAAGAAATAAAAACAGAAATGGAGGGAAAACAACAAAATAAATGCACACCCCCCCCTCCTTCTCCAACTCTCCATTGTGCCAAAGTTCTTCTACAAAGATGATATGTTAGCATCATAACACCTGGAGCTCATAATACTGAGTCCTCTTCACATCCGGGAACCCCTTTCCTGAAGGATCTGCAGGGACCAAAACAAATTATAGAATGAGAAAGAAATACATCGTACCACATACTCTAAAACTCTAAAACTGTGTTCGCACCTGTGGCTAGTTGCACAACTTAAGTTCTCTCTGAGGTGCTGAAGGACATACTTAAGGCTGTTGCACAGAATCCCTTCAAATATTTTATTAGTTAAGACATTTACCGCCTTGAAAGAGATTAAAAAGCAGTTCCTTAAGTTGTTTTCATAAGAAGTTTAAATACTTAAGGGATCATTTTAAGGAAAGCTTGAGGAGACAACCTCAGCTGGAACTAAGAACAAAGGAAACGCCTGCACAAGTGAGGAAAATAAAGCGTGCCAGAATAATCTGCTCATAAAGCGGGAACACTTGTCAGGTGGGATCAACATTGGCCGATATAGTACAACGGTACGATACTGCGGCACAAATAAATTAAATTGACCTATTAAGGATTTTGAAAAAATGAGTAGATCCAACATAGAAAATAATAAGAAAGTTAAATGTCACTGATTATAATAAAACAACAGTTTGACAGGCCTACCTTTGTTTGTTGGATTTAATCTATATTATTCTTACTTTTTAAAATAGTTTTGAATGTCTTATTACTTTTTACTGGTTGGCTGCTGATCTTAAATCATTTAAAATGTTATTCCGACTTCTTAAAAAGGTTTTAACTGAACATCACTTGTGGTTTTACAGGCGGGTTTTTTAACTGAATATTCACAATGTTCTCCTTCATAGAGCGATCTCATCAATAAACTAGAGGTGCTTTCAGTCCCTTGGTGGCATGTTCATAAATGTGATGCATTGAAAACATCCAGCACAGGCCATCATTCACAGAGGTTTGCACACACATACACACACACACACACACACACACACACACACACACACTTACCTTCGCCTTCTCACTGGGCTCACTGTTTGTCCCGTATGATTGATTGTGCAGCTCCTTGGAGACGACGCACAGGAACTCGGATTGGTCTTCGTTTCCGTAGTTGTAAGAGGAGCCGATGCTGACCAGCTAGAGAGACACGAGAGCAGAGCACAGAGGAACATTTAGCCTGAGATGAAGTGGCAGAAAACTGGGTTGCTCATGGTGGGAAAACAACGAGACAGGGAGACTTTTAAAGTAACGTAAAAGGAGGTTGACAATCAATCAAGGAGCACAGGGTCATGCAACTCAAATTGGAGCTTGAAACAGTTAATTCAAAACTTATCCGAGTAGGAGTATAAAACTTTAAAGTTTGTTTGTACAGTGGGCATGGCACATAAAAGGTCGTTAGTGAGTTTAAACCCAGGATGTAAACAAAGAGAAGATAGTGGCTTCAAAAAGCTCATTTCAAGAGCTAAAGGGTACATTAAAATGTGTGAGTTTTAACATTTATAAAAGTGCAATGCAAACAGTGTTTTCAGGACCTGCAGAAATGCCAGCATAGAAATCCAAAAAACACATTCATGGGCAGTTACACAGAAATAAAAATTGGTGGTCCACAAAAATAAGGGAACGATAAATAAAAGAAACGGCACGAGAAACCTCACAGACCGAAAAAAAGAGAACCAGCAGATAGTTATTGAATACAAGCGCAGGGACTCGAACACAGGGAGCAAACACGATGGCTGAACAACGATGAGTGAACGGTGGATATGACTTGATAGGACCAGGCTTGTTCAAAGGGACGAGTTGGAAATAAATGGACGTAATCGAGTGTTGAAAGTGACAGTATAGCAGCTCGTAGCCATCAGTACAACCCGCTCCATGTTTTAGCTCTGTGACTCATTTAAATGTCCGTAGCACCATGACAAAGACCACGTGGGCAGGATTTTCTCCAGTGTCTCAACTGCCATTACTTACAATCAAAACTGTCAGTACTATGAGCTGCAGTCTATGACTTTATCTCTTAACGACTAAACTCTTTAGCAACCCAAATTAAAGCGTCACTGAATCCCCGGCTTGTAACAGCAGGTGGCCTTTTCCTTCGAGCATCGAATGTGTCAGTCAGGAAAGAATTGGTCTGAGAAAATCCCACATATGGCCTCTTTAAATGCAATAAGGATGGCTATTTCTAAAGTTCCTGTTCCAAGTCATGTCAGGTTGAATAACATACACAAAAAGTGACACAAGAGGAGAAAAAAAAAAAAAAGGGACAACATTGTTAAGATCTTAATAAACAAACTTCATGCACACCTTGAAAAAAACATGAGAAAAGAATAACTGCTGAATGTTAAGTGTGTGTGTGTACACTGCAGGCTACATGTATACCGTCTGTACCCAGGTGTGCATGTTCAGACACGCATCGCCTCATTAGCCACTGCAGCCGGAGACTTGTTGTTAAGCAATCTCTCTCACATTAGGCATCAACGCAGCAAAGAAAGACCAAATAATCTCAACTACCTACCATGGAGTCCACTCGTCACGCTGCTAAAGACTCGACAGGCACTAAATCCTAAAGACTTTCTGGGTAAAATACACTTCAACAAATTGTCTATATTAATGCAGTCTTAAAGCAGCAGTAGGTCATTAAATCTCATCTCCCCAAAAGACTCTCCTGCGCTAATGACGGAGCGTTAAGCTTTGCATAAGGAGTGTTTCTAGGAGTTTTCCATCTGACCTTTGTAAGGAGATTAGAGATTTCAGCTCTAATGGGAGATCCAGTGATTCCTCGTTTCAGAGAGATTCATTCACACATAATACACACGCCAACACCCAAGCCAGTGGTTTCTCATTAGAAATATTATCTGCAGCTGAGCAGCAACTCGTGTAAACTAGGACTGTTCACCCTTCATGTTTGAATCATTTTAAATTACAAGGTAGATTACCTGCTGCAAAAGGTAAAACAACATGTCACCTCTAAACAACCAGCACTATATTACAGCACAGCACCCCCAAAACAGCCAAGTGGCTATATCAAAGCAGAACACGGAGAGCTGTTGACAGGCTTAACAACTGTGAATGCAGTATGAAAAGAAAAACGCATAATAAAACGGAACCACAGACAAGAAGAAAAAGGTGTCATGTTCTCTTTAGCCTCACTGGTGAGCAAGCAGTACAAATGAACACTGAAAAGAAGCAACAACAAAAAAGAAAATGACCAACAGCTACGTGTCTACTTGGGACAAACAATGGCCACTGGGGTGTGTATGGACAACATAGGGGACCATGCAGTGACCAGCCCGTGGACAGAAATTTGTTAGACACACCTCTCCGCTGTTGTTTGGCAAAGCAGACTCCTCTCCCTTCACCTCCCTTGACACAATCAGCAGAAACTCTGACTGGTGGGCTCGCCCGTAACCTATACTGACAAGCTGCAACAACCAATCAGAGCACAGAAGGGATGTCCGGATCATGTATGCGGACATTGAGAAAGATGTGAGTAGCCATTTCCAATATTGAGGATTGGACTTTCTGGGTCAATGTGAGCATAGCGGGGTGGGTGAAGCACATGGAAGGAGGATCGCTGCCGTCGACCCTGCAGGGAGAGATTTACCTGTTCAAACTTCCAGCCGTCAGACATGGTGGACACCATCTGTGTCAGCTCCTCCTCCTGGCACTGCAGCACCCGGTACACATGCTTCACTGGAATCTGAGGAGGACAAACGCATGAGAGAAGTGGGATGGAAAGGGGGGGGGGGGGGGGGAGAGAGAACACAAAATGAACGGGACAGTTGTGCCACATTTATGGAGAAATCTATTGGAGTAGAACTTCGTGTACCTGTGATGTTTTACAGTCACGTTCCCTGATCTTGTCCTTGATGAGCTTTATTAATGATGTGATGTTGTAGAATTCGGCTTCTTCTAGCACACCTAAAACAGTTAATAAGAAACAATTAAGCTTTTAATGCACACTTATCCTGCTACTACTAAAACTCACATGTGGTAGAATCTATACTTCTTTGACCAATCAAATTCCTTGTATTGCACGTGCGTTCTGATAAAGCTGAGATGTGGAGGACAGCTCAGATGGATTGCCTTTCTTTCTTTGCAATCATTGCCATCAAATGACCTTTTTACAACAATCAATTAGTCACGATAACTACAGTTGTAGGACGATATATTGACCCAGAAATAATTTGTGAAACACAATATTATTGTCAATTAAAGCCCATTTTATTCCACTGAAAAAAATATAATATAATACCATAATAATACAAGTATTTCTTTTATAATAATTAAAGAGCATCAAACTTTAAGTTTTTAAGGATATTCAGGCATTGAAATGGGAAAAACTACACAACTCAAAAGCATTTGCTTATTGTGCTACAGAAAACTGTATTTTGATTTGGAAAACATTTCTTAAAGTTCATCTACCTTCCTCTGCCAGGTCCCTGTTGAGCACCAGTTTGCCATGCCTCAAGTAGTTAAGCACTGGCCCAAAGTATGTGGGGTCTCGGTCTATGAGATAGGCACCGGTTTCATCCTGAAAAGCAGAAAAGAAGGAGGATGAGGATAATAGAACAACACTGTATTCAATGTCAGCGTTTTTGATTAGAGGAAACATTTCAACATTTAGGAAACATGCTCGTTTCTGGTCAAACTTGCACTTAGAAGAACCACCGATAGCAAATTGAATGCAATGCATCTAGCACAGGGTGCACAGAGGGAAGGGAAGTGAAGAAGAGACAAATCAACGAGCAGGCGTCGAGAAATGAATCCGTGGGGAAAGACCCAGGCAACAGCGATTAAAACTCAAGGGATGAGAATTATGAGGTCAGCTCCGATGCTGATAATCTCTACAGGGGTTGAGAGGACATGAGCCACATGCGTACGACAGCTTTGGGATATCACTTCATTATTCCCACAGGCCTTGGGTTTGATCCCGATTTCTTCATAACCGCTGGGTATTCCCCTATTTCTGTAAGTACTGTGATTAGACCGTCTTTCTCTCGTGGGGGACGAGGAGGCTTAAACAATTAGAGCAGAACATAAAAAGATTTGGAACAGCAGGCTGAATCCACCAAGGGGACCAGGAGAAAGCACCTTGTTTAAAACTGACAATTAGCCTAGTCTGGTCTGTTACATAGTTGGTCCAACACATATGCAGCAAACACCAGTTTATTACTAAAAGTTGTTTAATACGATGTGACATTTAGTGAGTCAAGCGTGCATGACATTTAGTAAAACTCTCAGCACGGAGGACTGGCCTTGAGCTGATTTTGTGCCAATTCTCAAATGCTGCTAATTTGGCTTCAGGAGCAAATAGAGGCAAATTAGCAGCATTTGCTGGATGTGCAATATTGTCATACACTGCAAACCAAACTAAAAACACAGCCACGTCTACAAAGAAGGACATGTGCACATTCATGGTTACCTCGTCTCTACTAGCCCAGAGATGGATTCCACTGAAAACCCATTAATCTCTCCAATAATGAGGAAAGGTCCCAGTGCATTTTCTTTTGTAATGAAACTGAACCCTCCTGGCTGGTTGACCTCCTTTCCAATGCAAAAATATCCCACTGGAGCCCAATAGAGCTCTATTCTGGTCTTATTACCCCGTGTCAGTTCCTTACATTTCCACAGTCACTGAAGCCTAAGCATAAGCACCAGTGGGCCCTGTGTGGAGGAAACAGACAAGGCCCAAACTGCACAACTCGCCACATTCATACATTCTCATTCTGTATGTAAAGCCCAATCGTTAGGGCTGTCTCCTCTCAATTCCCTTCTACACCACCATATATCCAGTAAACAAACACCAACAGGTTGATTGTGTTATTTAAGGAAGTTGTTCTCGTCTGGATCTATTACACTTGTGATGGTTTTGAACCAATGGCTGATGTGGGCCTGAAAAGTTATTCTCTGAAGACATTTTGAAATGCCACAGAAGGAAAAGCACCGGTGTAAACAAAATTAATTACAGCAGAACTGCATTTAGCCGTTTAGTTGTCAGGGTTCCTGGTACTGTGCATGCTGGCTCACTGTCATACTGGGACACCCGAATAACAAAGCCATCAGTAATGTTAGTAGCTACACCTGCGCCCATCCTACTATGACAAGTCAAAATGTCAGCTGTAAAAAAAAAAGGCTGGTCGCACTATACAAATAAACTTTTGTATACTGCCTCAAAACACTCCCACTGATCAAACACTCAAAGCTACCATATGTGTACTCTTCACTTCTGTAAACCATCTGCTTCCTGGCCTGTTGTGCTGACGAGCGTGTTGCCAGTTCCTCTGGTTGCACATGCATCTATGGGAGGGGATTGGGGTGAAAGTGACCCACTTCAGAGAGAGAGATGATTACGGGGGCTCTGATATGAGGGCACATGTACACAAAGGGGACAGTGTCTTTAATTAAAAACAAAAAGGCTGTGTCTCTGGGGGCCCAGGCTGGGAGCACGGGGAAACAATCAGAGGATAGCGAGGGGACAGGAGGGCTGTTGGGATGTACTGCAGACGGGCAGGAACAGAGAGGGTATTAGGAAGACATTTATTGAATTATATTCAGAACGTTCACCGTCTCTGTGCAATAATATGATTGTGATGATTACCAAAACTAGCTCATCATCTATGAATATTAAGTGAAAAGCAACAACAACCCATCTTGACGGACACTATATCTTTATTCATACCCTTTTATATATAAAACTAAAAATGCTAGAGCTACGTGTGAGAAAGCCAACCGCTTAAGGACACCAGATCAACAAATACACTGATAAGTGTCAACACCGCCTACAGTAACTACCAGAAATAGGTCAGTTCGGTGTAGGTTAGGCATGCTACGTGTTTTTTTGTGGTTTGGTCATGCAAAAATATTGAAAGTGCAAAGCCTTCCGTACAAACAGAAATAAGAGCCTAGTCAGAGCACGACTGGATTCACACTGAAGATACATTTAAATGAAGGTAAACAAAAAGCTAATTAGAAGGGTAGGCTTCACAGCAAAGGGAAGTGTAGAGTATTAACCTTATCGTGCTTCTCCTACACACGATACGCATCCTCCCACAGGAAATAACATGGCTACCCACCCCTTAAGTACGTGATGTCCAATAGGGCTTTCTGCAGACACATTAACACTGAAAGTCAACCCTTAATTCAACAAAAATAAACAAGTCGCTGCATGTTTGCTTTGGAGAACAACATGGGTGTACACCAAACCTTTGCATGAAACAATGCACCAATTCAAGCCAGACAGGTGTTTGTATAGTCACCACTAAATGTCATATAGACTTCTAACTACCGGGTGTTATCAGGAACCATAAAAGGAATAAGAAAAAGACCAGGTATAAAAGCATCATCAAACTGCTTTACTGCAGTGGAGCTGTGAGTATAAGCCCACTGCAGAAACGCGCTTAAAGATGTTGCAGTAGATCTTCTGAGTCACATGACTGTAGCTACTTAGCCAAGTGGAAGTCTGATCCTTGTAGAGTAGGAGCCAGGAGTCCCTCTGGAGTACAAACAGTAATGGCATAGTCAAAGAGGCCTTCATCTTTTAAATAATACACACATCCTATCAAGGCTGTATTATGTAACACCATCTCATATTTATAAGTATTTAATTGAGAGTTTAACCTTTCACCAAGGCTAGGAGGAACTTCTCCCTTTTTTCTACGATTTTCAATTCTGCAAGGCAACACCATCAGTTTTGCAGAACAAGCTATGACGGAGCCGTGCTGCAGGCAGTAGACGAACAGCTCCTTTTAAAAAAGTCCCCTAAAAGCTTTTCTGTCACGACGAGAGGCTTTTAAGTAGCTCCACGGCTAAGCTGGCAAGCCAGGAAATCACTGCTTCCTGGAGCTTTCTCCTGGCAGAATGAGAAATGTGCATTGCAAAAGAAAAAAAGAGGCAGAAAGTGAAATGATTATTCTCATTGATTTGACTTTGGTGCGGAATAAAAATCCCACACAACAACATTTTAATTTACTGAAACACAAAGCTATGATCAGTTCTAGGCGACTGGCTTTATGTGAACAAAGTCGCCTCAGACAAATAAAGCCAATAGTAATAATAGACGAGCCCCAGATATCACGGTTAAATATTTACGTTGCCTCCCACAGTGTGCTCAGGCATGACATACACGCTGAATACGGCATTAAATGCGGCCATATTTCACACAATGCCGCAGAGAACATCTTCGTGCAGCAAATGGATATAAATATGAAAAGAATAAGAAGCTGAAGGAACACGAATCCTTTGTGATGGGGGTGCTTGAAAAATTGATGCAGCTCTCGAAGCTAGAAGGCTGGGTCTCTACTTGAGTGGTCCTGAGCGGAGTCGTTCGAGAGCAGCAGTCTGCCAAAGGGATGGATGCGTATTGATGTGAAAGTCCCAGCTCATTGATTGGACAATTGACAATTTTGAAGACAATCCCTGATTATGATGTTGCAGCAGCAATTAGTGACATACGTCTAACAAACATAGTAATAATATCCCCTCTTTCTTTTTTGACAGCAATGAGTAGCATGTCACTTCTAGGATTAAATCATTTGAAAAGAATATTTATAAATACAAGACTATTTGTGTTATGGCCGTGCATGTGACAGCACTTCCTCTCTGATCTACCCCAATGTGCAAAACAGGCTCCAGTCAACAACATGAATAATGCAGTTCTCCTCAAGAGTCCTGCTGAAGCACGTCAGCCTGCGTGACTGAATACTGAACCACACATTTTCTTGGCTGGTAAAAAAAAACAATACTGCATTCGCCCAAAAAACAGAGCTCTTTACTGATCCATTTCTCTGCCGGGCTTCCTGTTCACGTGCAGGGTTGAGTGATGCAAAAAAACATGGCCTTCTTGGCTCAGTTGCAGAAAAGATACAATCATGTCAACGCAAATAGTATGAGACAAAGAAGTAAGTGAAATAATATCTAATAATAACCTGTCCGTTACTGGAAGCTATCTTAAATGAGACTGCCTGCAGGAGAGAGGTAATGGCTTGAGAGTCTGATACACACTTAAGACAAGGGGATTGAGATGGACTGATCCGTTGCTCATGGGAGGATAAACGGACAAAAAGGCAAGCTGATTATTCAGAGATTAAGATATTTGCATGAAAATAGGAGATGAGCCACGGCCTCAGCTTAGTATAAAAAGCAGGGCAGGGGTGAAGATTAAAATGTGCAAGTAGATGAAAACAATGAATAATGGGGCAGTAAAATGAACGATGAAAAGCAGAGCACATTACACTATGTGTACAGACACTAATACATTGTGTTTGACAGTGCCAGGGGGCCTTAAAGCACACACAGTGCTGGTAAAACCGGCAGATGGACAAACAGAGAGAAGCCTGCTTCTGGAGCATTGAGGCCATTCAGGCAGATGAGTGACTTCATCCCCAGCTCTCTGTTGTCAGCAGCACCTCACCCCCACTTGGCAATGACTTATGTGCTCATTAGGGGAGCCTCACCACCAGCACAGGGGCTGATTACTGCAGAGCAAACAGAGCCAAGTCACAGACCAACTCAAAGAGAGGGAGGGAAACACACATTGATCGAGCAATAAAGTCTGATATGTGTAGATCGTTTGGGAAGTTAATTATAGCACTAACGCGTGTAGACAGTACAAAAACAAATACATAGTGTATCAATACCAGTGATGTAAAATGTAAATGTTTGAGATTTTGGCTATTGGAATAACTAAATGCTGCAATTTTTTGCACTTATTTGACTGTTAAAGTCGATTAAAGTTCAGATTACATATTACAGTATCTACAGTCATACACATAATCGTTTTACACTATCTACAGCAAATGTGAGACAGTAGTGTTTGAGAAAAATGAGGTTGCTGTCACTATTTGACACCACACACACCTCGATGAGTGCAACGCAATGCAACGGCCTCAGATGGGGAAAGTTTACAACTACTGGGCGACTTAAAGGTTTTCACTGGAAAAGCTATGAAAACAATTAAAACCGTAAGCTTTTGCTTTTAAAAGACACATTTAGATAACTGCAAGACGTAGCAAATCATCTTGATAAAGACACAATGAAGCTACACACAGGCTAGCAGAAAGATCGTATGTCATGTGGTGACTGTCGGAATCTAGCTAGCTTAGCGTGCTAATGCTAGCCAGTCAAAAATCGAGTTAGCACCAAGTATGAATAAACACTGATTTTCACAAAGCTGTAGGTCTGGTTGAACAAGTTCATAGGAGAAGTCACCCACCCAAACGGCTTAAAAAATACAGTAAATATTAACTATTTTAGTGGAATAAATAAGTTAGCGCTCCTAACTACAGTGCTAGCTGACTAGCTTAGCATGTACCTTGTCGGAGTCGAGCTCGGGGTCAGCTTGGCTCAGTCTGTACAGAAATGATTTTGGATCTCGACACAGCGTCTGTCTCGTTGTTAAAAAATACGTTCCCCCGACGTTTAGCCGAATCCATTTTGATACCCCGACACCGGCTGAACTGTTTCTCTCTGCCGAAGAATGGGCCAAACATCTCCGGTGAACGGAGCTGCTTGTCTCGGAGCTGTTCTCTGCCATCCCTCTCCTCGTCTCCTCCGCCCTCGCCTCGGCTGTGTGCGGCTGACAGGAAATATCTCAACTGCAGCCACTAAAACTTGGAGAGTCCACGATTCATGCAAAACAGGGCTGCCAGCGCCTCAGCCACTCCTACCAAACCCGGACAGACACTTGCATATATTTTCCAGAGACAAGAGGTCCTCCTCTTCATACTGACAGGCTGGAAATGTCATAGCGTATGGAAATGTCAACACCCTATTCAAATGTCTGTGAAAGAAAAGAAAGCATATTCAAAACCAAACAGCTCTAGGTTTTCTCTCCGGGTTGATTGCAATAAATGTAATGCATTTAATTAAAGTAATTTTCACGACACAAAAACACTGATAATGGGCCGGTACTTTATTTACATGCTGCAAAAATGTGAGATGCCATTGCCACTGAATGCTGCTGCTTTCACTGTGTCATTACTGTGGTTGTTAACAGAAGACAGGACACATGGCTTTATTTGTATGCCTAAATCCCTACATGCTTTAATTACTGGACTACCAAGCATTAAGTGGAAAATTCATCATTCAACATCTACTGACCTAGCGCACAAATAATCAGAGAGAGAATGAACAGATTCATTAAATTATCAGAATATGATTAAATCACTGAGCAAATAGAAAATGTATGATATAGTAAGAAAAAAGCTGTAAAATATTATAGTTTACAATAATTATTCACATTCAAAGGCTTTACATCTCAATACATACACAACATGGCCCCTGAACATGACTTCAATCCAAATATGATTCATATATTAGAATTTAAATAACACAGAATGAACTAGAGGCTAAACAATAGCCATCAAATAACCTTATACAAGAATAAAAATACAAAAACTGTATCCTAATATCATTGCATTACTTGCTTCAGATTTTAATAATACATCATCTGTACATCACAGTTCTAGTCAGTTACAAGCCAGGTAGAGTATTCCATACACAATGTAACCGACTGCCATCGACTTGATTCAAACAATTTTTCTAACTAGAGCGAAACACTTCTCTAGCGCTTCCTCAACTTTATAGACAGATACAGCAATTTCATCGGTTATTTGGATCAGATAGATATCTTTTAACTGACATCCAACCACATCGAGCCCCGGGCCCCAGGGCCAGAGGGTCCTATTCACCTATACTCCAGTCACACACTGCACACACAGACTCAGCTGAAGGAAGAGGACCTTTGGAAAGGACCTTAAGGTAATATGTCAAAAATTAAAAGCATTATGAAAATACATATTGCTAAAACAAGAGCACAAGTTAAATCAAACGCTTTAATTTCTATTGGGCCAAACGTCAGAAGAAAAACAAAAAAGGCCGAATGAAAACAAAAACAAGATGGGCCAATGAGCCCGATGAGGCAGTTCTGCCATCTTGTCCAGGGACAACAGCTTTACTGTGATTGCTTCAGAGAATGATAGTATGTGTATGTATCACTGTTGATGAAGGTTTTCTGTTCAGCATGGGGTGGTCAGCACATACGATTTAGTTTTCAATAGGACGTACTGAAGATGAGCCGACTATCCCACCGAAAAAGAAGTTGAAGAATTCACACCACAAAGAAATAGCCAGTGAATGGTACAGAACAGCCAAATCATCCAATAATATTCGCTATGGTTGCCAATGCAGTCAAAAATACCCACCTTTAAACTTGAATAAACTATATCTCCAGTGCCCTGGGAGAGAGAAGCGGACAAGGCTGAGCTACAAAACTGGCCATGCAGGAAAGATAAGCAAGTTATGATTAGGAAGTACAAGCTAGTGGCATGTTTACCCGCCCCCTGTTAGCAATACATCCTCAGTAACGGCTATGGAAGGCTCACACATATACAGAGACTGATTCAGACCCATGTCTCACTGCAGACCGGCACTCTGCTTTGTTACTTCGAGACCTTAATTGGACTGCAATAAGCAAGTACCAAGAGACTAAAAAAACAACTCAAATACCATGGGAACATTTGGGCTCTGACAAAAATATATATAGGATTTGAGTTTGGTAAACGTGTGAGACTGAATCAGCTTACAGTATCGGTTACAACTATGGAGTATATGCTCTAGAAGTGGGGCCTGACTACAGCTTGCACGTACGATGTAGGATTAGGATATGGTTGAATTAAGATATCAGGATAGGCTCTGGTTCACAAAAAGCTAGATTTTGTGTTATGGTATCATTGAAGCAGGAAACCAGTCCTTGCGTTTGAGATAGTCCTAGCGGTACCCAAGCTTGTGTCACTCTACAGGACAAGCTTGCCCTTCTCTTCCCCCCCCTGCAGAATGTACAAAAAGCAGATGTGCATGGTGGCAGTCTTATCATCCATACATGGAAAAATGCAATAGAAGCCTCACAGAGAGCACAAAGAACAAGCAAAGCAACCCTGAATCCAAAGTTGTATTTTTCCCATGGTTCTACTCAGGAAAACAAACAAGGTCTAGATGCCAGCGTCTCTAAGAGTTTGTTTACATTGCGGTGATGAAGGGCACTAAAGAGGGTGTTACTCTGCTCAGTGATTGGCCTCAGAGCTAAAAGAGGAGTGGCCACAGGAAGAACTGTGCTCCTATAGGCCAGGGTTCTGGTGCCTTTGATAGATCTTTCTCCACACTTCCTGGATCTTCTTGCACCATCTGTCAGCATTTCCGCTGGGGTCCATCAAATAGTATGTTCGGTTAGGCTGCACACAGAAAATAGAATAAAACTATTACAAAAAGTCAACAACATGAGGAGAAATTCTTATCAGTGGGCAACATCAACATGCTACAGGGGGGGAAATACACTGGATGGACATCAGAAATAAATAGCCATTTACCGTATGAACAAAGAAGGTTTTGAAGTTCTTGGCCTCAGGGCGTAGTTCTAGGGACCAAGGAATCTCCCCTTTGAGGACCTTGTTTACAGGATCCACGTAGTACAGGTGTGGTCCTTCAGTGAGAAGCAGCTGTCTCCGTCTAGCAAACAGACCCTGAAATGGAATGTCTCGAGGCATTAGTTCACCAACAGAGGGGGCTATGAAGCCAATGAGACTTTCCTCAGCACAGCAGGGAATTCCCCCCCCTTCTTCCTATGTGCAAGCAGTCAGAGCAATACCATGGGAAGTGACTTCATTTATGCTGATGCAACCTTAACTAGAAAACCTGTTTACATTTTTACTACAAAACACAGCTACTATATAATCTATCTGGCAGAAAACTCTTCAACTATAAGAAGGTTTACCTTAAAACATTAATATAATACATATAAAACAATACAGTAAATATGCATTATAGAAAAAACTCAATTATATTGCATAGAATTCACACACACCTTTCGTTTATCTACTGGGCCCATCTTCAGGATCAGGTTATTCTCCACAAACTGGTGCCTGTGTAAATAAGCAACAGATTACTGACACCCACTTCCTTTCACTTAAACATCCATTTTCCTTCAACAAATCAACATTACAATTTCCCTTTGTTCCACATTTCTAGTACACGAGCAAGACTTTCATCCAAGAATGATTTATATTTAAATAAAACAATGAACAGCATTCTCATACAGATTAACAGGTCGGAGGTTTACCAGGGGTTTCCAGTGGTCTGTTTGTCCAACAATAGCTGCTTCTCTTCTTCAGTGAACTGCAGGTCCAACTCAAAAGAGTTATTGTCCAGGTCGTGGATGTACTGCTCAATGTTGCTGCTGGACCTCTGAGGGGGCGTGGATTCATGTGGCGACAGGGAGTGTGATGAGCTGGACTGGGCCACCTGCATGTTGCTGAACTGGCTCAGGAGGTCATCGTACTGAGATTGCAAAAAATAAAAATTGAGAAAGTGATTTTTGGCTGAAGATTTGTGGTTTGTTAAGGGTTTGAGTGAATCGCTTTCACAACCAGGCATCACACCTACAGTTTCCCATGAACAAGCAAAGAACGGACCAAAAACAATGGCAGACCTGGACCATAATCAAATATCTTACGTTTCCATAGCAGTCCTCATCATCCTCAGACATGGCTGGCAGGTAGGGGGTGAGCTTGGGGGGCGTCTGTAGGTGTAGGTCACTCCAGGAGATGATGTCGAAGAAGGGGTGCTGCCTCAAAGGGTCGTACCCTCCCATCTCTTCACACCCAATCCGCTTGGAAGGGTCAAGTGACTGAGTAAAACAGGAACAGATACAACATGTGTTTGCAGTCACAAGAAAAACACGGCCCTGTAAATAACCAACACCAGCTGACCACCATATATGCAAAATGAATATCCCCACAGATATCAGTACATGAGTCATGGTTCTTGATGACCTACCAAAAGCTGTTTGACGAGGTCCTTGGCTTTGGGGAAGAATTTCTCTGGGAATTCATACTCCAGCTTTATTATCTTCTGGAATATTAGGTACTCATTTCTACAACGAATGAAACACAAGAGGAAAAAGAACAAGAGAAGAGACCGTTAGGGAAATGTTGTTCGCTAAAGTAATATTACTGGGGCGAGGTTGTTGCCACGCCTAGCATTTTCTCCATTTAAAATAACATTTAACAGTAAACTTGAATGGTTAATATAGCAATACAACATGAGGGCTCATTATTGAAGCAGGGAATAAAGACAATTAACTGGGCTGTGACAACAACATCCTCTTAGTACTTACCCAGCTCTGAACGGTGGTAAACCAGCCACCAGCTGATAGATAATACATCCCAAGGCCCAGAGGTCAGAGCTAAAAAAGGAAAACAAATAGAGGAATGAAGTTTAAAATGAGATTTCACCCTTATTTGACAAACATAAAATAAGTGCATCAAACTTCATACCTCTTGCAAGCGGATTTCTCTGTTAGCAGCTCTGGAGACACATACTGTGCTGTTCCGACAAAGGAGTTTGCTCTCGCTGCCAAACGATGCAAATGGTAAAAAGAAAAAGATGACATTAATACCTTCTTACTGCTCTCAAAAAAGTACATTCATGTCACAGAAACAGTTGAAGATTTTACAATGAGAAGTACAAGTAAAATTAGGATTGTGGTTATACCTTGTTTACTGTCTGATGATAACTGTTTTGCCGTCCCAAAATCTGTTATCTGGATGTGCATCTCTTCACTCAGAAGAATATTCTCTGGTTTCAGATCTCTGAAATTGGACAAACCAGTTGTAACTTGAAAGGCAAACAAACACATAACATGGTTTGAAATTGATACAACAAAAAAGGATAAAAACAAAACAGAAAGTCTCACCTGTGAATTATCCCCTTATTGTGTAAGTATTCTAGAGCGCAAACTATTTCAGCAGAGTAGAATCTAGTACAGGTCTCATCAAAAGAACCAATTTTGCGAATGTATTTCAGGAGCTCTCCATTCTTAGCGTAGCTGAGACCAAAATCTAAGAAAAGCTAGTTAAGGACGAATATGATTACTGGAAAACAATTTTTAAAAACAAATATCTAAGATTTCTTTGACAAAAACAAAAGGTACATTTTTATTATACCACATGCTTTGACAAACTTCTTAAAAGGATACACAACTTCTCATCATCTTGAAATGTGAAGTACAGCTTGACGAAGAACGGATGATCTAGATTTGACATCAAATCCCTTTCTCTTTTCACGTACTGGGCTTTGTTCTCCTTCATAATATGGCGTTTCTCTAAAATCTTAACTGGAGGAGAGAAAAGAAAAAGTCAGGATACAACAGTAAAAACAACACCTGGCAACTTTTCCATCTTGATAGTAAAGTGTCATTCACCAAAAGATGGTGCATAACTTACTTGCATATTCTTTCGCTGTTATCTGCTCTCTTGCCAGGACAACCTTAGGATAAAAGGACAACAAACAAAACATAACATGGCTTGTTAGTTTCTTGTCAGACTTGGGGAGAAAATCTTGTAACTCTTAAGAGCCTGTTTTGTCAATTCCCCTTAAATGAACTGAGGATGACTCATCCAAGGATATTAATCAAAAGAATGCTAGCATGTAGCAACATCTACCCAGCTATAATTCAAAAGCTAAGTGGAATGTGAGTTACATACCGTGGAGAAGGAGCCCTCTCCCAGTATTTTGCCAAATCTGAAGTCCTCTGGCTTCTTCTTGCGAGGCTGAGGGGCCTGGACAGCCGGCTGTGTGCGGAGGACTGAGCCCTGGTTGCTGGCAGACGCTCCTACAGCACGGGCCTCTGAGGCTGAGCCCTCCATGCTGGGACAGTGGTTACTGCTTGCGCCTGGGATAGCAAGTGGCGAGCAGGAGTCAGGGTGATTTCTTACCATTGATGGATGCGAGCAGGAACAGATGACAACGCTGGGCTGAATGGGCACAACATCATACTGGAACAGGAGAGGGAACATTGAGAATATATCAGTCAGCAGGATGATGCAGTTGTAGTTCTTGTTCCACGTGTGGTTTAAATCGTGCATATTCTATTGAGAAATATGGAAGACCTCATCCAAAACACCTTTTAATGAACCCAAAAAACTACTACTGAAAACGCATTAATAAACCCTTCATTGTGACTAAAAGTTGATATGCTTGCAATTTTAAGTCAACCACATCTAGCAGACATATGAATGCTGGGCATAAAATTATAAAAAACAGTATGAAATGCCTCCGATATCAATTTTCATTAAGAATATCTGTTTATGGAAAAGGTCATGTTTTGCTGTACAGCACTTTGAACGGTCATTTGAACTGGAAATTTAAAGCATTTTCCCCATTTGTGAGAAAACGGATTTTGCAATTGCTTGTGTATAGTGCATAATAACTCATTTTCTGAAATCCCCTAAATAGGATGAGACAACAGTGAAACACAATAACAAAGAGATTTATATTACCCAGCCCAAATTAATATATACAATGTGTTGCACTTTCTGGTCCTGCAGACTGTGTAATGAACATAAGATAATGTCCAGCAAAACAAGCATCTACCTAAATTAGTCCAGCAAATGTGTATTACACAAGAAATAGGGTTTAGAGGATCTGGATCATATAGAGAAAACCCACTTTCTAAGGTTGCCCTTTAAAATGTACTGCACCTGAAACTCTTGTGACAATACCATAACTTAAATATACAATTTCACTTGAGGAACAAAGTCTAGAGTTGATAAGGGCATGCACCGACCATTGGAGAGGTCGCTTCTGAGCCTGGTGGTCCCACTCTCCAGTGTTAAAGTTGTTTAAACTATTTCAAAGTTATTGCTTCATGTGAAAACTGACATGGCAACTAATGCAAAAACAAACACTGACAAGAAACCCACCAAATGATTGTTGAAGAAAATAACATACAGCGACAGGTTGTGCTTTCCAGTAAACTGTTTGGTGCTTGCACCAATGTTGGTTATTTTTAACTTACTTAACTACTGTAACGCTCAGTGCTGAATGTTGTTCAGCCAACAACTCAGTTAACGTTAGTTACTTCAGTTGGCCTAGCTTCTTCTCATTCAAAACCAAGGTGTGGCCATTTAGCTGCCTTATCCGGACTTGACTGTATGGTTGCCAACCGGTCGTATAACTATCTACTGACCCATTACTATTGGTCAATCATGCAATGGTTGATGTAAAATGTCAGCTAACGTTAACCTAACCCTGGGTACTCGGGTAACAACAGGCCTGTGCGAACTTTCCTTGCTAACTAACGCCTGCTAGCAAGCTATCGTTAGCTCTTGCTGCCTTGTCAAATAATGCCGGCCATCACTGACAGCGAGTTATAAACTTAACGCTAACAGCCAGTCAATTAGCTAACGTTAGCAAACCAGGTAACACAAGTAACTTCAAAACCTCATGCCTTTTTCACATAACGTTACTTAGTCATGTTCAAATTTAGTGAGCCGACATTAATATCGGAATTTGAAAGTTAATGGGTTGACAAACGATCAACAAAACGTTAACCTTAAAAAGCTAACTATCTTCTAACCAAAGGTGGATCGCAATAAAGCTAATGTTAGCTTGTTAGCTAGCAGGAGCATCGTTCGAAAGCGCGAACATGTTTAGCTAACGTCAGCCAACAGATAACGTTACTGACCAAGGGGAAATGGTCATACATCCTATAAATCTAACAGCAAACATTAGTAAACGATAAACAAACACCGAATAATTCGAGGAACCTTTAATACTGGACCAAGCCAGGTGTTGGACAACCCCGATTAACGTAGCAAACATTTGGTGTTGTTAGCCAACATTAGCGAGCTAACGTTGCTAGTGAGTCGTAACGTTAAACGATCTTTTGCGGCTAGCACCGCTCTTCAAATGAAGGCCCGACGTAACTATTTGTTGTCAAACAGCCGCCACACTGTACATTTTGAGTACCGGCTTCGAACTGTTATTCGTGTTAAAGTTGCAACACTTACCAGCTGACTTGTAGCTCTTGCCATGGGAGTTTTCCACGAGTATTTATTTGGAATAAAATAATTAGAGAAGCTCCAGTAATGGCTGCCTCTGCGCCTTCATTTTCGAGCTGTGACGTCGTTCCACAACAATGTTACCGCAGGACAGCAGAGGAGAGTCCCGCTGTGTCCGCCCCCCTCGCCACATTTACAACCTACTGAACTTCATCTTACTGATAGAGATAGAGTCGGACGGCAGCAGCTGTTGCTCTTGAAAACCCGCAGTTAACGTCGACTACAAACTATCTTTGCATGATTAATTTTATCTACAGGTATTTTATACCATTTTAACTCCACAGGCTGCTTCAACTTTTGCGTAGAAGCCCACAAGTCTGCATTTATCCATCAAACCATGTGTAACTAAAACTGTGACCACCACGTATCCCAATTAACACCTTAAACTGAATGGTTGCAAATACTTATTTTGTCTATGCTTATATGAAAACAAACATACCATTTATTTTATACATTTCTTTTTATTTGATACTTGTACAAAACTGGATAGCCCAAAATAGCCTTCAGATTATGTATGAGTCATCATTGTTGAAAAAGGTTTTTGCCAGTCCTTGTAGTAACATTAAAAATCCATAGTTGAAATATGCTTTATAGTGATGACTTGGAAACAGTTTCTTCCTCGTCATGATGATGAGACACTGCTTTTGGCTCATTGTTGCCTTCCGTTTCGTCATCCTCTGCTTCATCCTCTGCTTCATCTTCGTTATCCTCTGCTTCATCTTCGTTATTCTCTGCTTCATCTTCGTTATCCTCTGCTTCATTTTCGTTATCCTCTGAGGTGTCCGTATCGTCACTAGAATCATCATCATCATCTTCTTCTTCTTCTTCAGGTGCACTAAATACAAAAATGAGAGTTTGAAGAACTTAGTAACCATGGCCATGGTGAACAAACCGGGAATGTACAGATATGTTTTGGTAATTTCCAAGCAATATTGGCTTATTAGTTGTTGAATTTTAGCTGAAGCAAGTTAAAAAGTAGTTTAAAGTGACATATTGATAGTCCGTTAAATGACTGGATCAGTACTTATAATTCATTTATCATCGTTTGCATCACTACAAGGTTTGCAAATAAACATCTGACGGATGAACTCACTCTAAAAGAGGTTATACATTTTGATTTAAATGCTTACCAGACACGTCTGTTGAGATTCCCACATTCTACTCCTGAATTAACATCAAATGGATCTGTGAACAAGATAGATGAATAGCTTTAGACAAGAAGAACATTGCTTTAACAATAGAGGTCATAACTCGGCAAAATGCATCCTTCTCTGAGTATGGGGCAATTTTCCAGACATGCTGGAAACAATTAGCCTGGTTACAGAGTTCTGAATCACTGCCCACATCTCTGACTTGTTCAGCGTTTCAACTGAATCAATCAAAACAACAAAGTAAAGCAAAACAGCAACTGTCTAATTATTGATCATTAGTTTAGGAAACGATGCAAGAAACGTTTAAATCAGTGTTTAAAAATTTGGAGGAAGCTGCCTAGAATTATGGGTCGGATATCAAAAGTGTTCTTAAATCTTTGATGAATTATATTATCATACATCATAAGTAATTCATATATCTTAAAAGCCTTAAGAACTATGATTTTCACATCACAAGTTTATGTATGAGACCAACAATAATTCAGCTGTAGTTAGTCACCAAAGAAAAGTTGAAAAAAACAGTGTTGGAGTAATTATGAAATAAATACAGTTATTACATTTTAGTCCAGTTTTCCTAAAAATGCAGATCTAGCCATTCACCATAATAAAGTTTAATAGCTATGAACTATTTTAAGGCTAGAAGTTGTACAGTCAAACCAAGACTAAAATAAGGACAGATGTTGGGACTAAAACCCAAATAACCCCAAACCACCTCTGCTACACAAATATGTAGGGAAAACACTGGATGGGACTCCAGTTTATTAGTCTCCCCCCCCATTTTACCAAACTCCTCCTCCTCTGGTTTAGTTGTGAGATAGTCCTTTTCGACTGAAAGCAGCTCTTCCTCTGACTGGCATGCAGCATAGCGGTCCAGCAGAACTTTATTGAGATCGAGGAACACTGGCCCCCACTTGAATTTTCTCAACAAGAGCAATGCTAGTTCTTCAAAACCTGCAAAATCAGATACAGTTTGTTTGAGTTTCACTGCAACTTGTAACAGGATACAGTAAGAAAGACAATACAGTACATAATAATTAAAGCTAATGCCTTACCAACAATGCAGAATGTGGCAGCAAAAGCCTCGACACAGGATAACTTGCAAGGCTTGCCGTAGTTGACGGGGTTTGCAGCTACGAGGTATGGCAGTAACCTGGGATATGTTCCAACCATCTTATTGAAGGGAGTCTCCTCCAGTTTAGCCCACGAACAATCGATCACTGCTAACCCACTTCGAGCCACAATCTCTCTGTGCATAAAGGACCATACAAAACGTTTTAGTTTATCACAAAAATATTGTCATTTGAGCACAATAATAAAGATTCATTAAATAAAAAAAGATTTGTTATGCTATTAACCTTTTAAGTATGCTATAAAAAATATAAAATAACTAACAATGAAAATGTACAAGTTGGGTCTACACATTTAAAAAGAAATAACAAGGCTTGGTGTCTTTGTTTAATTTCATTATGCTGATCAGAAATCTTAAAATCAAACTTTATAGATAAAATTATTTATTGATCAATCTAAAACAAAAGATTAACTATGATATGTGTTTACATCATGATGTGTTATAATCATTTTTAAAATGCACACCTGTCTGCTGGGGTCACATACTTTGTGCCCATAGGACTCAGTATGAGTCCATTAAATCTCTGATTGAGGCGCAGGTTGCGTACGAAGCCCTTGCGTGCCAACTTTCTACCAGTACAACGTTTGGGATCACAGTGACCCAACTCCCACATGGCAAGTGGACAAGGCAGTTTCACCAGAGGGGCCTCTGCTCCCTTCTCTAGGTGAAGACTTGCTGAAACACAGTGACAGAAGACAAAGTGTACATTATGATGTGAGCGTGAGCTACAAGGTACTTATACTTCAGGGGTTTTTTATTATTGCACCTTTTCCTCAATGACGTATTAGATATTATATTATACTATGGCATAAGACAACAGAGACTGTGTGCTTTCATATTTTAAATTAGCATATTTGCACAGAACATGAACAGCCAACATTGTTTCAAATCATAACAATCCTGAACATTTGTAATTTAGCATTTTAGACTAGACAACTATTGCACTTTGTTAAATCTTGGTCATGTAGCCCACATGTAAAATATTAAGCAAGCACATTACAGTAAAGCATCATTTTGAATTATAAATAGTCAATTCATTATTACCTTCAAAAGCAGTGTGCATGTCTTCTGTAAAGGCCTCTAAGGATTTCCCCTTCATTTTATGCCTTTTTTCTTTACCCTTGTTGTCAGAGGGGCGCACAAACTTTCCCTGTTTCTTTCGTCCCATGTTGCAACCAGTGGACAGCTATGATAGTCAGCTACTGTCAGATTACAGCCTCCATAACCAGCATCTGTCAACGTGCTTTACACTGACATTAGCTAGGTGGCTAGCTAGCTATGCTACTTAGTTTGTCTAATTTATCTCGCAAAAACTAAACGTTTCGTATTTTATCTACACATACACCATTCACAAGTTAAAATACATCGTCACAATACTACAGGCATTAGCCTCCGTTTCTCCTACACTTCTTATTACACCATTTAAAATAAAGTTTAGTTGGATTAGCTACTTTATATGGTGGCAATCACGTCGTATTATAGTTCACGGCGTATACTGCGCATGCTCACATCTTGTTTTGATCACGTGACCTGTCACCTGACCAGTGATCACTACAGCAGGAAATGTTGCTATAAAACACGATAGCACATTTTAGTCACTAAAGATTCAGCAATGCATTGTTTGTGTAACGGAATACATCATTGTTTGAGTCTGTGGATGGTCTGTGTGTCTCTTTTCAGTAAGTGATTATTGCGCCACTGAGTATTTTGTTTTATATTTTGTTTTATATTTGTAAAACCTAACCAGATGCGCTACAATGCTTGTGCGGTGGTGTGAGTTGAGTCTGGTGTGGATTTGTTTTTCTACATAGTAAACCATGGATTCGGCGGTAAAATGAAGATAGTCGAGGAGCCAAACACATTTGGGTACGTTGAGTAAAAACCCATCTCTCACAATATGCACCTTGTTGACATTTGCTCTTCCCTGACTGATTTTCTCTGTGTTTAGGTTGAACAATCCTTTTCTGGCTCAGGGAAACAGACTACAGCCTAAAGTGATCCCATATCCAGTGTCTGGTAAAATAGTTTGACATAATTAAAAGCCTACATTTGATTTAATCTTATGTTGTAAATGATCAGGGTTAACCAGTATATATTGACAATCTAATCAAGAGGTTTTCTGTTGATCAACTCAATCAAGCTGAATGAATTTATCATATCAACATCTTCCTCAAGGCCCTGCACATTTTCATCGGCTCGCTGGGAAGTGCTTCATTCTCACAGAGTCAACGTAAGTATTTTACATCGCATATCATGCTCACATTTCTGCTGGTTCTGTACAATAACCCTGTTTTAAATGCTGATTGTTTCATACGCACAATCAAATACAAAAACATAACAGGATATTTGTGTGCCTGGCCATTTTGCAGGTATAAATATGAATTCTGTCCATTTCACAACATCACCCAACATGAGCAGTCATTTAGATGGAATGCCTACAGTGGGATACTGGGGTAAGATGCAGTTCCCTTACCTTACCTCCAGCTACCTGTTGTTGTTGTTATTACAAATATCAATATGTAAAGGATTGGCAGTAAGCTGTGGGCGTGTTGTAAGAGCAGCCTTTTTGGATTTTCCTAACAGGATCTGGCAGGAGTGGGAAATGGCAAACAACACTTTCACGGGCATGTGGATGAGAGACGGGGATGCTTGTGGAACGAGAAACAGGGAAACGAAGGTTAGTGGGATTTTAAATGTTTAAAATCTTTCTGGTAGTCATTAACCAGATTTAAGGAGCTCCCACTGGCATCTTTCAATGTCTGTGATTCTTCTTAAAGATCACACCAACACTGGTGGAGATAATGAATGACACCCTAAACAACTAATTCATTAGTTAAAGGAATACTTCACCCACTAAATGATCATTTGTATAACAATAACTCGCCCTGTATTACCTTAAATTCTTAAAGGAAACTTGCGTGTGTGAGACTGTTTATGTGGAAGTGTTGTGAAATGAGACTTGTCACAACCCCGGCTCTAGGGCAGGACAAACAAACGATAAGGACACCAAATGCCAAAATATATAAGCGGTTTATTTGCAAAACAGGACATAAGTTGCCAAGCAAGTTTATGCAAACAAAAGACAAAGCCAAAACAGGCAGGGAGAGCGAGAGCAGCATCGCGGTCACTTTGTGGGTGAAGTATTCCTTTAATATTTACCTCCAAGTCGAGACCAAACATTTAATTTGACACTCTTCTACTCTAATCAGACAATCTTTCTACAAAAGATCAACTCAGAATCATGTCAGGATTAAATATGTACACGAGGTAATTTGGTTCTTTTTGTGTTTTTGCAGGTGATTTTTGTCTGCAGTGCGAACAGTAAGCTTGCTCAAGTTTCAGAGCCCAGTACTTGTGTGTACTCGCTAACTTTTGAGACTCCACTTGTTTGCCATCCACATTCCCTTTTAGGTAAGAGAAAAGAACCGCCTGACAACGCAAGTCAGTTTTAAATAATAGTGATGTCTTATCATCTCTTTGTGCTCTTTTTGAAGTTTACCCGACGCTGAGTGAGCAGCTCCAAATAGAATGGGATGAGGCTGAGCAGGCTCTCTATGAAGGTCTTATTACGGAGCAGGTACAGACCGGCTTAGCTGATTACTTGCAAACTTATGAAATGTAGAGAAACTTAAGGTTCACAGAATGATTCAAACCTTTTTTTATTTGCATTGAAAGTTATACGGCAATTTACAATTCAAAGCTCGGCTCTTTTTATTCCCGTTTTAGTAATTTGTCTAATGGTGGTGCCACTAACACACAATGTCTGTTTGCTGCAGGGATACAACAATCTTTTGAGGAATATTTTTGAGGACGCTGGTCTCCTGAAGAGCCAAAAAGTGAAGATGAAGCTGCCGGAAGTTGCAGCTGATTCAGGAACACCCAACTCTTTACAGAAATGTACAGAGGTGTGTACATTTATGTACTCGTCCAAAAATAAGTTGTACGATTATTACAATACTGCTTATATAACATATAAAGTGTATTTATTCTAAATGTTTTTGTACAGGATTTTGAAAAACAGAGAGAAGAGATTGAGAGGCTGCACGCTCTCCTCACTCATCACAATATTTCCTTTGATTCAGAGCAAAGTAAGTGACATTAACCAGACAGCTTTCACTACTTTAAGATTCAAGCAGTGTTAATAACATACTTTCTTTGTGACGTATCTGTTATTTGTAGCAGATGATGCAAAAGGTACCGTGAGTACAACAGTTAAGGAGCAACTCTTACGGGGAGACAACGGCCTTATTGATCTGCAGTGAAACATCTCCCAGAGCAAGTCACCGTCTCATTACAGGTCACGTCTCCATTTAAAAGAGGGGATTTGAAGATTTTGTTGATCAATGCGAGCGACACAGTTCCTGGACAATATCGCTGTCACTGGTGACGGCACTTATCAGCGACACTGAGAGACTACTTTTTGGATTACACTTGTCGGACATTTGCAGAACTTGTTTATTTTTTTAGGAGTAACGCCACTCAGCTGGTTCTCTTGAGGACGTTTGTCTTGTGAATGAATCATTCTGTCAAAATGCAACATAGAGAAATAAAGTTTTGAGAAGGGGGTTAAAAGTTTAATGTATTTGAGTCTTCAGCAGGTTTACAAACTTTACAGGAGAAAATTAAAAGTATAACGTGTGTGAGAAATCTCCAGGCTTAGTGATGTGTGTGCGTGTCGTAACAGTGAGACAAACTTAATTTAAATGTCTTTGGAATATTACATTTACTGTATTTGTATTTATTTTTATAAATACAGGAAGTGATGTCAACAGTCTTCACTTACACACAGATTCTGTTTCCTTCCTGAAAAGTTTATAACCTGAATTAAGAGTTCAAATGTGTCTTTGTAGTGCAGCAGGCCGTCACGCTCCCTGATCCTGCAGACAGAACTGGCAGCTGCTCCTCCTGTGTATCTGTTTTGAGCGTAAACAAGATGTGAATTATTATATTAATAGTATGGAAATGTTCCGATGAGATCGTTAGACAGATGAACATGTAATGTATTATTTATGGAACATGGACTACTGGGCTGGAAGGAGAACCAAAACATGTTATCATGCTTATACCTTGAGTGCATGGTAAAAGTCATTCTCATCAGTGACTTCACTGATTATGGGCTTTGACTTGCACAAACATGTCTCGACTACAAGCATTCCTAAAACCTTTTACTCCAGCAAACTCAGCTTTCTGTTACATCCTTGGGGGATTTACATCCCTCCTTACATGTCCGTAATGTCAAACCTGGAGTTGTACAAAAGCAGCCATCTGTAATAAAAAAAATGTACTTGGGAAGATTTCATACTTTATGATTTTGGTGAGTCAATACACACAGGGAATGTCACATGGAGATGAAACCTAGACACAATTAAATAAAAAATGTGAGCAATACTGATCATTTAAATCAAAAGACATCCTATCCCTAAAAGGACCATTTGAAAAAACTAAAATATAAAACATTTTAATCTTAGCGTTAGACCAGGGTGGTCATTCAGTCCACAGACCAACACGCATGTTTTAGTCGTTCTATGATGGGCTTCATGTGGTGGTGGTGGGTTTAGGAGAGCAGCTGGATAACTTCTCTGGCTCTGTGCGCCCTCTGCTGGACATCTTTGTCCTCTGGTGCTTTTCCCGACTCTTCAACCAGGGCTAAGGCCTTCTGCACTGTGGTGTCTTTGGCTGCTCCACGGAGCCCCTCCATGTACTCCAGCATGACGGAGAACTTCTCGTCCGGAACCTGAGAGAGAATTTTATATGATCCTGGTGCTTGAATCCTGTCGTCAGTCTATTATTTGACATATGTGTAAATAAATTAATAATTAAACAATTTTTAAGGAATTGGTTAAAAGATGACTTAATTAAAAACAGCTGTCTATTGTGATTTTATTTCCCCTTAATATTAATATATCATTTTAATTCCCTTTGAGGACAGGAGTGATATGGACTTGAGGTGATCCTTACTTGATGCCCTGTGTGTGTGCTTTTTTTCTATGCCTCTCTTTCTTTAAAGACTTTCATAAAAATCATCATCACACTGTTTTATTTTACCTGTGCGGAGTCAAACATGTGCTGCAGTAACCACGTCTGCCTGATCTTCTGGAACTTCCACTTAGTACGATTATCAGCCCAGCTGCGAAAGACAAAACCAATGTGAGTTGAATTACAAAAAAAGGTGTTGATGTTTTTTAAACCAGTTTGTAGCCTGCGTTGTGATACGAAGTTGCTTTATAGTGTTCACTGTGTTTTGTCCTGCCATATGCATAACAAGGGACAGGACCTTGAAGACTCCAGAGATCTACTGTTGCACTTTCGTAAACACAAGAGACAGATTAGAAAACGAAGAGTCAAACCCGAACCATTAGAGGCCGAGTTTCAGACCCTTATATGGGTCAATCTCAAACACAATGAATCATACACTTCCCAGAATACAACTTGATAAGATTTTTCCATTAGATCTTACAGAAACAAACATCTTTCGAACTCAATACCCAAAGTTTGCAACACAGGCTTTCTGTGACACGTTTTCCGTCTCAAGCCAAGGTGGGACTTCAAGGTTTGTTTGTTTTGTTCCAGACAAACTCCTTCAGAGGATATTATACTACATTTTCACAGACTGGGTTGTCATCCTTATATCTAGTATACGGAGCTAAGTGTAAAATCTGTGGGATCTCCCTTTAAAATATAATTACATACTGAAACACCAAAAACAATTACCAACGACACATGCTCAACATAAGTCACCTACATAACCAAAGTTATATTTGTGTTGAGGGCTGTATTGAATAGAATTACATTTCTTAGGCGTTCCCGATTACGTGTATTTTTGCTGTGAACTGTTACTGAGGAAATACATTAATATATGTTCTGTACTAAAGATAAGATGCTCATACCAGGTGAGATAATCTAAGGCCTGCTGAGGTGCAGTGGGTCCAGATGCTTCAGTTTTCGGTGCGGTCTCTCCCTCAGCTTTAATATTCTTCTTCTCCTCCTTTTTCAGGACCTTCTTCATCTTCCTCTCCAGGACCCGCCTCTCCTCGGGGCTCAAGTCCTCCTCACCCTCCAGCTCCTGTGTCCCCTCCGGGCGACCGGGTGGATCGGCACTCTGTCACACCAAGGCAAAACAAAGGCTCATGGGAGTTATCTACATTAATGGACCCATATCATTTTCTGCGTTCATAGAAAAACATAATCAAACATAATCTAACATGCGCTGACGGTGATTGATAAGAAAAGTTATTTCCTGCTAACTTTCAGGGTCAATGCTAGATGCCTCAAAAATCTGAAATTTAATTCCTACAGTAAGATGTAAATTAAATTAGACTTTTTGTTGTGCCAGGCATAAAGATAAGGAGTTTGAACCACTTCCTGTATCGCTGCAACTTAGGGGGACGTTTCCGTCGGCATTCGCACATATTCATACTGTGGTTTGCAACATCCCTTCATGTGACGCATACTGCACTGTATAACAAAAACAGGTTACGTGAGTGTGGTATTGTTGGTTACCTTTAATTTATAATTCAGAGAACAATTATTATTATTATTATCTCATTGTGTAACAGAGTGTAACCAAGTACCTCGCTCCCCACTTGTCTGCAGAATGATTTATGCTTGGTGGAAGAAAAAACATACTTAAACTTACACGTGAGAGAAATAAAGAAACCAAATTAAGGAAAAAGGCAGCTTGATGTAGTAGCCAGGGCCCAAAGCCCACAATTTAAAGACTTTGTTAAACAAGGGACACAGTATGCTCTGATTTAACGGACCTACGTCTGCACGGTGATGAAGGAGAGAGAAAAAAAAAAAGAGGGGAGGGAAAGATTTTGATCACATGGCCACGAAGTCATTCTGAAAGTATGCTGGCGGGGTATCACTAAAATATAAAAAGACCTTCACAGTGAGCAGCTGTGTTCATGCAACGAGCATCATTTTCGGAGCTTTGACACAATCAGCAGCGTCGGGCTGGTGGATACAAAACCGAAGAGGAGCGGGTGACGAAAGCAAAAAAATGGTAAGTGGAAACATGTGTTTTTACCGAGCAGGCAGTTCCTCATTGGGGGAGCAGACAAAGACTGGCCAACGGGGACATGTGGTGGTAGAAAACATTTTAGAAAAACATCTTTACTGAATCTAGTCAGTACTACTTGTATATAATTCCAGTTAAGTAAAAATATTTGCTCAGCCTTGAGCTAATATTGGAAGGAAGTGATCTATGTTGTAAAAGTATCTTCCTGTGGAAAACCCATTTAATGATTCACAATGGTAAACACTCAGCTAATAAATGAGTTTATTTACTTAAACGTGGTTGCACTTAAAGTCTTTCGACTTGTTTTGGTGCAGTAAAAGAGCGATTTACAAACACCAGGTGATAAATTATCTGAGCTTTGCAGATGGTCCTCTAGATTTCTGTTCATCCTCTGATGGCAGGAAATGCTTGACAAACAGTGGAGTGTGGTGCTGAAAAAGGCAGGATTTCATCACTGGGTGTTTTCTCTTATTTCCAGTCTAATCAAAGCCAAGTCTCCACTGAGAGGAACACCACACCTCCGTTCTCCAAAGGTTCCACCATCACGGACAGCTACACAACAGTCCTCCCTGCTTTTGACGTCGACGAAATAGTTGCAGCCAATGACATAATCTCCAGGGTAAACTATGTCTACATTTGCTTTGCGGGGCTGGGCTTCATTGCAGGCTGCTTCCTGCTCTACAGCTTCATCCAGACGTACAGAGCACAGAGACGTCTGGTCTGGCTCGACTGCCTGCTTTGGGCCTTTTGTGGCCTCCAGCTGCTGCTTCTGCTTCTCTCTCTGCACGCTGTGGCTTACAGACCTCACTACCTGCTAACCACAGGTTTGGGCTGTGCTGCACTCTCCTTCACCATCAACACAACCTCTCTGTGCAGCCTGTTGGTCTTAGTGCTCATGGCCTACGCCCTAACCATGGATCCGCCATCCCACGCCCGGTTGAGGAAGCCTTGGGTCTGTGCGGCCCTGGTGATCCTGACTTCTGTCCTGACTTCTCTACTGCTGGCTGGGCTTCGTGGACCCAGAGATGGTCTGCAGAATAAAGAGATGTGCTTTATGGATCCAGTTGGGGCTGGTTTGTCGTATGCAGCAGCTAGGTTCTGCCTGGCTTTTTTGATTCCCTACATCCTCCAGCTGGGACTTCTGATAGGTGGCTGCGTCCGGCAGTGGAAATCTAAAGGACGTTTCCTCTCCGGCTCCGAGGAGGGTCCTGTGTTCCTGACAGTCACCGTGGTCATGTTTTTCTGCCAGCTTTTCTACAATGTGGCGCTGGTGAGAGGAGCACAACTCAAACTGCTGGGCTATCGCGAGCAAGCGTTTCTGAACGTGGCTGAGTTTGTACTGTTCTCAGGGAGCAGTGCCAGCCTCCTGCTCGTGCTGCTCATGCACAGTCCTTGTCGAGAGAGTCTCCAGGGAGTCTCTCGGCAGCTGAGGGATTGCTGTCGAAACCCAGGGCGCACGCAGCCCAACAGAAACATCATAGCCCCCCACATCGAGATCACAGACACCTTACAGGACATAGAGTCTTAAAGGACAAAGATGCTCTCGTATACGAGAACAGAACTCTTCTGATGCCTTGAAATAAATACTTTTGAGGTCTAATGTATTTGACGTTCTTAATCCAACATTTAAAATGATTTTAAAGTGAAATGTAAATGTCTTTACATGCATATATTCTATTTTTTCTTGTCTCTCGTGTCTGAAAGTTTGCAAAACTATTTTTTTTTTTTATTTTTTGTACATTTTATTTTACAGAAAATAAATGTTTCGCCGGTCATCTTCAGAAGTGTGCAACATGTCCTTATCGTCACTGTTGCAATAATAAAAGCGTGTTCATATAAGTGTTTGAATAAATCATCTATGACATTAAAAAGGACGGAGTGTATCTTGAACCTGCTCTTAGACACACCTCTTCTCAGAAAACCGACTGTTTGCATAAACATGTTTTGCACAAAAGCCCATTTAGACAAACTGCCTGGAAAAACCTCCGCAACTCCCAGAATGCCACATCGGAAAACATTTACTCCAGGAAAATAAAAGGTCTTAAGTTTGGGCTATTAAGTGTCGATATTCTTCATGTACTTTTTAAAGCAGTTAAAAAGCCAGACGAGTCTTTAACTTTCCAACTCCTTTCAAGACATTGATGGGCACCAGTTCTGGGAATAACTGCGCTGCATGGATCACATATTACAGCGGCGCCAACACAGAGTGGCACAAAACCAGGGACCAGTAGGAAAATGAACACAGGGGCTGTGTTGCATAACACGTTGCCGTCACACTTAGTCTCAGACCTGCTTCACACTGTGTAAAATCATTTAAGCGACACTTTAAGTCAAAGATCTAACCTATATTAATCGTAGAATTATTAAATGCAAAATATGATGCAATTACAGCATTAACATGGGAAATAATCTACAGTCTCAAACAGGTGCCTATAAACCAAAACAAAAAGTAAAAGTGCTGCTGGATAAACACATTGTTTTGTGTTTTTATTGAGTTTGAAGAAAAAAGATGAAGCGAGACTATTCCTGCGTGTCCATCTTGTTTTGTGTAAATATACGGTCAGTCTGTCTTTACCAAAAGTCCTCTGACTCCCATATTTATATATTGTAACAATCTACAATTCACACTTCAGTGCCAACTCTGTCCTAACTTGACATAATTATTCATGTGATAAAATAAAGTATATAAAAATACATAAGAGACAGAGATTAATTAGGACTACTTGATGTATTGTGTGTGTGTGTGTGTGTGTGTGTGTGTGTGTGTGTGTGTGTGTGTGTGTGTGTGTGTGTGTGTGTGTAAGTGGTGGGTGGCACCACAACCCTTCTTTGGATTTACTGCGACACCTGCTTTTTAAGTCACCACCACACGGACAGGGAGGATTCGAAAGACCGCGATGCAGCGTGAGGAAACTCAGGTAGGTTTAAAATAATAATTAAAAATAATTAATCACAGAATAATTGATATAAAAGCTAACAGACTTATAGTCTTCAAATTTAAGTCACTGTATTTGGTAAATGCATCATTAATTTGACCAACAGTTGTTCTAAACCAACTGTTGCACAAGGCATTTTATGTCATTATTATTGAAGTGACAGAACAAGGGGACTGACAGGCAACACAACTTCTGCAATTTTGTGTCAAAAGAAGGAAGCATTTCCACTTCAATAGAAACAGCTACAGCAGAGCTACAAGACAATGACAAACTATAGTTAGTTTCTAACTGATCTTGTATTACGCTCTTGAATGGGATGGCATATGAACATTTGTAAAGGCAGTGATGGGAAAAATACAGATACTGAGTGTTAGCACACAGCAGGGGACAGGGGTGTGACCTGCTGCTGAACTGTGGATCAATCAAAGAGCATTCCTCCGCTGATTGATACGCACATCTGTCTTTACGGTAAACAAGCAATAAACCAATAAAGAACTGAATTAGTTCCTTCCTTTGATCTTTGTCATATATCTCTAGATATATCTAGATAGATATATCTCTAGATATATATATATATATATATATATATATATATATATATATATATATATATATATATATATATATATATATATATATATATATATATATATATACACACACACATATATATACACATATATATATATATATATATATATATATGTGTATATATATGTGTGTGTGTATATATATATATATATATATATATATATATATATATATATATATATATATATATATATATATATATATATATATCTCTAGATATATCTAGATAGGTATATCTCTAGAGATATATATATATATATATATATATATATATATATATAGATAGATAGATATATCTCTAGATAGATAGATAGATATATCTCTAGATAGATAGATAGATATATCTCTAGATAGATAGATAGATATATATCTAGATAGATAGATATATCTAGATAGATAGATATATCTAGATAGATAGATATATCTCTAGATAGATATAGATATATATCTAGATAGATAGATAGATATATCTCTAGATAGATAGATAGATAGATAGATAGATAGATAGATAGATAGATATATCTCTGATAGATAGATAGATATATCTCTAGATAGATAGATATATCTCTAGATAGATAGATAGATATATCTCTAGATAGATAGATATATCTCTAGATAGATAGATAGATATATCTCTAGATAGATAGATATATCTCTAGATAGATAGATAGATAGATAGATAGATAGATAGATAGATAGATAGATAGATAGCGGAGGGACACACAACAGTCTTACAAGCTTACGTGTGTGAGTTTGATCATCTGTTGTATAAATCCGGCTCCTTCTTGTAAGAATATTGATTAAAACTCCCTTTGATTTGGATCCTGACTTCGTGGTGTTATTAAGGCAGGTATAATCACTCGCATCTAAACAAGTAATATCCCTTAATTCCAAATGGCCTAAAATGATTTCTAAAGTGACCGGTGAACTAATATACAGTGTTGATAATGTACAGACGTTATTGCCTCCTGAAAGTTTATTCATTCACAATCTTTTATTCTGATATGTCATTTTATATCTCGATAACGATATTTACTACGATATAGCAGGTAATGCAATAAATTAAAAGTCTATATGATGTAACTACATGGTAAAGCCTAGTTTTGTTTACTTCTGTGAGAATGTTATACTAATACTAATAATTAATAACAGTCATCAAATAACAGTTTGATTTAACTGAAGTCCTTTGTTGATTGTATTTGGTAATGTAAAGTGTTACTTCTTCTCCCTGCCTAGAACACAGAGAGGACATCACTAAACATCCAAGACCACGGCAGCAGAAAGAGGAAACAGATGTCACCACAGTCTCCACTGATGTTAAAGCCTTGGAAAACAAAGCACTATGGCGACTTAATGGTCAGCTGCTGCTAACACCAGATCAACACAAAAGTGTAATATGGACACGATGATGTACGTGGACTACAGAGTCTTCCCTGGTCAGATAAACGACACGAAGGCAGTCGTCTCTGATGATATTCTGGATGCAGCTTCAGAGAGTCCTCAGCGGGACATCATCAGCCTCGTCCTCTCCAGCCTCTACATCATATTCCTGTTCCCCGTCGGCTTGATCGGGAACATCCTCATCTTAGTGGTCAACCTGCAGCACACGAGTCGCTTGTCGGCCCCAGACGTCTACTTTGTGAACCTGGCCGTGGCCGACCTCGCCCTTGTGGTCGACTCTCTGATCGAGGTGTTCAACCTCAAGAAGGGCTACTTATGACAGGCCCGGCCTCTGCACCTTCATGAACCTTTTCCAACAGGTCAACATGTACACCAGTGTCTTCTTCCTAACCTGGATGAGCTTTGACCGCTTTGTCGCACTGACTGGCTTCATTGGTCGCAGCATGGCGTACGCACGCCTCAGCTGCTGCGTCATCTGGGTGTCCTCGTCTTTGCTCACCGTGCTTCCTTTCGCTATAACTCAAAGGCAGCACGCCGGGGAACTCCACTTCTGCTTCGCAAACATAACCCAGATTCAGTGGCTGGAGGTGATGCTGGGCTTCTTGCTGCCTTTCTGCATCTTGGGTGTGTGCTATTGGAAAATAGCACAGGTGCTCCGGCGGGGCCAGATGGGACAAGACGGCCCACAGCAGAGGCCTCGCCGGCAGAAAGCCCTTCGGATGATCTCAGCAGCTGTGTTAGTCTTCTTCCTCTGCTGGCTCCCGGAGAATGCGTTTATCAGTGTTCACCTTCTAAGAGGCGACGCAGGCGGCGGCACACTGTGGCAGGACTACCCCCTGACAGGTCATGCTGTGAGGCTGGCGGCCTTTTCGAACAGCTGCCTGAACCCGCTCATCTACAGTTTCCTTGGGGAGACCTTTCAGGATAAACTGAGGAGCAGATGGGCCAAACTGCACAGGTCAGACTCAGGAAAATCTATACGTGGCCACGCAACATGCTCCAGACCAAGCCAGTTTGCTCATTTAAGCTCAAACATCCTTCCACAAACTCTTCTACTGCCCCAAAAGAAATACCTGTACAAGCAGTGTAAAGAAATTATTAATGGACAATGTAAATGCAAAGACCCAGACTGTTGTGGAAACCCTTGTGTTGAATCAGTTATTTAAAAACTGTGCAAGTGAAAACCTACTTGGCAAAACATGACTTTTAGCTCCTGTAAATTGTTTTTCTCAACACCTTTAAACATCTTGTAAAGACTGGTGTATTGCCAGCACAAGTTTTCTGTATGGAGCCTCACAAATCAGCAGTCAAAGTTCACCTGAGCGCTCATAGAAACAGGATACAAAGAAAACACAGCTAAAACTCTTACCTCACTTTGCTCTGTCATTTGTTTCTTTCTGTGTTTCTTTTCCTTTTTCTGTTTCGTATCGTCTGCTGTGATTGTCACATGAGCAATCTGTACTGGAGCTTCCTGGATTAAATAAACAATCATTTTTATTTCAGGTCTTTCAGTTTGTGTCATCTAAAACAGGTACCGTTACAAGGGACTGCTCTAGTACTCACTTCTACTTTCATCTTTTTCTTTTTGACTTTAGTGTCCATCATTTCTTCAGCATGAACCTCGCTGACATCTGAAGTCAACTTCTTCTTTTTAGACAGTTTTGTCAAAGACTTGTCTTTGGCCATGATATACCTTACTCCTACAAACATAAACACGAGCATGTTACTAAACAGATACACATACGTCTACATACTGTAACTAATATTAAATGAACATAAAACTGTAACCACTAAAACGTAATCATGCACCAAATATGTATTTTATTACGATGCTCTATGTACAAACGTACTTACTTGAACTACGAAAAAGCGTGTAGATATCTGGAAAGCACAGATCAAGCATGGGAACTCAACCAGGAAGTGATGTCGGCTAGGTGAGACGTGATTGGACAGTTATCACTCTCTGTATTGTGATTGGTCGACAGTTGTGACTGCTTCAAAGACCCTCGATGAGAAAACTACTGAAACCTTAAGCATCTGTTGTATTTATTTACTATCATATATTATATACTATATAAAAAGTGTGAAAAATGATGATGTTCAGGAATTGCAAGTGGTTCGGAAATATGGTTCCATAGAAAAAGGCATTAAATAATTAAAGCACATAGTATAAAACAGTAAATCAATTGAATGCAGAGTATTGTTAAGAGTCTGAAAACAGGAGAGCAGCTGGTACTAAGGACTGAAATTATACCAAATACTATTGTCAGTACAACGTGCTTCTCAAGCCGAAAACATGATATGAAAATGAGGTTCAAGGTTAATTTTCGACATTGATAACAGCAGGAGGAAAAACAATTTAACTCTCAAGGTAATGGTAATCTACAATTCAAACACAAATGGGAAAAGTCTACCTATTACTAAAGATGATCTAATATTACCAAAAACTCCAGAACAGCTACTAAATGGACCTATGATGTCAGATTGTAATGCCAAACCTTATATAATAATAATAATAATAATAATAATAATAATAATAATAATAATAATAATAATAATAATAATAATAATAATAATAATAATAATAATAAACATTAGTTATAAAGCAATTTGCAATGCAACACATTTAAAGAATGGCAAGTAGGCAATACAATTAGAGAATAAAGACAGTGGATGCTAAAATACATAGGTGAAATCATAAATCAGACACCATTAAGAATAATAAAAATTAGAAAACATTTTTTTTTTTAATAGTAATAATAAGAATGAAATTAATTATAATCGCAATAAAATAAATATTCAAGAAATAAACTACAGTTTTAGTTTATTCACAGATGTAAAAATAATATGATATTGTTTTTTGCAAAACATCTTATATACACTATTTATATTGTGTTAATAATAACAAAAGTATAATATAACAATAATAATCTTTAGCTGTCCTCCATTTTAGCGGAACGGTCAAACCAGCGTTCAACAGCGGCACCGGAAACAATTCAAGGTTGCACAATAATGTGTTACATGACCTGACCAAGGTGCGTTTGGTAAGAAAACTTCTGTTTATGCGACCTTACTTCGTGTGTCCTAACATTACCAGTTATCCGAGATGTCTACAACAGCAGGACGACTTTTCAAGCAGTCTGACACGCGCTGCTTTCAGTCGAGGGAAAAGTGTTCATAATGCGACACCGACCGTTGGGTGAGTAACGTTAACGTTAACGTTAAGTATATAAATCTGCTTTATTAGGTCGATTCTGTCAGGGCTTTGTTCCGATGACAAGGTTTTAACTGTAATACATGTTCCACCCAATGATGTAAGCTAAAAATAATATGAAATGTAAGATATGTTTTCATTGCGTCGTCACATCGTTTTAGTAGCTGTAGCCTGTTTACAAATAGGGTCACACATGTTGATATGCAGCTCTGTCTGTAACGTTTAACTGTCACTATTTGCCTCCCTATTGTGTCATATCCTCTTAGATCTAGATAGATACCACTCTAGCTAAAAATACTATACAGTATTTGATCAAAGTTAAGTTTCTAACAAGCTGCCACTACAGGTGTATTGTTCTAGCAGACGAAATTACTTAAAGTGGATTTCAGTGCACCTGGTGACACATTTGAGTCTAAACTATTCATTATGATATATTACCTCAGAAGTTTGAACAACATGCAAGGCTTACAGTTATATCCTGGATTATATATAATATAAGTGTCCTGTATGATTTGTTTAATTCACATAATACAGCAGCTGCAGGATTTGTCTACATCCTTGTCAAATTATTAGAGCCACACCAATACCAGATTTTGAGGCTAATACCTATATTGATATTAGTTTTAAAAAATGTTAATAACTATATTGTAGATGCAAATGTTTATCCCGTTTAAAAAAAAAGTGGTAGCATTGCATGACAAGTATCTCAAGTCCAGCCATCACATTGTAGTATTGAGTCCCTTTACGTTACAATACAAGAATCTAAAAAATACTTTTTTAGAAAGTTCGGTTTAAAATCTTCAAAATAAAGGGCATGCAGAACAGCTGCCCCTATTAATGTTACATTAGATTATATTATTAGATTGTGTAAATAGCATTTTAATGTTAACTTAATGTACATTGGATAGTTTAATCTATAAAAATGCATCACATTTAACACATTTTAGGTTTGGCATGTAAAATCTAAATGTCAAGTTTAAGGTAAATACTGACGTGAAGTGCAAAAATGTCAAATTTATACTTCAGTAAAAGTCCAATTTTTGTTCTTTGTCAGCAGATTTAAAAGTGTGCAGTCCCTCGCTCTGAGCTCTCAGAAGTCAACCGAGTCCAAAGATGGCGATACAGACGTGAACAATGGGCCCATCAAGTTCTCCACCAGTTTAGCCAGTCACCGAACTTGGAAAGTCGAACGCGCCATGGGGAGCAACTTTACGCGGCCCTGGCGGAAGGTCCTTCCCTTCATGGTGGTATTCTCCAGCATCATACTGTGGTGTGCACTGAGAAGCGAGACGGACATTGATGTAAAGCTGGATAAGCATCTGCTTGAGTATTTACCCAACTTGCTTCCAGATGAAGAGGAGGGAGAAGACCAAGACTAAAATGTTAACAAATGTGGAATTTAGTGTGTGTATATATCTTTCAGGTTATATTTATTAACTGTCTTAGTGTTTCAGACTGGCTCCAACTCATTGCTCTGACACTGCAGCAGCAAAGCAGTCTTGTGCTACTGAAACAGTGAAAATGAGCATGACCATGCATTGCCTTTCAAGTTCTAAATCTGAACATATGGATTAAAATGAGTATTCAAACCATACGAGTCATCTGCATTTATTCTATGTACGGGGATTTTGAATTTACACAACTGTCATAGCGATGTCAACTTGGCTCACATGCCCCTGCCAATTTGTTTTGGCGGGAAATACTCAATTTACAGCATTAATCTAGTGAGTGTAAAAAAAAAAAAAAAAATACAAAAAAATATATCACACCATGAATTTGAGGTAGCGGAAAGTTTATTTACAGCACAACAAGAAACCCTATGACATGCACACACAGGATTAAACCCAAAAAAAAGTACAGATTCTAAAATAGTTTAGCAAACCTGAGAAAGACAGTTGAATAATTTGTTTTACAGCATTTACAGATTTAGAGCTGTATTCTACAGTGAAGAGGACAGTTTGAGAAAGTAAAGAGTGAAATGAAGAAAATAAGACAGTACAAGGAAAACATGCCCAAAACTACAAATTAGGTGGTACACATGCTGGTAATAGTTCCAAGATTTACAAAACAAACCCCCGGTCAATCCCACCCACCCCCCACTAAAAAGATAAAATACACAAGTCCTTTATGCACGCTCTCCTCTAATTCGCCTGGCCAGCTGAATGTCCTTGGGCATGATGGTGACTCTCTTTGCGTGAATGGCGCACAGGTTGGTGTCCTCAAACAGTCCAACCAAGTAGGCCTCACTGGCTTCCTACATGGAGAGAAGAAAAAGTTAACAAAGAGCTGGAAGAACATAACTTACTAGTAAACCAGATTTGTAAGATAAAGCTCCATCTCACCTGCAGAGCACCAATAGCTGCACTCTGGAAACGCAGATCTGTCTTGAAATCTTGAGCGATTTCCCTCACAAGACGCTGAAAGGGCAGCTTCCTGATGAGCAGCTCAGTGGACTTCTGGTACCGGCGGATCTCACGCAGAGCAACAGTACCAGGCCTATGACAAATTAAGAAAATGTAACACTTTGACTAAAAAGACACCCCCTGATCACTAGTTTGTCAGAAATAAGTGTGTAGAGTTACTTGTTGTCCTAATATAACATACAACAACAGACTGCAATCACAATAGCATTGCTAACACCACTACTAACCCAGAAACCTGAGCAATCATGAACATGTGTACCTGTATCTGTGGGGCTTCTTCACGCCGCCGGTGGATGGCGCGCTTTTCCTGGCAGCTTTGGTGGCCAGCTGCTTCCTAGGCGCCTTTCCTCCGGTGGATTTACGAGCGGTCTGCTTGGTACGAGCCATACTTCACCTGCAGGTCTGGAAACAACAAGAGGCCAACAATGATTTAAAATGAGTAAATAACGTTACTGTCCAATTGCAATAATCTTTACTGTACCGAATGGCTGCCCTTTTGAATCATAAGAACACTGTAGCAACTGCAACATGACACTTGTTTATATCCTGGTTTGAAAATAAACATTTCCTGATACATTTCCAGAATAACGTTACTACAAAAACAACAATTAGCAACGTAAACGTTTTGTTGGCGGCAGCTTAAATTTGTCAGGGGACTCTTAAATTGACAGGTGTTTGTATAAGCTCCGTCAATTCACCGATGATTTTAATTAAACAAAACAAGCCTCTAAAGCCGCGCCACCATTAAGCTCTTGGACCCACACACGTTTCTTTGCTGTCGTTAGTGAGCAAATTTAAAGCTAGCCTCAACCGTTGCAAAATGGCGCCAGCTAGCTACTGCTAGCTTATCAATATAAAAAGACACCGACAGTCACCTAAGCTAATTTGACAAATAATAATTCGAGTGAAGTAGACCACCAAGTTTAAATTGCAATAACACAGGTTTCTTAGTAAGTCAAGTATGAACAGAGTATCTCCAATGCAGATAACATTTAGTTATTCGTTTGGCTATTGCGCGCGCCGTTTTGTTGTCAAGTGAGATTAACGCTGGTCCAACCGTATTTTAACGTTTTTAAACGACCTGGAAATCAAAGCGCACCATATAGTTGGTGACCATCAACACATAATGTAAAACAACACAATAATAATAGTTACCGCTTTCACGTTACCTTTTGTGTTTATTTTTCCGGTAACTAGTACGTCGTTGTTGGGCGTCGGTTGTCTACACTGACCGGGGGGAAGCAGGAGGTGGTATTTATAGTCTGGGAGGAGCGCGCTTGAAGCCTCGTCTCTGAGGCAACGTGATTGGTCAAAACTCAAATCCCTGACGGAATGTGATTAGTGGAGGGAAGAAGGAGAATCACTGCCTCTGATCGAGAAGTGCCTTATTTTGGTTGACCCATGGTGTCGAGTCTCGACATGTTTTTACATTAATTTATGAAACAGAACATGCTTATTCTTAGTCTGTGCAGGCATGGAATTATCTTTTGGTTCTACAACTTTAGGATTAATCAATTTATCTTTCAAAGTGTGGCGCTCACCGAGCTCAAATTCCTTTATTTTCTTTAAATGGAGCGAAAGGGGACACTTGTGCCCTTTTAAACAACGGATTTGTTATGTTATTTGAAGAAATGCATACCTTAAACTCCGATGATGGGATGGGAAACGCGTGGTCAACGGCAGGTGATGATGGAAAGGGGATAAATTATAATTGCCAAGATATTCTGTTTGGGATGCAGTTTTACTTGCACACCCTCAGCCTCTAGCACAAGTCTGCTGTTTTGAGTCCATATAACTATATTTGGCTATATTCTGAAAAGAAAACAAAGAGTCTATAAAAAGAATAAATTAAACAAAATAAAAACTCATCATAGACCTGTTTTAACCAAATGAAAAAAACCAAGTGTATTTTGTTTTTGGTAAACCAACCCAAGCACTGTATATAAGCATTGGTAGTTTAACCAAATCTCTATATTTCAACAAATGGCTGAGAAAAACCATAAGGCATTGTGTAAAGACCAGAGTTAGTACAAAGCACCACAAACTAATTCAGTATCATGCTTCTGTTGAGATAACCTGGGTGGATAATGTTGCTTCAATACATCCCCATTGCTCAACATCTGTTTGGGTAACACCACTGACTGTTTTGTGATCTTCAAGCATTAGGCAACCGACTTTGGACACAAACAGTCTGTTCCTTTGTGCCTGTGTTCAAAGAAAAAGGGTTCAGCTGGAAGCTGATACAGAGAGCACCCAGCCACCAACAGCCTGGTGACAAATTCAAATGACCCTTTTCCTGTTACCCCCCAAGTCATCTTTGTTAGCATACAGTCAGAGGTGGAAGAAGTACTCAATTCTGTTACTTAAAAGTAGCAATACCAAAGTGTAGAAATACTTCTACAAATAAAAGTCATGCAATCAAAACTTTACTTAAAAGTACAAAAGTAATAACATCAGAATATACTTTACAGAAGTAAAAGGTTTTTATTATTTCAGAATCATATATATTATATTACTAGATTATAATTATTGATACATTAATGAGTACATCGCTGTTATGTAACAGCTGGTAAATGTGAAGCTTATTTTTGACTTTATATACTATTGGACAGCTGAACTTAGAATAATATATTAACATGTGTTAGTTGATTTTATATTTCTGATTAACAACCTAAATCTAAAGTGCTTCAAAATTGTACTTGAGTACTTAGTTACATTTCGCCCGTGCAAACAGCAATTACAGCTTTTTTATGATTGAAAATGTGTTTATCTGGTTTACTGTTGTCATCTTTATTTTGCTTACACCTGTTTTTGTGTTTATGTATTCTCTCGTACCTCACTTTTGTTTTATTTTTTGTTTTTCAGGCTGTAAAAATTAGAAAGCTAGAAATTACAGCATATACACATTTTCACATTTATTTGCAATTTAATCCGTGGTGCACTTTATTCCTATATACCACTTTTCCTCGTCTTTGTTTATGTTTCATCATTAAAAACATTGTCTCGTCACTAACTGAGCCAGGAGAACACCAGCAAGCGGAACGACTCGCGTTGGGTAAATATTACCAGACGGACCTATTCTCGGGTGACACCTATGGTAAATTTGTTAACACATATGATTTCACGGAAAAGAAATAGAGGTATTTTACAAATGTTTGCTAAAAACTTGAGCCTGTTCTGTTATTTATCCCCGAAGCGTCGAGATTTATATTCAGGCACCTTTCAGCTGAAACCTGCAAGACAGGAAGAATCAGCATGACCGAGCACAGGCTGCTGTTTATAGGTACATTATGACTTCACTATGACTTCATTACACATCTTACACATCTTACACATCTTACACATCTTACACATCTTACACAGCTGCAGCTAAATGCATTTCCTGCCAGCCTTACTGTATTGTATAGGCACGTGTGTGCGGTATATTATATGCTGCATCTGTGGAAGAAAATGGGGATTAAAGCTCATTAATTTTGTTCAATACTCTGCTTTACTCTGGTATTAATAATGCATTTCTTTATTTATAATCTCTTATTTATACTATTCTTGTAGTTTAACACACTTAATCATAATCCTATTTTCAGCATTATTATTATATACACTGTTGTATATTGTAGTATGTATTTTTATTTTACTTTTTACGTATTTCTTAGTTCTATTTTTCCATATTGTAGTATAATGCACATATATGTACATACTTATTCCATCCAACGTTACACATTTGTATGTATCTGTTACAACTAAAGATTGAATATGTTTTGAGGTAATTAATGCAATCAAAAGTCCCCAGAGGTTAATTATCCTAATGTTTGTTTGTTTGTTCATTCAACAGATATTGAACCGAAGACAAACAGCTCTGCTCCTGCCGACCACAGTGGCAATACCTTTAAATTTGACTTCCTCTCTGACACCTCTCCAGCACTTCAGGAGAAAACATCTCCATCAAACGGCACTGAACCAGCAGCCCGCCGCATATCCTTCACAGGACAAGGCTCTGGATTCACCTTTGACTTTCAAGTTCCTGCTGTGGAAAACATGGAGACGACAGACATCCCAGACACTTCCACTCCGGCCAGCCAAAAATGTGTCCAAGAGGAAAAGCCTCTCCCGTCGCAGGAGGTCAACTCTCCACCTGAGCAATTAAAAGCAAAGAAGAAGAAGAAGAAATCTGGAAAGAAAAAGCCCACAGATGGCACCGAGGCACAGCAGACGGCAAGTTCAGCAGAGGGGAATCAAGGAGGCGATGACACAGAGCTGGTCAGTATGAAATGATTTCCTATAAAGTGATCGTGGTGGGTGTCTGTTGATTCGTTGATTTGACGTGACTGTGTTTCAGAGTGCAGAGGAGCAGCTGAACAGACAGCTGGACTGGTGCATCGAGAAGCTGGAATCGGGAATGAGGTCCCAGAAGGGCACACCGAAACTGAGTATGACATTTACCTTCCACTTCATCTTCATCTGACCTGGTCACACAAAGTATGATTACTCTGAGCATGTGCTGAGGTACACAGGTGAAGCCGCGTGTGAACAAAAACATATCTTACTATGTAATAATAATAATAATAATATTAATAATGTATTTGTAAACCCCATTTTATATAAGAAATGCAGCAAAAAGTGCTTTACAATAAGGTCGAAGTACACATTAAATAAACTCGAAAACAGGAATAGAATGCTATAATTAATGTAAAATAAGATGCAGAATAAAACGCACTGAATCAAGATTAAAAATATGAAATCAGTACGACATATGCACAATGCCCATATACACCAATAACGCTGCAGCATCAAATGGTCTCTATTCTCTACTCTTATTTTCTATATTATTATTAAAAAAAAAACTACTTTTCCCGATGGACACAGATTCTTTGTAGTATTCCAAAGGGAGGTAAATGCGCACGTGTAGCGTATCTAGATACAGCACACGTGTTATTAACATTTTCTCCCCCAGAGGAGGAAACCTCTCGCGCCCTGAAGACTCTACGAAGCTCCAAAGCGCCTCTGGCCAAGAAGAGGCAGGTGATGAGAGCCATGACTGGAGATTACAGGAAAAAAATGGACGAGGACAAGAGCAAGCAGTACAAACTCATTCAGAGCGGTGAGTGGATTGCAGCTGTAGAACGATTTGAAAAGTAAAAATGACTCCTGAACTCTGAAAGAACTTTGAGTTTAGAAGTTCAGTCCAAGTGTTGTTAATTGAGATATTTCTCAAATCCCAACAGAACTTGCATCAACTCAGGTCAAAGTTGTGTCAGATCCTCCAAAGAAGTCTGTTTTTCACCGTAAAGCTGACGCCAAAACCCCGACATCAGACAGAGAGGAGAACCTGGAGCAAACTGAAGCCCAGGATAAAGATCTGAAAGCACTGACGCAGAAGGAGACGTCAGATTTTGCCTTCACTCCATCAAAGGAGGAGTTTCACTTCAACTTTCTCTGATTTGTAACCTGAAGACACGTTTCACCATACATCATTTTAAACTGTGACTGTAGGCTGCATTGGAGTTAATGCGAGAAAAATAAAAACATTTAAATACTAAATAAAGTATTTTTTTAATATGTGTGTGTACTTGTAATATTATAACAAAGTTTCATCAGCAGCTACTACATTGAGGTCAATCCACAGGTGAGTTTGGTTTTTGATCTGGTTTTAAAAAATAATTCTGCTTTTATACTTGTCAAACCTGTAATGGTGTAGTTAGTAAGTGGCAGTCTGAATAATAAATGATCTATTGATAATGTCACCCACCCAAACACATTTGCTATTGAGGAAATGACGAACGTGCGTATACTTGTGACCCTTCGCAGGTCTTAGTGAGCACTCCAACCAAAGTGCAATTTCTTATTCTCATTTGAAGGTTTTTTTTAGCAGCATGAGAAAGTGAAAGTGTCCAGTATTTAAAATCTGTAACTTAAATAGATAGAGATTACTGTAACAAATGTTATTTTATTTCTTATCCCTGGTCTGCTAACCCCTCAGATTATTTAAGGATCCTAACCCTCGAGCTTGGAACAACCAGTGATAAATCAGGGTTACATAGATTCAAGGTTTAAATAGCTTCCCTATTTTTTAAATATAGGATTGATTTAAGTATATGTGATTTACTATTCAAAAATTAAAAAGGATGGTTTATGATTGGAAAATGTAGATTTCTGATTAGGAAAGTACTCTTTTTTTTAGTATTTTTTAGGACAAAAGGAAGTAAAAAAAAAAGCCAAACAATACATTTTCATAGGAATGGGAACATTTAGAATCACCAGTTGACAAAAGGCGCAGTCCACATCTATTTCCTTTTTATATCTTCGTAAAAAATACCTTGGACAGATAAAAATAATGAATGATTTTGAAAGCATAAGCTATTATATAAATAAAACGTATATGAAAAAGTTAAGCAGTATATTTTAGACCGGAAAGGGCGGGGCATGTTTCAAGACGAGCCCAATTGAGTGTGACACACAAAACAAAAAAGTTTCAGCCGCTGAGAAAACAAACTAACGCTAAATTACTTGTTGATTGTAAGTTTTTAATTATTGACATTCGGCTTTACAATGCTATATTAATTTGTTTAGTTTGTAGAACTTGTTTTATCCGTAGTTTATGAGGTAGCTGTGTGGTAGGGAGAAGTTTAACGGGAAAGCTAACATTGAGCTAGCTAAAGAGTAAAGTTAGAAGCTGTAGCTAACAGGCACTAAAGAGAAAGAAGAGCACAGAGGATGGACAACATGTCCCATTTAAGCAAGGGGGGAATTAAAGAAGGCACTGGCTATAAGAGGAAATATGTTACAGCCTGTTGAAACGTTTAAATATGGATGAACTGAAGAAGTTGCCTATTATTTAATAAAGTAACACTATGGGAAGAGGATCCCAGTGAGTTGGAAGGAAGGGACAATTATTCCGATTACAAAACACACAGGAAAGATGTCAGTAAGAAGGCAAACTTGATGTTTATTGATGTGACACCACCCGTCTGTAAACTGATGGTTAATGAGAGGCCAATGCACTTCTTTGATAGCAGAGGTATGATGGCTTTGTACCAAAAAGGATTCAGGAGAAGAAGGAGCACGATGGATCCATCCAGTGTTGTGTCTCGAGGATGAGATTAGAAAAGCAGTACATATTACTTGTATTAGTAAATACAGAGAGAGTGTGTTATGTTGTGTTGTAGTGAGATGTGTTGCTGGAGCCGAAGGGGAATTTTTCAATTTGGTTATGAACAATTAAGATTAAAATAGGGTCTTTTTACAAACGTTTTCCATCCTTAATTTTGGTGCTCAGGCCACGTTTGTTTTTAGGTGTGTGGAGAGACGAGTGAAGAGGTGGAAAATGTCTGAGCTCAGTGATGAAGCCAGTGAATCAGAGCAACTAGGTGCCAGCCTCTCCCTGTGGCTGGGTGACTCCCTGGTGCGGCCCGAGGAGCTGGACGTCCCTCTGGACCTCCACACCGCCTGCTCCATCGGCCAGTACGACGTGGTGGCAGAGTGCATCAAAAAGTGGGTGCTTGTTGATCCTCAGCCTTTTGTGGGACTTTTCACTGTGTGTATTTGTAACTAGTGATCGTGTGTCTTCTCAGACGTGAAGTGGATCTGAATGGAAAGAACATTGGAGGATGGACCCCACTGATGTATGCGTCCTACATCGGCCATGACAACATTGCAAATCTCCTGCTGGAGGCGGGTGTGAATGTAAATGCTACCACTGCCAAAGGATTGACCCCATTGATACTGGCAGCAAGCTGTGGGAACGAAAGTATCGCATACTTTCTGCTTCAGGTACAAAATAGCTCTGTCAGCTCATGCCATGGTCTGAAATCCAAAGCACACACACAACCGTTTTATTCATGAATGCAACAGGGTCACTCTTCAGTGACACAATGAAACCATGCAGTGATTGGATTGTTTGTTGCTGAAAAGCATTGCATTCATAGAAATGTCATTAGATAATTAAACCCAGGAAATAGTAAGAAAACACCGTCATAAATGCCTTGTTGCTGTTTGGTAGATTACTCTCAAAACCCAGATGTTTGCTTTGAATGTACCAACCAGGTACATTTAATAAACATAGCAGTGAAAGTATAATATTCTATACGTCTGTCGGAGAACTTTAAGGTCGAGATGCTCGATCATAGAGATGGAAGAAGACAGTTGTGGTTATTTTCTTGATAAGGTGTTAGATTTATTGTTCTATGAGTATGAAAGACTTTCTGTTTTTAATCACCCCAAAAGCAAGGTGCTGAGTTGGAGCTGAAGGACTCTCGAGGATGGACCGCTCTGTTCCACTGCACGAGCACGGGCCACCAGCAGATGGTCCGGTTCCTGCTGGATAACAACGCTGACGCCAGTGTCAAGTGAGTGTCTTCATTTATCCCCAAATTACTGCAACACTCCATTCAGATTATTACTCTTACTTTCATCCACAGGGAGCCAGGGTCTGGCTTCACTACCCTGATGGAGGCTGCTGCTTCTGGACATGAAATCATTGTTCAGTACCTGCTTGATCACGTGAGTCGGTTACATTTGACGATGGCCGATGACGTTTCACGAAGAAGATTATGCCTCATTAACCTGACGTCCGTTTTGCTTGAATAATTTCCAGAAAGTTAAAATAGATGACCGCAACGCTAAAGGAGAGACGGCCCGTGCCCTCGCCATGCTGTACGGCTATACCAAGATCGTCAGCCTTATTGACTCGCGCTCCCCAAGGATCAAACCAGGTACTTGTTGAAACTGCTGAGCTGTTGTCGCTATCAGTGTCTTTTAGTTCCTGAATTTCTTTCTGTGTGGTCCAACTTGTCAGGACACTTTGAAGACCTGAGCTCATCTGAGGACTCGGACAGTGCACCCCCGCGGATAAGGCCGAGCCGAAACCGAGCTAAAGGCGTTAGCATCCACGACGGGCCCCAGGCCATCGACAAGTTCCGAGTAGAAGGCACCAGCAAACTGTGTGGTAGTGTCACATAAGATATCCTGTATCCATACTGGTCACATATTAAAAATAAAGTGGATCTAGTTGATCTAGCTTTTCTCCTCACAGAGCCTCCTGCAGCGCCGCCTGGCCACATGGCGTTTCGTGATATCGGTGAACAGAGTGAGGGAATGCGCTACCGCGACGTGACCTCGCCCATCAACGAGCTGGACGGCCAAAGCAACAGCAGCAGAGGTGAGAGGCACGCGATTACCAGCGTGTTGTGACATCTGAACAACATTACTGACATGGCTACACGTGTCTTTGGAAGAAATACTGTAACGTCCTCAGCTACACTGGGTGTCTGCCAAAAACAATTCAATATTTCACGATACCGCCACAGATGACAGTCCATTCTTTGACAACGACATGCCCACCATGAAGAGCAGCAGCAGCAGCGAGGGTCTGCCCCAGGTGATCGACCTCAGCTGGGAGGGCTCAGTGGAGAGTAACGAGGTGAGAGAGCACGGCGACCCCGCTGACTTGGAGTCAGACAGCAGATTTAGTTTAGTTATCTCTATGTGTCCCTTTCTCTCCACCAGGACTCTGACCAGAGCAAAAAGAGCATCTCCCGCAGAGTAAATAAGAGCCATCACTCAAAAGGCAAGAGTCGCCATGGAAACAACGATACAGGAAACTGTGGGATGATCCCACATATCAGTCTTCCTCCCTCCTACACTGGTCCAAAGGTGTGTGTGTGTGTGTGTGTGTGTGTGTGACTATTTCTCACTGCTAATTTTACTTTTGGTTTATGAAAATAACCTTGGTGTGTGATTTATGTTCTTCTGGACTGTCTTGGGTCTGAAACCTTCCTGTAGGATCTGACAGAGTTCCTGGAACAAATCGGCTTCTCGAAGTATCTCCCCGTACTTGAGGAACAAGACATCGACCTGCGGATATTCCTCACCCTGACTGAAAACGATCTCAAAGAAATAGGGATCACGTAAGAGGCCCTTTCATTCACTGCAGCACGTACAGGGCTTTGTTTTATGAGAGGCTGACAACGTTCTCGCTCTGCAGATTGTTTGGACCCAAGCGTAGGATGGCCTCGGCTATTGCAAGGTGGCACAGCAGTGCTCGACCACCGGGCGACGCTCTGGAACAGGCTTACGCTGACAAGCTGGAAGCTGAGATGCAGGAGATGGCCATCCAGCTACACAAAGTAACTACACACACACACACACACACACACACACACACACACACAGTAACCGCCGTACAAATGTTTCACGTTTCGTGACCTAACTGAAAACCTTTTGCCCACATTTAACTAACTCTGTAGCACTGTGAGGAGGCGGAGAGCCTGCAGAGCCAGGTGTCTCAGGAGAAGGAGCTGCGTACCGTGATGGAGGGATGTCTGATGGAGGACAAGATGGCATGGAGGAGGGTCCACGCGGAGCTGGTAGAGAACCACCGGCTGACTCAGGACATGAACGCCACACAGGCCAAGTCCAAGGCCTGCAGCGCTGACCTGCTCTCCTGCTTCACATCAGAGGGGAATAGCAGCTCTGGCGTGGATGATCAAACAAAAGGCGAGTTGAGGTGTCCTGTGCAGGATAACATAACTATCCTGTGCTGGATAGTTTGTAGCTTCAAAGCTTTATTTATAACTTTGTCATTCACATTTTTTAATCAACATTCAAATGCAAGAAAGCCTCAGTAGAAGCTTTGAATGTAAAAACAAAACTTTACATTTTGCGATTTGACTTGCTGTTGCAGCCGCAGATGGTCTGACTCGCTCCAGTGTTGCAGAGCTGCTACAGAAGCTGGATTCCTACGAAGAAGAACTGTGTAAGTGTAATACTCTGTGAGCCTTTGGGTTTTGTGTCGTCAGTGACGTCTTTAACGCTGGTGTCCACTTGTTTCATCATCACAGCGGGGACCCTGCAAACTGTGCTCCAGAGTCTGAGGCGACTGAGTGCCCCGGAAAAAGTGTCAGATAGCTGGGAGCGGCCTTAAACTTTGACAGGTGAGTCATTACAACAAACTCTCAACAGGTGCTGGAAGAGTTCTGCGACAACGGAAATAAACTGTTGATTCTTTTATTTCAAGAGGCTTTTTTTTTTTTTTTTTTAAACCAATATTCGACGGAGGGTGATCTAACCACCCTGAAATGAGAGAAGGCCAAAGACGAGGCCGGACCAGAGCGGCTCGGAGAGGGAATCAGCTGACCTGCTGCTCTCCGGGATTGGCGGATGGACCAGAGCTCGCCAGATGTGGACAAGTCCAAGGGTGACGGCAGCTACTGCAGGGAAATGACAAACCTGAGCTGTTGTAAGACTCGAGGAGGAGGAGGAGGAGGAGGAGGAGGAGGAGGAGGAGGAGGAGGAGGAGGAGGAGGAGGAGGAGGAGGAGGAGGAGGAGGAGGAGGAGGAGGAGGAGTTTCTGAAAGGCTGTGCTCTCTTCTTACATGAAATGTGGTTAAATGTTCCCGCCACAAGAGGAAGAAGTACATCTTTAAAGTAAGGAGCTTAAAGAGGTTCTGCAGTCGGACTTTATTTGAATGAAATCTTATTTGTATGCTGTTTAATAATAATAATGTCCTGCTGAATGAATTTGTGTGAAACCTGTACGTTTATTATTTACAGCAATACAATGAAGTGGTTAGTATATCATTCAATGAGATCTTTATTACCCTGAAATTCTCCCAAGTCGTTAACATGCCTCCTGTTCTTGGTTGTGTTTGGACCGGAATTAAAATGTTGTTGCCTGAACGTAGAAGGTGGTCATTTTTATATTTGTTTTAAATGGAGAATATCTGCAGATTTAATGGAAGTTCCACTATTGATGTTGGCAGAGCCGGTGAAATAACAAGTGGTTGTGACACATTGTGGTCAAAATGATCATGAACGGCGGGACGACTGTAGATTTGTTAAAGGGAAAGATGGTAACCACTAGAAACGATGATTACTGTACCAGTGATATGTGAAGCTGTGTCAAACACACAGAAAAGGTGCACTAATAAAACACAACCGGTGTTGAGAGTCGCAGGACTGATAGAAGTCACAAGGGTCTGCCGGTAAAACTGAGGTTCACCTGGACAGATGTCGTCTCTGTTGGTTTCTACACTTATCTGTTGTGCATCTCACCAGTAGTGAGCTGCACCGAGCGGCACACTGAGCGGCACACCGAGCGGCACACCGAGCGGCACACATCGTGTCCAGCTGCTGGACTTCAGGCTAGAGACGTTGGCGGGTTGCTGGGCCCAAGAGAGTAAAGTGTCGTTGGGGGAAAATGACTAAGCAGTTTCTCTCACTAAGGTGCCCTCAAGCAACCTTTTTAATTTTTTTATCCCGACTGCTCCACTGGAGCTGCTCAGCAGACCAAAGTAGATGAAGCGGGCAGCTGCCAGGTGTGAAACTGCAGCTGAATGAAGCTCAGTGCAAATTACAACGACCTGGATTCAGTCTACAGAGACGTTTTCACTGATGGGAAGTTAAAGGGATAGTTTGGAAGCGGGGTTGTTTGCGGTACTTATCCATAGTCAGTGTTTGACCTACAGACGGCAGGTCGACGAGTACGGATCCACTAAAGTCACAATAACACAAACTAACCGATGAAGGCAGCGATTAACCAGCAACCTGTGTTCCAAACATCCAAACTATCCCTTTAAGCTATTTTCTGTTGACTACAGTGGACACAACAGACTGCACTGATCCAGCACGACTTCAAGTGTATTGCTTTATTGTGTTGTGTGAATAGAGAGCTACTTCTCATATAAATTAATTCATTATCTACAGTCCTTCAAAATAAGATATAGCATTATGTACAAACATTAACAATCAGATGAACAGACAATTCTTCCTGTACAGCTTTTTTACCGAGTGTGAATTAACAAAAAATATTGTAATATTCTTTGAATATCTATCATAACATCTGCGTATATACAAATGGCTTTAAAAAGACGAATGTTGAACGGCTGTCCAGGAGAGCACGTATAAACCTCTTCATCATCAGACCTTTGACTCCGGGGCCATGTCGAGGAATGAAGACGTCCCACAGAGGCTGCGACGGGCTCAGGTGTACTCACACAGGTGGCCGCAGCCAGCAGGGCAGTGGGCGCTGCTCTTGAGCCAGTTCATTATGTGCTCCAGATGTCCACCGTGGTTGCAGCCCTGACACCACACAAACAGTCCCTTCACCACATGGTGGCACACGGCACACACACTGGCACACTGGTGGCACCTAGAGGAGAGACGCAGGGCATTAGTCAGAGCGCCGCTCGTGTCAGAATTACATAAACACTCAGTGTACTGTACAGAGGTGGCGTTTAAACGCTCAGATGTTGTTAGTGTGCAATGATAGAACTGAACTTCTTTATGTTTCGGACTTTTGGTCACACAACTCGTGCAGCACAATCCAAGCCTCGTTGATCCAGTAGTGTGTGTGTGCTCAGTATTTCCCAAACACGTTTACGCAAAAGCGTTGTCCTACATTCAACAAGACTTTTCTTCGCTTTTGGATTCTTCGTTCAACAACACGGGGTGAAGTATGAATAGTCCAGTACCCGACACGCTCCACCAAACATTTCATACCTGTCACAAATCCAGCCCTTGTTGTTCATTGGTCGCTTGCAGTTGCTGCAGTTGATGTGCAGCGTTGTCGACGTCTGGTTCAGGCAGGTGATGGCGCTGCACGTACTCAACTTGATGACCTCATTGGAAACGTTCCACAACTCGAATCGCTGCAGCAGGTCTATGTAGGACATGTACCAATGCTCCTGAAACAGAAACACAACTGGCTCAGGATTTAAGTCTTCAAAATGTCGACATTTAAGACTTGGGTCTAGTCCTGAACACGTACGCTGTTTTCAACTTATACATAAGGACTAAAGAATCCCTAAACTTCGCTGGGTGTTTCCATTTCACATGAATGATGTGGAGTTATTGTGTCAAACATCAAACAGGGTCCATCAGATATTCAATATCAGCTTGAAGACCAAAAAACTCTTTAAGTTCTCGACCTTTAAATACTTGAATGCAGTTTTTCTATCTGACCTGCGTGAGGTCGTCGATCTCCTTACGGATCCGTTCCCCAAGGACGATGAGCACAGACACGGCCATCTGCACGTCGCCTTGCTCGGCGTAGTAGCTCAGCATCTCCCGCACAATGGGACAGAAGAAGCTGGCAGGTAGATGTGGGCTGAACAGCGGCTGGGAGATGGAGATGAGCGAGAAGGACTCGATGGGAGTCAGACAAGTGACTTCTGCCTCGTTGCCGCTGACGTGCGGGGAGTCGGCTTTGTCCTGCTGAAGGTGCTCCGGAGCAGAGGGGTTATCCATGATCTCGTGGCGCAGCTGGAAGGCCTCCTGGGGCAGCGTGTACTCTTGCTCTTCTGTTGTGACAAAAGGCGCAGAGATAATATTAGACAAAAGAGCGCTGAGCATGGAGGCTGGTATAAATAGTCACTGAGGTAAGCAGCTCTCAGAGACGGGACTGACCCGTTTGGTTGTCATGCTCCATAGAGTAGAGGTCGTCGTCATCTAACTCGGCATCACCGAACATGTACTCCGCCTGGCCCTCGCTGCCCTCCGTCTCCTCGTTTTCTGAAGGGGAAAATCGAAAGAATGGCTTATTTATTAGTCTTGAATCAAATACAAAACGACGTAAGGACAAACAGATGAGCCTCAGGGAGTTCAAATGGCCACTCTCACCTTCATTATTAATGCTGATGTGCGAGTTCCCAGGCTCCAGGTGGATGTTGTCCTGCCTGCTCTCACCTTTACTGCGCTCCAGTCGGCTCTCCGTGCCCATCCCTGAACTAATTTCCTTCATGTTGAAACTGAAAGCATAATGTACGGCAGCATTAGACGATGACTGGTTACTGTTGTTGACATGCGACTCTGAAAGAGGTGGTTTACCTGTTCATTAAAGGCAAGGTGCCCAGTTTACTGAGGCTGTGGTTCAGACCGGGAGTGGTGGGGTTTGCTGGGTCAGAGAACATGATTCTCAACATGGTCCACGTTGTGGAAACCTTTGTGTCAAAGAAAACAAGACATTTTTACACCAAACGACTTCTACTGATCGCCAGTCATCAGTAGAATAATTGATAATAAAAATGTCAGCCCTAGCCCTGTCATTATTTTAATACGTTATTATAAATCATATTATGTCAAGGTTCAATTTGAATTGACAAAATTCTTATTCAAACCCTAACTGGACAGATTTGTTCCTGTGTCGATCGGTCTGACCTGAGGTCTCTTGAGCTCCCGGGCCACCTTGGCATTGTGATCACACAGCTCGGCAAACGGCTTCCCACAGAGGAGGTAGAGTTGTGCCGTCTTGACAAACCAGTCCATGCGGTTACTGTCCAAGTCTGTCTCAAAGACGCTAAGGGCGCTGGACACGTGGGCAAACTGTTCTGTTGGGTCGGGCTTCTTGAAGAAAAAGATGGGGTAGCGGCGGTCGCCTCCGGGGTAAGGCTTTCTGTTGGCGTCACTGCTGATCAGACTCTCCTTGGCCGCGAAGGCCAAGTCACCGAACAGTCCGAAGCACAGACCCTCTGGGTTGGCCTTGTCCACGGGACGAGTGGCGTCCTTGAACATGTGTTGGTACAGCGTGCTGTCCTTCGAGCCGGAGAGCAGAAAATGAGGGTCGTGTTGGTGGCGCCACACGATACCAGTGGTCACATCCTTGTGTTCCTCAAAGGTAGCGAAGGGAATGAAAGGTCTGCGGACGTCCCACACGTAGATGTTGTGATCCACCATCATGGAGCAGGTGGCTAAGTGAAACTTCTTCTCAGGCCGCCACTTGACCCGCGCCACCGAGGCGATCGTCTGGACACAGTAGATCTCCTTGGCCCGGGTAGTCGTCATGTCCCACACTTTCACCATCTTGTCCCTGCCGCCAGTGGCTAACCATCCCCTAAAATAGAAATAAATTGAGAACTCCATTAACGAATGACAATAATAAAAAAACGGGACTAATGGCAAGTGACGTAAAGTAGTAAACCCAACACCTTTAGAAAGGGGGGTTGGTTTGTGTCACGCTTTATTTTACCTGTCATCAGGGTGCCAGTCGCAGCAGAACACGGGGCCAGTATGGGCGGTGAACATTCGCTCGTAGCGGTCTGGCCGCCTGATGTCCCACAGCTGGACGTTGCCATTCTCAAAGGATGCAGCAAATGTGAAATAATCCTTCATGCTGAACTGGACGTCCCTTACACTCTCTGACTGACCTGGAAGAAAGGGAGTGGGGGGGGGGGGACAAGCAGGATATTAAGTGATAAGAACCACAAATATAGTTCACACAGAAGCTTAGAAAACAGTGGAACACGTGAACGTACCTGAGAAAGTGCTGACGGACTCCTTCTTGCGCAGGTCGAAGCACTTCATGAAGCCGTCCTGCGAGCCACTTAGCAGCATGTAAACCTCTGTGGGGTGGAAGCACACCTTGTTGACGGTGCGTTTGTGCTCAGTAAACAGCTGGTCCTGCTTGTTACGGGAGGGTTTCCCCAGGTTCCAGGTGACCACCGCCCCATTGGTGGCAGCCGTGGCCAGCAGGTTCTCCTCCATCTGGTGCCACATGACATCTGCACAGCTGAAGTTGAGAGACGGTTTGCGGCCGACGCGTAGATTCAGCTTCTCCACAAACTGCTCCTCCTCCAGCGCGTAGATCTTGAAGATGTTGCGGCCAGCTACCACCACCTGCGTGGCGTCACGGCACACGCTGATGGCGTTGGCAGGAGCGTCCAGGTGGCAGAACATAGTTCGGCCACTGATGGCACTGCTGCCGAGGGCTGTGGTAACCCGTGACATCTTCTCCATGTTCCTGGAGCAGACAACAGTGATTTCACTTGAGCTTACAGACAATAAAAGTGACAAGATGCATCAGGTGAACTGAAAGAAATATGAGCAAAATGTTAAATGTTTTCAAGGCAGTTAATAAAAACACCAGAAGATGGCACTGTGGGATGTTAGATCTATACAGTACTTGGTGTAGAGGGCAGTATGTACGAAATAAATCAATTTAAAACTTACTCGTTCAAGAACTGCCGGTCTTGTCAATGTCTGCAGCAGCACAGAGTCCTCTTCATGTGCTCCCATGAGAGCCAATTTACTAGTGAGAGCAACACACAGCATATTATCATCTCGGTTTATAGTTACGACCATGATCAAAATGTACTTTTTACACTTTTGCCACAAAGACATGGAACACTGATGTAGTGTTAGCATCTCGTAGGTAACGAAATGTGCATATAATGGTTGACAGTCACCTGCCTGCTTGAGATCAACTCTATGTTCCCAGGACATGTGTGTCTCTTGATATAAACTAATATTGTAAGTGATTGGTAAGGGCTGTCTTCGCAGCTCAAATTGCAAAAGAACAGATGGAAATTAATGTTTAAAATGTAGTGAATGGTAAAAACCCCTCTATTTTTGGGTTTTGGACTGACAAAACAAGACCTGTATAGAAGCTAGGGTGAACATTTTATAGACCAATAGATTAATCTCAAACATAATTGACAGATTAATCAATAATAAAGATTGTTAGTTGCAGTCCTACTGTGGAGATATACATGTCAAAAGTCCAGAAAACAGTCTTTCCCACAAATTTGAGGGCGTATTAAGGAGTAACATCAGTAGACTATGAACTGTTTTAAACATATTGACCCTGGGAAATATACATTGAACCTTTGACCTAGGGGTAAACATTGAAAGCTTCTAAGTCTCCTCAACACTGTCAGGTGTCCATTCTGTTTGTTTACTTCTGTCTCGTCTGTGTGAAGCATTGCTGCGTGGAGGTTTGAGTTAATCACCTTCTACCTCGTGCTGGTTATTGATTAATAGCTGCTCTGTGCTCACGTGAAGATATGATGATGATGGTGAAAGACAAAACAAGCGATCCCAAGAGTGGAGCCTCATTACTCACCCCGCAGACATGTGCATTAACACTATTCACACCGGCTAGTTACCTAATGTTACACATCCCTGGTTTCGTGCTTAAGTGGCGATTCTTCCATAATAGGGTTAAATTGGAGATGTGTGAGCTCCTTCATGGTGTTAAGGTGTTTGTGGGTGTGTTGTTGGCTACAAATAGCTAAACTCGCTGTGCAGTGTTTGCACCATAAACATGACAGGAATGTGATGCTAATGCTAGCTGGCTAAGCTAGCTACCGAGCACTTTTGCAAAGACGAAACGCGCACGATACAAGTTTTACAAATATATCAGACAACTAGATAAATATCAAAAATATAATCCTAATGGGTGACAGTGTATTTGCTAAATCAGTAACAAAGTATTTTAGGGGGACAAACCTTCTGAAACTGTTGCTCACTGCTTGAGGCACCGGAAGTAGTATTTAGCTCTGTCTTCTCGCGGGAATTCTGTATCTCGTGACGGAAGCATCGTCACGAGATACAACTCATTCGGAGTTTTCTGCAGATTATCGGATCTTTTGCGTTTTGTTTTAGCTGTAAACGCGGCGTTTGTTGAATCAAAGCGAGGCAGTTTAAGGTGTGACAATCACACATGACACATCGATGTAGAATAGAGGTTTTATAAACGGATTTGTTTGCAGCTGATGGTGTGAGCTCTCTGTTGACATGAGTACTCTGTTTGCCTGTGAGGATCCAGCCACATGGAGGAGTGTGTATGGGAAATACTGGGATGTAGTGGAGGCTAAGAGCAAAGGCAAGAAACCTGGAAAGCTGCTGAACCTTGAGAAGTGGTAAATACATTTTTCTGCATTTCTCAGCTGATCCAAGAGGCTTTAACAGTTTGTTTAGTCGAATAAGTAGGAACACTTCATCCTTCAATTTATCACAAACATTAAAAATCAACACATCTGGAGATGCATGGTTTTCACTGTCATGCACAGTCTATCACGTCTTCAAATGTCTTTTGTACAACCAAAATTTAAAATACCCCAAAATAATTGGTCTATAATTATATATGATAAGGAAAAAGCAGGAAATCCTCTGATTTGAAAGGCTGGAATAAAAAATGTCACTTTCTGCTTGGAAAAATGCTTTAAACGATTTAATGTCATCAAAAATATTTGCAGATTAGTTTTCTGTTGATCGATTAATCGACTAATAGTTTCAGCTCTAAAGTTTGACCTTTGAGATTAAATGCAACTGACCTGTGTGTGTATCTGTGGTCAGGTACCAAGAGAAGCTGCCCACACTCATTTCAAGTCGACCTGACAAACATGTCACTCAGTCGGAGCTGGTGAAACTGATGGAGTGGAAGCTCACTGTAAGTGGCACCTTCACATGAAATCATAATAATCCCCAAGGAACTGCAACACACCCACAACAACAGATTTTGTCAGCAAATAATCCTTCAATCATATTGTACAGCTCTGAAGAGCCACGAAAAAGAGGCTAAAAGTGCATCCGCTGTGTCCTTGAGTGGGCTCCGTGTGCTTTTCTGCAGAGAGGGAAGTTCAGGCCGAGGCTGCAGCAGCTGGTCGCTTCCAACAGCGAGGACACTGTAGAGAAATGTTCCAGAAAGGCGTTCAGCCTCCTGCCCGATGTGCAGGCAGCGATTGCAGAGCTCAGCTCCCTGAAAGGAGTCGGCCCAGCAACGGCTTCAGGTTAGCACAGCGTCTCTATTCTGTTCCTGAAGACACTGTATCCAATCTGTGTGTTGGCTCGGGGCTGACTGTCCGTTTTGTTCCAGCTGTGTTGGCGGCAGGAGCTCCAGAACAGGCTGCATTCATGTCAGACGAAGCCATGGAGAGTGTACCGGGACTAAAGCCCATCCTGTACACTGCCAAGCACTACGCTCTCTACCTGGGCAAAATGGTCGAGCACACTGAAAAACTAAACAAAGGTGAGTTTATGACGGGGACACGAGGGGGTGGTGGGTGCACCTGTGTTCTGTGATACTACACAATAACACTATTAGTTTATAGAGAGACTTGCTTAGTGTCTCCAGGGTCCAAACAAATCAGCAGCGCTCAGTTTCTATGCACCACACGTCTGAAAACAAACTCCCCGAAAACAACTTTGTTCTTGTAAATCAACGCTTTAACCCTTTCTGTTTGCCACTGCCTTTTATTAGATTTAATTTGGGACTGTTCATTAATATTTTGCACTGCGCTGTAACTCTTAAATTAGTTGTATTCAAACTTTTATAGTGCTTATAATTGTCGTTCAACTTTGAATCAAAGGAAATTTAATGCGGCTTTTTTTTAACCTTTTCAAGAGAAAACTACTTTTAATGTATTTAGTATTTTAAATAACTCTGATATATAAAAATAATTAATTAATTAATAATTAATTAGTGTGAAAAGCTCAATGAAATCTACTTTAAATCTGATGTCCGGTCTGCCCTCTGCTCCTCAGTGGATCCCCAGCAGGACTGGACGCCCCACAGGCTGGAGCTGTGTTTGTGGGCGTTGACCGCAGCCAAACAGCAGCAGCTCCCACTTCTAAAGGATGTTGACGTGAAGGCCAGCTGTGTGGCGGAGACGTGCTCCGACGCTGCCCAGAGACCAACGAAGAAGATCAAAACAAGATAAAAAATGATTTGCATTAAACGTGCTTTAATGTTGTTTTTGTGAAATAATAAAGTCTTTATATAGAAGCTTTTTTTTTGTAGAACTCATGGGGTTAAGTTCACAAAAGCCTTCAACCACACTTTCCAGTTATGATATGATGATACAGAATAATGTAGTTCATACAGCTGGACTCCAGAGTGACGACGATGATCAGGCCTGAAGCATCATTTAATCTGATTAATCATATGGTCTATAAAACGTGAATCTTACACTCAAAGTTCATAATCTGACCAATAATCAAAACATATTCAGTGTTCAATCAGGACTTAAAATACATTTAAATAAACTGAATCCAGTGAATTGTCTCTTAAATCAGTGCAGTTAATGAAATGACTTTGTGCTCAAACACTAAACACAGCAGAAGGATGTTGCCACAGTATTGTTCTTTATTTATATTGTTTCTAAATTAAAGCAAAGTACAATGAACAGTACAAAATAAAACAAAATATATTCATATATATACAATATAAAATGGTTCCGTTCAGAACATTTAAAAAGTACAATAGATTGTGAAATAATTTATGAGGACTTTGATATAAATTATCCATTTGTAAATTTAATTTTTCCTTTTAGTTTCCTCATGACCGAGAGAAAAAATAGCTTCTTCTGCTTTTTCTTTTTGTAAACGCTGTGTTGGCAGAACCTCTTGTCTGGTCTGAGAGATTGAACCTTGTAAGCTTGGCACCATTTTTATCAATACAAGTAAGCAGCTCATGAAAAACTACCGCAGCAGCAGCACAGATATGACTTTTTTTATTTATTTGAAATCTAAACCTTCAGAGGGAAACAACTCGTTTTAAGAAACCACCTGCTGATATTTGCATGGACTCCTCGGAGGCTGTTTTTGTGAACATGAAAAGAATCCGTACCAAAGCTAGAAACTGGGAAACCAACGATGTTCTCTGTTACAAAACCAGAAAATAAACCCTGAACGCTGTTACAGACAAACTCTTTCATTGTTTCTAGCTGTGGGAGACACATCACTTTACATTTGTAACATAGCATCATTGTTTAACTATAACAACCTGCAAACATTGGGATCCACAGATGCATGTTTAGCCTGCGCTGTCCTTTCCAGTTTGTGTCGTTTAATTTTACAGTTTTAATTAAAATCACAATCTCGAAGATCTTCGTTTTCTTCTCTTTGGCGCCCCCTGTGGCGATAAGCGGTAATTGCAGTTAATTGCGTTTTTCTCAGGAATGTCGCCACAGACACTCAGTTTGTCGTAATACTGCAAATGCAAGTCGCTTTCATCCGTGAGCTCAAACACTACTGTGTCTTCGAGATTGTTACTTCAATACAACATTTTAATCTGAACCTGTTTTACACATTTAAACGTATCTATATCCAGGATAATTTGAGAACTCAAGCCAAATGTCCTCTTCACTTTTGGGGGCCTAAACCGGCATTTCAGGTTTTAACGTCATTAGTAAAACACTAATATATGCACTGTTGTTTCTCTGCAGCTACATCAGCCTGCTTTACCTGCACAGTCCTGCAGTGAGAGTTACCCATATATATCTAAGTAGCAATAAACACTAAGAAAAGGCAACCTGGCCGGCTTGTTGGCGAGCAGCAGTTCAGAGCAGCTACTGGTTATATTAACAACCTCAGTTGTTTCTTCTTCTTTCTCTTATGGATTATGTGCATGATGATGTAGAATAACACAGCTGACAGCAAAGCAGCCTTTCTGCCCGGTGCTTAGTTTTGGGTGCATATACGATAACAAGGCATTGGGCGTAACAGCACAATGGATTGGCATAGGGAGGTAAAAAAGCATCAAAGAATGTATATGGCAGTAGAGAATATGGCACATGCCAACTGTCAGTTAACTACATTATAATAAGTGCAACAAAAAGCCCACATATGATGAAATACAGTTACAGGAAATAAGAAACAGCGGAGAAATGTCAAGTATGCTGCACTTTTCAATCAGATGAGCAAAGAAATGAAGAGTATTTTGGGTGCAGACGCATCAACAAGGGTTAATGTGTGAAGCAGAAACTCTGTGCAGATCTCAGGTGTGTCTCTCTCGCTTGTCCCTCCCGGCTCCCTCACAGCCAAGATGGCAACCATGAGAGGTCTTTGAGCATAAATGAGCACAAAAAAATATCTGTTGGGTCTAGTAGTTTGAGAGATTAGCTGCAGACACACGCGCACTACTGAACACACGATCTCCCCACAGGCTTTGGTGGAGATAATGAGCTGACCTTTTAACATCATCTCCTACCGCAGTCATGACTATCCAAAGCAATCCAGGGTGGCATGTGGATTACCCAAAGTGATGGATCACATGTTATTGATAGTCTGCTCCTATTCATCTCATGCCATCCCTCACCGTGCCTTCCTTTATACTGTTCAAAACAAATGTGTCACTCAAAAGACAGCGATTAAATTAACATCATGCAGCCTGTCGGATCCACTTATTAAAGGAAGATATCCTGTTTACGCTCTGGCTTTGGTGCATCTCTGCAACAAGCCATGTGTCATCCTGACACTGGGGGTGTTGATGGGAGAGCACGTACGCAGCTGAGGTTTTATGAAGAGTGCCGACACTGTTGTTTCTGCTGTCCCTCACAAACCAAGTGCGAGTCAGGCCTCCATCGCTCGTCTCAGTGAAGATGCTCTCTGAGTGCAGGAGAGGCTTTTACTTTTCTTTAAAGGTTTAGTGTTGTTGTGGTTGGCTTACAGAGAAGTAAATAAACCACTCCTAAGAACTTTCCCCCTCCATCTGGTTATCTAAGCACTCATTTCAGATACTTAATAATAATAATAATAATAATAAATCTAAACACTGGACATTTCTCTTTGCATGAGGAGAACTCTTTACTTTTTAGGGGCAACAAGAATTCACTTTGATTTTCGTCCGTCATGTACTTCCATGAGGGGTAATACTCACATTTAATGTGTTCTAGAAAAACATAGCCATTTACGAGCCCTTTTTACAACCCTTCTGGGTTCCTATGAATCTTCAGTTAAAGACACACATTAACCTCTTCTCCGGCTTCCTCTTTATCTTCATTATAGGCTAACAGGGTATGTATGCATTATTCATCGATGGATCTTTGCTATCCCGAGCAAAAATATTTCCTAGTATACACAAGAGCTTCTATCAACGATCCATTACTTCCACATATCGGCTGATCTTCAATTTCAATTAATGCATCTGAAAAGGGATTTTTCTGGGTATTTCTAACGGATTTCCTCATTTAACACCAAGTCTTCTGTTACTACTGACAGTTTCATGTGGAAGCAAATGCTAAGGACTGTATTTATGACCAACTATCAAAGTTGGCAAATGCATAACATTTATTTCCCCCAGGCAGCCAGTGGACATTCAAATGAATTATTGATTGAAAGGCTGAGAAATGGAACGTAGCATGAGAAAATGTAATTGCTATCCTCGCCTCAGCTTTCCAAAAAGCTTGAATCACTCTGGAGATAATATATGACAGAAGCTCTGTCTATAATTTGTTATTTGCAAAAGAAGAGCTGCTAGCGAGGCGTCTGCACGCTGCAGGGGGGGTTGGAGATGTGGGCACTTGCAAAATTAAGCTGCGTCGACTACAAACAAGTTGGCGAACAAGTTGTAAAAATGTGTCTCGCTACATGAACATATCTCAAACAGGAAGAAGAAGTTATGTTTGATCACACACAAAAACAAAAAGTTTCACTAAAGTTACCAATCAGCAGGTTTTAAACCAACAAACACCTTTTTTCCTCTCAAATTAGTTCTTTCTATGGCTTATTTTGTAAAGCAGAGGATCAAAGCCATACAGGAGTTATCAGAAGAACAATCATAGCATTAATGTTGCACCATTTGAAACGTGTCTCTCATCCCCCTCAGGAAATAAGTACAAATAAATATACTCTTGGTTATGAACATACAATATACACATCCACTATCAAATGAAAAAGGGGGACAACTTAATAACACTCTTTTTTTTTCTTTATAGGTACATTCCTTTACAAAAGTATACAGTCCCTAAGAATGAGAAACTGAGGTATAGACTGGGCCCGACAGAGAGACCCCAATGCCCTCTGGGACACAAAGGTCAGAGGTCAGGTGATGACACATCCACGCCCTCCCCAGTTCAGTCTGTCAGAGCGAGAACAGGCAGAGTGTGTGCGCGTGTGCGTGTGTGTGTGTGTGTGTAGTGTTCTTCTCTTCGGTTTGTCCACATTAACCTACAGAATCAGGTCGTGGCTGCTCTCAAAGACAAAGAGGAGAAAGTGTGTGTGTGTGTGTGTGTGTGTGTGTGTGTGTGTCCTTGTCTCGCTGAGAGCCACAGAGCATGACATGGCATATTTTACAGGTGCGCCTAGCAAGTTGGTGGTTAGTGTGACACAGCAACAGGAGGAGTTGACTCGCTTAAGTGACGACAATCCAGGAGACTCGAGCCGTCTTTTTCTCATGAGCTTCTTTTTTCTTTTTCTTTCCTGTCGCTTTCATTTTCCCCATCTTCACGTCACGTCTGTGTTGTGTGAACTATGTGTCCGTATCCACAGTGTAGGTATAATGTCATGGAAATAACATAAAAAAAAAACTAAACTGATGTCTTCTCATTTTAAAGACCCCATGAAGTGAAAATGACAGAGATGCCTCGCTCCACATGAAACGCGCCTGAGATCTTGCATTCGATCCTCCATTCTTCCTGCAGCTGCTTCGGGGAAAGACATTTGCACTTGGATTTTGTTTTGTTATCGGGCAGGAGACCCTTCTTGGCAGCTCGATTTGAGAAAAACGTTTTGTGCCACAGTGAGTTAAATCAGGGCTGTGAAGTCAAACAATCATATTTCATTGGTGCCTCTGTATTGTTTTTATTTTATTGCTGCCCCCCCCAGAAATAAATGTAGGCTTCCTGAAATTCTTCTTTAAATCTTAATTTAAAGCTGCTGCAGCTCTGATATGTGACGCAGCCAAAAGGTTTGCCTCCCCTTTATCCCCTTCCCTTTTCATCACAGGCTCAACTCTTCGTTAAGTGTATGAAAGATGCACTCAAAGAAACAAAATGATGAAACAGCTTTTCAGAAAGCCTCTGAAATAAAGAGCACGGTGGCTAAACGCTCACTGAGAGGTTAGTGCTGGTAATGTGGATGAGATTTCAAACGTATATATCAAAAGATACAATGCTCCTCAACGTGGATCTGAGGAACCTTCACCTGTTCTTGTTGCTACGGTAATCCCTCTTTAATAAAAGAGACATATTTCTTTGATTTGCAAAGTATCTGTAAAAAAAGGATTCTTGGTCGATTTTTAGTTTTGAATGATTTCATATCATTTCATTTGGGTCTAACTTGAGAGGAGATGTTAACTACGGTCAAAGGGGGGGGGGTGTTGTTTTGGAGCAGGGTTGGAGTCAGTGTGTATGTGGAGGAAGGGGCCTGTGGAGGGGGGGTGGTGGGGCCTTCATCAGGGAGGAGGCGGTATCTGAACCCCTAGCAGCTCATACGCAAAGATGTTCCAGAAGATGGCAAAGAGGAGGAAGGTGATGAAGGAGAAGACGATGACCCACCAGGAGCATTGCTTCTGCAGACTCTCCTCGTAGCTGCGCAGAATCAGAAGCCCCATGCTGATGCCGACCACGGCCCCCGACAGGTGTGCCATGAAGCTGGGCTGGGGCCCCGAGGAGGGCAGCGGCGGGGAGAAGCGGAGCCAGACAGCACGACCCACCTCCGAACTCACTGTGGAGGACACACCAAAGACAGCATCTCTTCAGCATCTGCTCGCTGTGAGGACATCAGACCAGACTACGGCCCTGATGAGGAACAGGGCTTAGGACTGAATTGACTTCATGCCAATGCCTAAAGATGAGCTATACTGTGTACTGTAGCAAATGTTAATTTAGTCTCTCACACCAACGCTGCGTCACATTTATTTAGAAATGCTGTGTTCCCTGTTTGTGAAACACTGAGCAGAAATACAACATTCCAGCACAGACTCGCGGCTCCCGCAGTTCGGGGGCGGCAGGCTCGGGACAGATGGAGGGAACATATTGAACATATTGCTCACTAATGAAAGTCGCAGTGTATCAGCCCTCGTGTGGAGGAAAAAAAAAGGACAAGTGGATATGACTCAAATGATCTGAAAACAAAGCAACACGTCCAATCATGGAGCCTCTCTGAGCAAATAACAAAGATAGCTTGAGCAGCATGCCTCTTGCTCGGCTTTGAGAGGGTTTTAAACCCCACTTAGATGATAAATACTCCATGTTGAACTGTGAAAATAAAATATGCTGAAACTGAAAGGTTATGCACACTCCCTTATTCAATGATTGAGCTATAAATTGAGCACAGATAGCAACAGAAGAGCAGGGCTTTGAGAGTAAATCTTGATAACTTACTGCAAACCAGCGCCAGGATCATGCGGAGCAGCTTGTACGGACAACGCATCCCGGCCCAGTTCTGCAACACAGAGGGAAAGTGTCTCGTCAGCGTTAAACAAGCATGACACAAACAAATATTTATATATAGATATGAGTATATTAACAGCCTGGGAATAAACCCCTCATTTTCTATCCTCTGGACATATTTAGACCATCTATATCCATATGAGAGAGGAGGAAACACTACACACAGACGTGATTATACACCTGGCTGCACTCCACTTACTGGTTCCAGCCCAGAGGCGCTCCATTAATTAGAGCTAAGATCATTTAACAGGGAAAATGGGCCAATAAATAGCCGTTGAGATTCTCTGGGGGGGAAACGGAACAATGGAAATCTGACTTTGAATAACACATTTACACCAAAAGGATGAAAAACTGTACCAATCACATCCCTCCGCAGAAAGTAGTTCCGACGTGAAACAGCTCACAACGAGGTCCGTGGATTATCTTGAGTGTGTGTTGTCTCCCGAGAGAGAAGGCCAACGTCTCCACGACGCAGGGACTCACACCAAAACAATCCAGATTGATCAACAGCACTACAGCTAAGAGTTTTTTAAGGGTGAACTGTCCCTTTAAGCTCTTTAGCTGCGGGAATATTACCCAGAGCCTCCTCTTCTCTCACAGCAGAACAATTAAACGGCTGAGGAGAATATAAATAAAAGTGGCAGTGCTCGCAATGTCACAATATTTCCACAAATAAATGATTAATAGCAAAGAGGGGAGAGGTCAGCACAGTAATGCAGAGGAGGAGGTCTGAGCTGAGCTGCTCTCCCATGGGAGGCCATTTGCTTTGACGTGCCTCCACTCTCAAATGAGGTGAAGTCTTTAACCAGCCAATCGGTTCGGTCCGTTACACATCTCGTTAACACACCGCTGGCATTGAAATGGAGAATTGCGCGAGGTAATCTGACGTACGTGTGCGAGGGGATCATTCAGAAAGAGTGCTCGCTGTTGCAAACATCAAGATTTAAGATGTAGCTGCAATGGCAAACGTTGAACTCGTGCAACACAGTTCCAAGATTGTAATTCTAACAATTTAGCGAGAGCCGCATGACTTCGAGGGATTCAAGTCCGAAGAAGCGCTCGAAACTTTGATGATGATGCTCGATGACAGATGGCTGAGACTACTGGGTCGAGACTTGACGAGGGTTTCTTCAAAAACACAAACTGGGAGAGTTCATCAGAGCAGAACTAAGATGTTGCCTTAAAGGATTTCCCAGCTACAAACAAGGCATCAAGCGTAACAGACCAAATAAACTGTCTGTTAGCTGCTACGAGCACGCAGTTACAGTCACAGAGTCTTTGCTTTGGGCCCGTCAATGCACTTTGATTTCTATCCCTGCTGGCATCTCGGCTGCCAACAGTGAACAGCAACATTAGTTAAAGTGATTCGTCAGATGTAACACCGCCTCGAGAGTTGAGGAGAACGTGGAAGGCATTTCACATGTTCGCCCTGTGACAGAAACCCACACATCAATAAATACTGCAGCATCAAGGGAATCCACTGTTTTCAGTGTACACAAATAAAAACAGTGTGAATAATTAAAAGAAGTGTCTGAAATGCCAGTTCACTTCAGATTCATTGATACGTGTGACAGGCACAGTGAAAACATGTCATGTTGGGGTAAAGCTGCTCAACAAGTTCAAAGAGGGAATATTTAACGGCAGCAGGAAGAACCTCCAACAAACATATATTGTGAAAATGTAGAATCTTTCTTTTTTTTTACAAAACAGATACTGAACATGTGAGAGTGTGGTTTCTGTCTCACACCGTTCGGATGGCTCTAGATTAATGCTTTTGGATGCAACAATGGCAGCAGTAGCTCAGTCCGTAGGGACGGCTTGGGAACCGGAGGGTCGCCGGTTCGAGTCCCCGAATGGACCAGGTATGCCTCCTCCTGCCCACTAGGACGGGTTAAATGCAGAGTCTACATTTCACTGTGTGAGCTCTGTACATGTGTGTGACAATTAAAAAGAGGATTCAAATCCTCCATTTCCAATGGGGGCAATGATGATGATGGCAGTTACCATGACGACGTTGGCGAGATGCGCTGAGCACAGAGCGTAGACCCCACCGGAGCCCCCCACCACTGGAGCACGCATGTCGGTGATGGACACTGTCAGCGAGCCTGCAGAGAGAGAGACAGAGAGAGAGATTAGGAGTGTAGACGTAAGAGAAGGAGAGCACGCAATGCAGAGAGAACAGTGTGTGTGTGTGTGTGTGTGTGTGTGTGTGGAAGACAGACAGAGAGAGAGCATAGGACAGCATTTTAAAGCAGAGGGGGAAAACAAAGAGCGAGTCAGATTACTCATCACGCAGCAGCACAAGTCACCTTCCTCGGAGCATTTTTCTAAAAATCTCTGAGTAGAAATCCCCCTCAGCTCACAGGGACTGTGCTACATCAGCTGACCTTCACATGCCCTTTAAATTCACACACACACACACACACACACACACACACACACACACACACACACACACACACACACACACACACACAGCTAAAACAGCAGCTGACTAATTAAATTAAAATTGTAAAGAACTCAAAATGGAATATTTCCTAACTGGATTTTTGCTTCAGGATGCTGTGAATTAAAAACGTCCGTCTTAAAATGACCTCTGACCAAAAGCGAGGCCGGGAGAACACATGCGAACCTCGCTGAAGAGGATAATTCACATTTTGTGTGCTTTAAAGATGCTTCGTCTGATGTTCACCAGCAGAATGTAATCTGGGAGATGTGGACAGATGTGGACAGAAGCCAAGCGTGCCGTTTAAAAAGATATAATGTGAAGAGTACAGGTGGCAGGTCACAGCTGTCATTTCCTGTTACTTACTATAAAATGTATTTAATATTTAATTAAATACATTTTATAATTTGTGCATACTTCCTGCTAAATCAGTGTGTTATGATGATTAGTATATAATATATAGTGCATTGAATTAGTGTGCAGTATATACACAGTCGACCTGACACACAACATGCTTTAGGCTACAGCTAAATTACATTATGCTCTATAAATAGCTGACTAATTAGGCTTCCATAAATAGCTACTGAGGCTATACTGTGCTGGTTAATAAAAATAGACGATGCATATGGAAATCATTCTTCTTGATTATTGAAAACAGTCGGCTTTTGAAGTGTTTGCATTATGTGGACATCTTATGAGGCCGTTTGAAACCTCTAGTATCGTCTATAGAAACCTCCTCTACCGTATTTGTTTGACTTTTAAGGACTGACAAAAAAACTATGGATATTTATTGATGTGTTGAGGTCTTTAGAAGTATTTCATCTTCACATGGATGGATATACAGTAAGAAACACATTTTCTAAGTCAATCTGCAGTTGACTCGTTCATTCACAAAGAGATAAAAACGGTTTCTGAATAAAGAAAAATGAGGTTTAAAGAACACACAATGTGTTGCTTTCTACCCATTAATGGGTTACGATTGTATCTGCTTAAGAATATTCTGAAAAGATGGTTGAAATATTGTACTTTTTCTATTTTATAAAGGATAATAATACAACTTATAGTGATCTACAGGTCACATGACCGTCGCCCTGGTCGAGGCAAGATAGGCGACATTGATGGAAGCTGGACTGGAGCTGTGGGTTTGACTTGCATTGAAGCTCACTGCACTTTGCTGTGTGTGCGTTGTTTTTCGATGTCCATTGTTGTGTAGGGAATATCTCGAGTGTGTAGTTTGGCCATTTATTAATAAGAAAAACAAAAATACGGCAAACAGATGGAGTGTAAGGTATGTAGTCAGCAGCTGCTTCTCACAGTGTTTAAACCCCTGACTGCGGCTCAGTGCACCTGCCGCTGCATTCAGCAGGTTGCAGTGACACTATGAAGTAGGACAAAGTTTCAAGCAGGAGAAATCTCAGTTGCTGGCGAGGACAGCGTCAGCCACTGTTAATTATGCAAATGAGACGATAAGGGAAGCGGAGAGGGCTGATAAAACAAAACAGCCTCTTTTTCATCACAGTTTGAGTTTGCTGGAGTTGTGATCTCAGATCTATAATGCATGTTGTAACATTCATATCCTGTGTGTGTGTGTGTGTGTGTGTGTGTGTGTGGTGCGGTGTGGGTCCGCACAGAGTAAACATTGTCTTAAGAAACGCCTCGTCAGCCCGTGGTGGCAGTGATGGTCGTGGAAAGACAGATGGTAATCAGAGCGCATTCCTGAGTCATTCATCTCGCCTCGCTCCGACACCTTTGGGCTATTTTATGTGGATTTACGGGGCAGATGAAGGTTTGGTGCTTCTGCTAAAGATTTGAGGAGATTCACACTGCCCCATTTTTAGTAGTTCCACAAAATTGCAATTACACAGCGCAGCATACAGTATGTGGTCTCTGATCTCTTCAAAGTAAAGAAAAAATTGAATTTGAGCATCGGAGTTGGTCTTTTTTTTGGAGCTCCACAAATCTTTGCAGTTCATGTATTACTTAGGAGCCGAGAGAGACATCGATGACACATTGATAGAATGATGTGAGAGATATCGTCGGGGGCATTAGTTACAGTTATAGCGTAATTCTGAATACATTTCTCTTTTGCTACTCTTAAAGATTCAACGCTATTAAGTGATACAGTATTTAGAAGTTATTTGACGGCTTTAGTAAAGTGAATAACAAATTTGGATTAAAGGTGCAGTTTCTTCCCGACATCTCCTCGTTTGTAACTGATTCAGACACAAATACTGTATTTCTTACACAACACTGACACATTATCACTTCATGCAGTTGATGTGGTGAATATTCTAGCAAACATTTGCCTGCTTAAACGCAGAAGGAGCAACATTAGTATTAATTTGTCGTTTCTTTTTCATCTCCAGCAACTCCTGAGGGTAATATCTGGCACTAAATGCTCCACTAACATTAGCTAGGTTTGTTATGCTGCAGCTTGGAGTGAGTGTTTAGAGCTTTTATCCTGCTGCGGCTGCAAACAATGCAGTGAGAGCAGGAGAGTTACAGGCTGTAAACTAATAGTTAAAAGCAATTAGCTGCAGCTCCTTATAGCTGAGGGGAACTGCAGACTTGAGGGAGATCCTAAGTGAGTTCACCACTAGCGACCCCCTCTGCATTACACTTAGTAACTTAATCCAATGTTGATTAGAGCAGCTTTAAGAGTAGTGAAGTAGCCTGTTTGGCTTCTAACATGATAGTTAACACCAGCCAGAACCAACTCTTTCGTAGGAGACGCTTGTCAGGGATGTGACACCAGCATCTGTGGGTGAAGAAGAGAAGACAACCTGAGACCTCCGGCACAGAGGAAGAGACGGGATCCACAGGGAGGAAACAAACTGCTCGCTCCTCCTGCTCGCTCTGCTTTGGTGAGAGGCTCCAAATACAGTATGAATATTAAACAGTCCTGTCATGTGGGCTCTCTTGCTGAGGGGGATTTAGGATTTAGGATTCTCGCGCTCAGCAGGAGCTGAGACGTGAGGTGAGGTGTATAATTATTTCAGCGCCGAGCTGATACTTTCCTGTGCTCTCATGCGCAGATTATTTATTGTTGCCATTCTGAAGTCATCATCAACATCCTCAAATCTTTTTGTGCGCTTGCAACATCCACACACGCAACGTAGACAGTAAGAGTTATGTACCTTGTGTAGCGTAAGTCAACCACACACTCAGGGCTATCCACCGCAGTATAATCCCCGACGCAGCTCCGAGAGCTGAGCCTCTCTGTCAAACCAAACATGCTACACCATTACTGTTACTCCAGGCTGCCCTTAAGCTATGGGTCAACTTTGTGTTTTTCAGTTTCTCAGGGATAAGGTGCAGACAAGGGATGGTAAGCTGATCCAAGGCCGCTGTGCCCGAGGCTGCGCCTCCCTGTAGCCACTCCAGTGGAGGCTGCACTAAAGCACGGTCACTGTTGAGATAAAGAAACAAACTCTAATCCAACACTTACAAACCTTTTCACCGTCTGCTTCCTAAAGTAGATATCAACTGTGATTACTCAATCTATTAGCAGTCTATCAAGTGTGTGTGTGTGTGTGTGTGTGTGTGTGTGTGTGTGTGTGTGTGTGTGTGTGTGTGTGTGTGTGATCTTGCCGTTATTTAACAGTGTAGAGACAGATACTGAATATGGTGGAGCGAGAGGGGTATGACATGCGACTAAGGCTGGAATAGGACCCGGGACGTTGCTGTAATGTGACATGTGCTGTAGTCACTCGCCCACGCGTCTAAATTGGGCGTAGATGTTTAGGCTAAAGATACGCAACGTAGGATTTAAGGGTAAACATATTAGATCATCTTAGCCCATGCTGTCTATCAAACATTGAGCATTCATGTGTATGTATATGTTTCTCTGGTGCATGTTTCTTATATTCATAACGTATTTACTGCTTGGTTTAAAAGTGGGTTTTACACATAGCCACACAGTTCAAGGTAAACCTGCATTAATTGATTTGTTGAGGCAGCATAACAAGCTGTAAACTGTAACAAATACTTATAAAGTTCATATGGTGAACACTATGCTGCTTCAGGCGACCCAACAGATGCAAATCCAATATTTGCTCTCTTTTTTAATTCTGTTTGGTTTTCATCAACTCCTGAGTGAAATGTTTGGCCCTTCGGCTGCTGAACGCTTCACTATGTTCATCAGCAAACTTCGTCTGTCGCTTGGTGCTGGACGGGGAGCGCAGAGTTTATCAGAGTAAACGGTGAGACTGAAGGGAACTGCAGAGTCAGGAGATATGTCTCTGAGGGTTCATCACTATGACAGAGCTCTGTCACCTTACACACAGTCAACGGACCCATCGTTAATATAGGAATATCGATTAGAGCGGCTTTAGTCAGGAGTTAGAGAGAGATATTGTAATCAGGGAAGCAAAACTACATATCATCGAACACTGAATGTGTCAAGACCAGAAATAAGAACATTGATTTGCATTTCGGCCAATAAATCATCGAGGAGAGGACAATTTAAAGGACATTGTGTTTATTTATTCCCTCAGTATCGGACACAAGCAAATCTGGTAACCAACCTCTGTGCTTTTATTCGTTTAATCAGTCTATTGGTAAAAGCTATGAGGAAAAACAAACCCCATTTATTTATGTTTTATTATGAGACATGAAATAATTTGTAAGATACTTTTTTGTTGGGACCATTAGGATAACTAGATTGTCTTTTCCATAAAAGAAGTAGAATAAATCAATGGAAGCTCAGCTCACCGGACAGGGGAAAGGAAAACTCTAAGCCGTTGATACTGTGGGTTTGTTGCCTTTTAGGTTCATGTTGCAGTATTTGTACACACTTGCCTCAGACAGATCTATCCTGTATGCATTAAATCTTGTGGAGCTGCACGGAGATGTGCTGCAGTCAGCACTCCTGCAGTCACAGGGCTGCCTCTGTTGGCTAATGAACTGGGGAAATGCCTGAGCAGATTTATTCACTAAGCACAAATAAGAAGCGAGGGACACTGATGGAAAGAGTGGAGGAGTGAGTGCACGAGGAAGCGTGACACAGAACACACGCTAAGAGTGCGATCATAATCACAACTGCAGCTTTTTTTCTTTCGTCTGCGTGTCATTTTTAAATACTCTGCTGCTCAATTACAAGAGAATTAGAGCTGTAGTGTCTGTTAATTTAGCTAATCGTGAAGGAGCTGTCGGTACTTTCATTCTTTTCTCACTAAGTAACATATAAATCCACTGTTTATTGGCGCGCCCATCACAATAAGGTGACCGGTTATAAAAGAGACGCAGGAAATCTTCACAATTGAGGAAACAGAACCAGCCAATGTTTAGGATTTATGTTGAATAAATGGCTTGTTTCAGCATCAGATTTGAGAACTTACTTACTTTAGTTTTGGTATATGAGCAGAGAATGTATGCAGTTGAGTTAAAATAAGTAAATGTCAGGGTGGCGTGGTCTTTTATCTACTTTATAGTCAACTTGAAAAGCTCACAGCTTCAAATGTCATTTAATAGAGTGGTGTCTATTTTCAAAAGCCTCAATTATAATAGTGCTGTCAGACTGGGGGAGCTTTATTAAAGATATGTTCCACCTAGGAAGGAGATGGACTCGTCTGTATCATCCAGACAGAAAGAGATAATGGAAATATCATCTCCGTCTCTGATGCTTTACTTAAAGTGGAGCAGAATGACTCGCAATCCGTCCTCGTCCAATCTAACGTCTTCATCCGTCTCCAGGGAAGAAGCTCCATCAAGTGCCGCAAAGTTGTACTTATGTGCAGTGTCGAGATGCTTGGCAACAAAACACTTCACACCTTGCAGTCAAAGCAGATGCGTAGAGAAGGGAAACACAGATCCAAAGTCAAAAACAAAACGTTAATCAGTGACTTCTCCTGTCGACAGATACAAAAAGAAAAGAGAACATGGAAACGATCAGCGTCATTGATGCCAAGCTCTGGCCTGGAGGAACGGATACAATGCATCAATTTCACACAGTGTGCCAACACGGCCACTGTAAACACACCTTGCCCTTGGTTTCCTGGGAGATTGATTCGGTTTATTGTAACAGTTTTCTGCCCTGTCCAAATGTGCCACACGGGGACAGATATGATAATATTTATGCTACCCCAGAGCCCAGGGGGCATCAGGAAAATTCAATACAAGTCCCTTCCTCCATACTGCTGAGAGGACCGTTAGTGGAAAAGTATAATCATATCGGATCTGGGCGAGTGTGTGTGGGCATATGAGCATGCTTATAACTGGAGAAGCTCAGGAATTAGTGAGCGTACATCTCAATATGCCTAATGCTCCTGAAGTTGCGTAAGACGAGCTGTTATACAAAAAGCTGTATTCTTGTCACGACCAGAGCGGTTATCACTCACGACTGCTTTTCAGCTAACAAGCACAATAGCTGACCTTGGAGGAAATTACTCAAATTCTACATCCGCATGAAAGCACTTCCTGCGCTCAAGGTTATGAAGCCACCGTGATGTGCTTCTTCATCGGAGAACCTTGAAACTAAACACCAAAGTAAATGTGATTTAAACTGAGCCGAGAAATAGCCTCCTCTCTAATTCCAACAGAGTGCCTGAAACAAATATTGCCGACCTGGATTGGCTTCATACAGTAAATGCAAATCGACACCGATAAACAAAGCGGGCTCGCTCCGCACAAACGGGCTACCTTCAATTAGGCTGCATTACAGTAGAAATATTCCTCGGCGGTGCCATCAGCGAGGCTGCAGGGGGTGGTTGTTGGAGGAAGTGAGATCGGTGTCACTGAGGAAGAGTTGACTACGGGGCGGGATGTGGGGGGGTTGGGAATTACCATAATCACGCTGGCAGCCTCTGCACCGCACCAAGGTCACCCTGCCTCCTCAGTGCTCAGTTCAGCTCAGCACCAGGGGAGTACATCAGAAACACAGGACCAGACTCCTCACTGATGTACGCAACACCAGGGTTTGCAGCCAAGGTTGGCTAAAAGACAGACATCTGACCTTGTGTACTGACATTGTTGTCTCAGCCACACACTCCACCGACAGGCCTTCAAAGTAAGAGCGAGCAAGAGATAATTGGCATTCAGTAGACGACTCTAGAGCTCAAAACAACTCCTGCTTTCCTCAAACCTTCTCAGATTCACTTGATCAAATCAGTGTTCGGTTAAATATCTCTGAAGTGTGTTCAATCACATGTGAAACCCTTTGTGTCATGGGTCAATGTTTGAACCCTAATTCCTATAATATCGGATTTCTTTATTACAGACAAATGAACAGCAAACAGAATCTATAAAGTCAATCAGTTACCAAATTACAAATCTAACAACAAACATAGACATTTAAGATTTATTAACATTAACATTCCCAAATATTTACAGTCTTTCGGGATGTCCATAGAACAGAATTACTCGCCGCTTGTGTGCCTTGACCAAACACCAAACATCAGCAAAAATGTATGATGGACAAAGCCACTCTTGGCCGCGCACCAAGACCACTGGCAGCAGACATAATCATATTTACGCTGCCTAAATATGTGCAGTGCGCTTTGAAAAAGTCCGTTATATATAACAGGAACACGGGAATGGTCGACTAACATGGGCTAGAATAAGCCTGAAGTGCTTCGAGTCATTTAGAGACTGAATACGATTTTATTAGCTTGAGAGGACGCAGAAACAATCATCCGGCTAAATTAAGACCCAGGATGCAGCGAGTCTCACGGCCGCAGTGGAAAGCTGACACGTCCTCCCTGATACCAGAACAACATAAATCAACCGCTGAAGGATTAACCATTACATGTAACTTGGCATGCCGCTTTTAAGTAATGACAACATCAGCCAGCTTGCAACAATGAGGTTATACTGACATGCAGCCATTTATCACATTTCCATTACAATTTCCCAACAGGCCACATGTCTCTTCCTTCTCTTGACTGAGGACGGCAATAAGCAGCGTGAGCACAGCTGGTTTATTACAGTAAACAGTATATTCTGTGAAGAGGCTCTCCCGGACACAAGGAGGAGACAATCCTCCTGCATAATTCAAAACCATAGTCTCTCCAAAGGTCGGCAGAGGCAGTCCACAGGCTCTTAAGGTGCTCGGTGACGCAGTGACACCTCTCAGGGTTTACAGGTCAGCTACTCAGGTGCTTTTATTAAGCATTCATCCAGGGACAGGGGTGGAAGTACTCAAATAATCTGCTTAAGTAGTATAGAAAGTATAAGTATGAGCAATGCATCGGCAATCGGTAACTCGTTTCAGTCATTTTTAAAGAACAAGTCCTGAAAATGCCAAACATTCTCTGCATATATCATGGTGCACTGAAGATCTTTGGATCTTATTAGCACCAGTGTATTTAAAGTACTCATGATGCATAATGGCACCCGTTAGTGTATTTAGTTCCATGGAAAGACAAGGTGTCAGCTGCAGGTCAGCCAGGCGAGGCTCTCTGAAAGTACAGCTGAGTGCAGAGTGCATTTGGAAAACCAAGAGGAATCGCTGGCTAATTTACTGTCGGCTGCAAGAGCACAGAGAGGATAACAATCAGTGGAGCCCTGAGAAAGAGCGGATGCAGAGGGAGATATGTAGCCTGAGAGACCGGCTGGATGAGGCTCAGGCTCACTCTTCACAGAGGGATCATCGAGACATCCCAGCTCAGAAACATCAGCCGAAAGCTCAGAATGACCTCGAGCAGCTGGACGAGCAAGAAGCTGAGAATAACAACCACATGGATGCACTGAAGGAGGCCGATCAGAAAATGAAGATCGAACATCTCCAGTGGCAAGACAAGTCTTGCACAACTGGAGACGCAGGAAAGTTTGTGGAGGATCAATCAAAACATTGGACCAATGGCAGCAGGCTGAGCTTCAACAGGAGAACTACACCCTAACGGCTGCTCTGAAGCAGGCTGAGCAGCAGTACGAGAGTCATCGCATTAAGTGGCAGGAGGACAAACCTCTGTGGCCTCCTTCAGGAGCAGACCCTGAAGCAGACTGCAGGAAAAGGAGCAGGAGTGGGAGAAGACAGAGAGCTTCATTAAGTCCCAGCTGGAGGATCTCAAGGGCCAGATCAGAAGAAGAAGAAGAAGAAGAAGAAGAAGAAGAAGAAGAAGAAGAAGAAGTACAGAATTCTACAATGAGGAAAATAAAAATGTTTGTTGTTTGGAATTTTAAGTTTGACTACAGGCATGTGTTATATTTAAGTTTTGTTTTGTATAAGTAACTGAATTTATTGTTTTATACTATTTCATAATTTGTAATATGTGTACTGTATGATCTATATGTACGGAGTGTGAAGGCTACGTGTATTTAATTACTTCCCACCTCTGTCCGGGGAAGAATCTGAGACCTTTTCCTTATTAGATAGAATAATCAGGCATGTAGCGTGATGGAGCGTCTTTCCTTGAAAAAAGTTATTATTTTATGACACTTTTATTCTCATCCTTATTTTCTATTTGCTGTCTGTCTTGTATATTTGCATATGCATTTTATTGCATTTTTTTATTGTGCTTTTTATTGCAATATGCAAATGAAATGCTATGATTTGTGGCAATTGTTATGCTCAGTGAGTATGCTATGCTTATGTTTCTGTCCTTATTAAATAAATAATAAATAAACAAAACAAAACAAATCCAATTAAGATATTTTCTTTAAAAAAATAAATAAAATAGAGTTAGGTGACATGAAAGGACCAATAGGGGAGGACGCATTACACACTAACACCTTCTCTAAGTAAGGGTCTTACACACACACACACACACACACACACACACACACACACACACACACACACACACACACACACACACTCTTTACAACCATGAGCTACACGTTCTGTTTCCACTAGAATCTGTTGATACTTCAACCAAAATCTGATGATTTAAAGTGAAAGCTTGACCCCAGGTCTATTTCCTGTCCGCCACTCGATGCAAAACAAAGAGCAGGAAAAACACTAAACACTAAAAGCTCAGTTGCAGTATTCATTATCTTCAGAATAATGATGTTCATGCTAATAATGTTCATGCATGTGAGGTATGTATATCTGTATATTACATTTTCAAAGTATTTTGTGCATCTTCAAAAAGAAAAATCTTTCTTTTTGTCGTTGAAAACAAGGCCTGCAGTGCAGAACCTCTTGTGGTGTGTTAAGGCACACGCACGTGAAGGCACGGTACCTGCAGCACGTCGCTCCATAAACGCACCCAGTGCAGCTATAACCTGAAAGCACCGCTGCCCTGAAAAAAAATAACAAGCAAGCGAACATGCGCGCGGGAGCTGATAGCAACAGTCCACATGATTGAACTCATGAGCTAGAATAAGACTGCATGAATATATACATGAGACGGCCATGGGCAACACAAAAAAAGGGGGAAATCAGGAATTTCACTGAGTAATCTAAAGCACTGGGCAATTTCTAACATCCACAAGCAATCATGAGTTTACAAAGACTAAGGGGAAATGTGTGAGGCAGTGAAACACTAAAGTACCAAAGACTGCACACACAGACGTACATATACTGTGTGTTACGTATCTATACATCTACCTAGCATAGGGTCAGGGAGCTAGCATGGTTCTAAAGTTTGTTATATGAACTTCAGGTTACCGCTTAACCTAATATGATGGTCAAACAAGCGTTATCTCAGTGGAAGAACTTAACAATGAACACATGCCCTCTCTTGTCAAGGTTTCAGTGGGGAACAAACAAAAACAGGTTGTTATGATTTATACGCCTTAGAAAGGGTTCACTTAAAAAACTTAAAGTGGTTATTGATTTCTTCAAATCAGATCCTAAAACTCCTTCAAATAAAAGGAATTGCAATTTCATTATGTTACATGAAATTAAACATTAAAAGTCTCTCCATGCAACAATGCCATGCCCACCAGTCACCCCTAGTGTGCCTCATGACACCAACTGACTGAGTCCTGCCGTGCCCAAAGCCTTCATCTGACCTCCGACCTGTAAGCGGTGTCGCAGTCTCTCGACTCCCCACCGCACTGCCATTAACTCCCACCGGCGCCTCCAAACCTCTGAGCGTACAGAAATACACACACGGAGAGCAGGTGCACTTCCCGACCTGCTTTCCAATGAAATACTTCCCCAATACATCACAACATTCGTGCCAGCTCCCATTTCCACTCCATCAGCCAGAATCAGAAGGTGAAATTATTCTGCTGCTTAAAGTCGTTCATCATCTGGTGGCCGTGAGGCAGCTCAGCCCTTCCTCGTTGTTCAGGAGGATTTCATTCATTACATCGTGTTGAAAGTTAAATGCAGTAAAAATCTAATTTAATTCCAGACAGTTAGACACTACAGTACTAAACAAATGTGATTTCTGATCACTACAGTGTAACTCGAGCGTAGAAAATTCCAATGAATGTAGTTCAACTCTGGACTCTGGGGTACAAATATCACCATTTCCTCGCTGCCTTCTCCTCCTCGTTTGAGTCGGGCCGCAGCTTAAATCTCCAAACAGCATCTCAAACTGCACTTAGGCTAATTCCCCAGAGAAAAACAATGCTTCACTCCACACCGCTTCTCCCTGCTTTTCAGTCCCATGCTCGCTTGCTTCCTCTCACTCTCTGTCATCGTTGCTAAAATAAATCAAAGCTACAATAATTCATGAGTTTATGGAGGATCTGATTTTGAACCTTTGAGCAGCTTTAACTCCATTGTACGACTGTACGCACAAAGAGAGGACAGAAAAAAGACATTCTGAACGAACTGAACGAACGAATGTTAGTTGGGGAAAAGATTTGGGAGATGAAAGAGGAAAGAGGAAAGAGGTTTGTGCAGCAGTGTTGATACAACTTCACATTAACAGCGAAAAAAACTGCAGCGACGAACCACATTCAGCAATCATTACGAAACTACAAATGTCCAATCTCCAAACCAGCTTGGAGGAGGATGAAAGTTAATGAGGTTTCTTGTCAATAAAGACTCGAGTGCTGCCGGCCGACCTTTGGGCACCGTGAGTCACTCCGCTGCATTAGCTTTGGCGACTTGTATTTTTTCTTTCAAATATTCTGTGCCACCAGCCGGGGCGGGTCCGTCATCACAACTATCAAGAAGCCCACTCACGGATGTCAGCTTGAGGACAAGACGCTCACAATTTCAGCCTCACTGGAGTTTCATTCGGTGCTAAAACTAACTGTTGGTTTTACTACAGCAAATATGAACTGCAATACAACGCCTTCAAATTGATAAATGATGAAGGTACCAACAAAACAGAAAGCAGAGCACCTTTCTGAGTAGTAGACTGTACACACAGTAATGAAATAAAAAAACACAAGCAAGGTCAGTCGAGATATACTGCGGACTTCACACACACACACACACACACACACACACACACACACACACACACACACGAAGCGCAGAACAGAGAATGAACTCTTTTCTGTTTATGTCATTGTTTTATAAAGAGGGAAGTCTCAGTCCATATAGCAGATCATCTAAAGCTGTCAGAACATTGGCTATAAATATCTTAACTACGTGCTTCATCACTGCATAGGTTACACCAGTGGTTCCCCCCACACACACACACACACACACACACACACACACACACACACACACACCTTTCAGCTCAAGATGACACCAGGAATATGTGTTACATACATATTTTACATCAGTATTGTTAGTTAAGATACAGTCAAATGATAAATATGTATATGAACTAATATAAATGATTATTATTATAATATTATATGTTTGCACATCGAATGTAAAACTCTTTATTTGTGGTTAATCTAAATGACGTATTATTACATTACATCGTTTTATAATGTTATTTAAAATGTAAAAATAGTCTTGTTGCACACTTGGCCCTGTCTAAACCCCCCCACGGTGAAGCCGCACCCACTTTATGTCACGTTCACACCACCAGCAGATCGCTGTGCTGCACTGTTCACACTACACTTGCTGTCTTGTAATCTGGAGTCTTGAAGTCATTGTGGTCACACACTACATGACTAACCGGCACCGGGGGGGGGGGTCACACACTTCAAGAGCACACGCGAGAAGTGAAAACATTATTTCTTATTCAAGCAATCTGCAGAACTTCACTTGTAGTCTGTTCCCATACGTCTTTGATATTTATAGGATGTTTCCTTTTAGGTGCATCAACAACTTTGCTCCATGTTGCAGATGCGACACATACAGTAAAGGTCCTGTTGGTGCAGGCAATCCCTCCCCCAGGTTTCCCCTTAACCCGATCAGAGAGTAGAACATTAGGGCTTAAGACGTGTAGTGTGAACTAGGCATTAGGAACCGCCGGTTTACATAATAATACACTTATTTTAAAAGACACTCACCGGCCAGCACTCCTGCCATGTAAAGCAGACTTATTCGTAAGATGCCGTGGACCATCTCCAAAGGAACGCCAATCATCAGCTGCAGTAAAGCGTTGAACCCCAGCTGCTCCAATCTGAGGAGAGAGCAAAGAAAAGAGAGAACACATTTCTACAGCTGTGCATCATGTAAACAACCAACCTGCTTTGAACTGAAACACTCCTGCGAACATCAACATGAGGTAAGTGGAGGCTGGTGAACGTACCCAACGTGCATGAACATGTAGCTGAAGAAGCGCCACACTTGTGCACGGTGGCCGGGATGGTACACCAGGGGGCTCTTCATGAAGTCGGGCTGATAGGTCTGCAGTACCCACTTGTTTAGCATGATGCCATAGCACATGAACACGATGATCTGCGGCAGACACAGAAATGACACCAAACTGTCAGTTCCTGCTGACATACCCATTACACGCTCTCTCTGCTCACTGCTGGTACAAAGATGCAAAACCAAAACCCATTGTGCTTTAAGAAAGACGCATGACGGTTTATTCTCTTGCTGTATTCCTCAGCTGATGCTTATTAGACTTGTGGAGACAATTACTGCCCGCAGAAAAAATAAATGGCACATCTGGTTCAATTCCCTTCATTTCTTTTCATAGAATAATGACTCATTGTCTGTGAATTAAAATGAATGTGAACTGTTATTATCACATCCTCATTGTCATCACAGACTGTTCACCGCCAGTCGGTCCATTATAAGGGCACTTGGCTTTCTTTCCTCTGAAGTATGATGATTTCAGGGGAAATGATGAAGTTTTGTGAAGAAGCTGTAGGTTACTTTCAGCAGCTTAATCCTCAACCCATTCAACAGTGGGGTCCATGATTGTCTTTATTCTTCTCCAAATGAACATAATAGGTCATTTAAAGCCACTGTGGTGAGCAGGCTGCTTACTGACCTGGTTTTTCCACGTTTCATCTTGGAGGAATGGCATTAAATGCACCAACTAAGCCCCCTGACACAGCGTGTGATCAAAGGTCTGAAGCGAGCGACTGAGCCAACAGAACAGACTCCAGTCAGGGTTGTGGGTGAGACGCACGTACTCAAGAAACATATCGCAGCCCATGTTTGAGGAATATTTGAATCAGTAAGTCTTTATTCAGATCGGTGTCTGATAAGTCGATGACGTCGCCTCCTTAATCTCACCTGCACGATGGTGACGATGGCGATGAAAACAGGCGGGGGACACAGGCGGTTCTGGTGGAAGTACCAGCGTCGGTCCGTCTCGCAGGGCAGGATCTCGTAGGCCACATAGCGAACAAAACGTTTGTACAGACCCAGCCCCGTCTCGTCCAGCAGGATCTCCCTTTGCAGCGTGCGGCGGCCATTAGCAATGGCCCGTCGGAAGCTGCTGGAGCGCTTACTGCTCATCTGAGGGAAAAGGGGAGAAAACAAGATTACTCTCAAGAGGTCAACATCTTGTGGGCAACTGCTTGGATTTTAAAGAAGGAAGGACGAACATCGTTTTACAAATTATACGTGTTTACTTACTTATACCGAGACACATTTTGGGAAATGCTCTTATTCGCTGTCTTGCTGAATATAGTGCTACCAACAGCAATCTCTTAACGTATCTTTACATTAAGGCAGCTAACCCGGCTGAAGGTAATCTGCATTCCAGCACTTCTAAAGGTTAAATAACTAACAGGCTAAATCCGGTTTAACTTCCTGAAGTCTTGACATCACTGTGAGGTTGCGTTGAAGTTGGCAGGCAGTTGCTTCTAGGCCAAGAAATAGTCACATAATTGGCATTTAATCCTCCGTAAAACTAGAACTTTACATTTTTGTAAAGATGAAACTAATGAAATATGATGTGTACATGAGTGAGCTTCAGAGGTGCCGTTTCCAGTTTTTATGGAAGTTATCTAAACCAGCCGCCAGCTGTATCTTTATATTTAAGTGACAGATATGAGAGTTGTATAAATCTTCTTATCTATCTCTCAGCAAGACAGCAAATAAGTGCATTTCCAGAAAACATCTTTAAGAATAGATTACGGTTTTTTTCCCCCAGCTGACAAACTAGTTTATTGTGACTTTAATAAATCAGCAGAGAGCTCATTCCCTGTGTTTGTTTTGACTATTTGATGACTTAATGTCTTTTTTGCAATGAACTTGTCTGGAGTTTTATGAGCATTACTGTCAGCAGCTGGAGGACAGACACCTTACCAGGATGAACAGATCTCATCATCGCCTGCTGCACAATCTTTCATTTGAGCAATTAAAGCCATAACTTTCTTCACGCTATGCGGATCAAACATCAGTAAGAGGAGGATATCTTCTATTATATAAACTGAAGGAAGCTCATCAGTGTGACTAATCGTCCTAGGTGGGGGAGCCAACGTTCATAAAGTACAGATTTCGCTAGGGATAGTATGACGGGGTGAGTTCTACTTATATAAACAAATTGTTCTTTTGGGAAGTTGTTCTGTTGTTTGGATATTGTTCATAGGCTTCAATGAACTTCCCTTTTGCTATTCCTGCTTAATGGTTGTAATTCCAGTTGTGCACATTGCTGCATTTAATGTATGTAGTTATAAAATAAATGTACGCGTGACTTCAAGGTCTGCTGCAGCTGAATATTCAGCGCTGATAAGAAACTTAAACAATACATAAGTGGATTGGGATTTGGACAGAATGGAAGCGTGACCGTCGGCGGGGTTGATTGCCGCTCATAATAACAAAACGGGCTGCTGAAGGGATTTTGCCCTTGAAAAGCAAATCTTTGTTAAGAGGAACTATTCCATGGAAAGAGAAAGTGTGTGTGTGGTTGTGTATGCATTCATGTTATCACAGACTGCAGGTTTGCTTAGTGAGCAAGAGCTCTGCAGACGCCTGCAGGCCAGCTGGGCCTCCTCTTGATAAGTTCTTTAATAGAAGCTTAGGATGAAAAACTAGCCTAAAGCCACTATTTTTGACAGTCGAGGCAGAGAAACGTCTGGATAACAACACAGAGGGTTCTTTTCCACTAGAGTTACCAGTGGAAATACTGTCTGACCATCTACCCACAGCAGGGATTCTTTAGAAGGTAACGTCTGCATTTCCTTAGACGAAACAAGCGTGCATGCTCCACAGGTCAGATTTACTTAATGACAGGCAATGCCTGAAGTCTGCGGTGTAGCTAAAACAATAAAGCACCTTTGAGGACAACTAGCTGACTATGCAATTACCTCTAAATCAAAAAAATGTGCTATAATGTGATGTGACCATTTCTGAAAATGAGTTTTCTTTAGGAAAGCAGTGAAGGAGGAGAAAGAGTACAAGAGGCTGCAACTGGTAACAGTATAAATCTACGGCAGCCTTACTGTATGCATAGCTTTCTAATAATAGCAACCTTAGACAATATGGCAGCTTCATATGAAGAGTGATGAAACCTCTAGAGGGGGCCTGTAGGAAGTGCAACCCACCACTCCTGATTCATTAGACAGGTCCTGCTGCTTGTAGACTCATTATATGTAGACACAGCAGGGGGCAGGGTGAAAGATGTTGAGGGTCAATATCTATAAAGGCTAATGAGCTAAATATACTGGAAGTAAATAAACAAGCAAATACTGAAGAAATAAGGAACATATTGCTCCACAAATAGAGCAGCTAACTTCAAGAAATCACTCACAGGAGAAGAAAAAAGTGCAAATCCCTTTTAGAAGTTAGCAGAGCAGGAAGTGGTGTGGGTAATAGCACCGCTGGTGGTTGTTCTGTGAGGGTGGGAGGGCCTGTTGCACGGTGATAACCAGAACAATGTTAGCTAGGCTGCTGGCTCTCCCACAGATGGAGGGATGCATATTTAGTATGGAAATCAAGCCTGGGAAATGCAATTATACTATACTTGAGGCAGGCAGTGAAAGCAGGAGAAGAGGAGTAGTGGGACATTAGAAGACAGAGGGGGGGGGGGGGGGGGGGGGGATTAAGACGGGAACATGGGATGCCTGTCTGGGTGAGTTCGATTCTCTGTATTCTCACTCTAAACTTCTTCATACTGTTGAATCCACAATGAAAGAGAGGAAATGTGTTTATTTGAAGAAAGGTGGAACAGAGAGAGGTTAGGGAGGTACATGTAATTGTGCTTTCTTCCTCTGTTGGCTTTCTTCTCTATGTGAAGTCTCTGTTTCTGAGTTTATGTCTTCTGCTTCGGCGACGACACCTGCCGCCTCTCCACCTCGCACTGTATCCTCTCCCATTCATGCCGCCTCTGTGAAAATGTTTTCCCAAGAGACACGGCTAAGCATAGCTATCACTCTGACATGCAGGACTGCCGCCTCTAAAATGAGCCTCAGCAGCCCTTTGAAGTGACGACAGGAGAAAGACGGCGAACAGACAATAAGGCACATGAGCAGCCAAAACACGAGATAGTACACTGAGAGGAGTGACAGAGAGCAAGGGGCGCCGAAACATCACATAAAACCTTGGAGGGGGAAAACCTCTGACTTGTGCTTTGGTAACGGTGGAAGTTTCCTGATGAAGCAACGTCTGCCAGGGAATAATTGATGCTGAGGCTAAGAGCACAAAGGTAAAGATAGAATTCCCCTTTAGGGACGGCTGAACGGGTCAAACTGACAGCAGTGTGTGTGTCAAACAGCGAGAGTCCTCCTCTTGGTAGCTGTGTGTTGCCTACTGTACATGCTGCTCTCAGCTCTACTCAATTGTCCTTGATGGATTAATTAGCCACACCACATGGTCAATAACTCACAGCTCAATGCTCATTAGTAATAACAATATATTTATAAATAAAACGTAGTCTAAAGGCCATTCAGGTGTCTGCACTGCAGACGTGGAAAAAAATCTATAAATTATTCTGATTTTGCTAAGTTTATGGCGGCTACCATGTTTCACTCACATCCGCTGACACAGTCGGTAAATCATTTATCGTTATTAACCGAGCTCAGTGATTCACAACCGCCAGACTAACAGTGTCACTATACACGTTTACTATCTAATTTGTGGGTCATTCAGAAGACCAAACTCCCCCTCTACCTTGCTCTCTCCCTCCCTCTCTCTCTCTCTCTCTCTCTCAGACGCATCTCGTGCACTCTCACAGCTGAATCTGAATCACTGCGGATCTCAGCCTCGCTGATTTCTACCTTGACCCAGATACTTTCTTGCCCAAATCCTTTTAAAATGAGAGTCCACATATTTTTTTTTTCTCTCTCCCTCAGCAGTTTGCGGCCATAGCCTCTCTTCATGGTTTAATCATTGCGGTGCTAAAACTCGGGCGGTAAAAAAAACAAACCTTCACTCCAGGACACTTAAGCAAAGTGCATCACTTTTAGCCGGCAATCCATCTGAAACAGAAAGCCTTGACTGGAGTGGGATGTGATGTAGAAAGGTAACATCTGTGTCCCTGGAGATTGATGCACTGTGGGCACTTAATGTGACATTAAATGACTTGAAAACTTTAAAATACTGTATATCAGCGACAGTGTCTCTTGCCTAGGTCTGTATTTCTGCTCTCTGTCCTACAATACTGCTTCAAATGTGACACAAGACTCCGCCAGTAAAACTTATTATCCAACTATATCTCCCGAGGGAACAGGAAATGTAAGAGCAACATTTGGGCAGAAAGGTAAAAATGGAGGCACAAAGCAACGGTTTTCAAATCCTCCAACCTGAACAAAGAGAATCCCCCGCCATAATCTCTAAAATACACCCTCTACCCGTGTAATTAACCGTGGAAGCCATCTTGGATCTCCGTCGAACATTAGCCAAATTACCACCCGAAGGAAAACAATGACACACTACTTCAATTACACAGCTGGTAAATGATAGCATCGGAGGACTGTCTTTAAAGAAATCGATACGTGCAGCTACGCACATAGGAATATATCCGACTTCAGGTTTACCCTCAGCTCATTAACAGATGCTCGTCTATCACAGATCCCCCCCTCCTCCCCTCCCCCAAAGCCCCACCATGTGTGAACTTTGCCACCTCGGGTGTCTCTCAGCCTCCTGCATCGACTAAAACTCTGTGTTTAATTGTGCATAAAGGTGTCGCTGCGTGGTGAATGTGTTGCTGTGTGAGATACAGACCTATGCTCCATGTAAGTGTATATGTAGGAGTGAGTGTGTGTACAGTGTCCCAAGAGAGGCTTCAGCAAGAGCTTTACTTATTCACCCCTCTGGCAGAACTGATGGGAGTTCTCTGGCTAAGATTGTCCTGCATGAAAGATGGGTCGAACCTGAACGCTGTCAGAGACAGTCTTGTACTTACACACACACACACACACACACACTCACACTCACACTCACTGAGGTCGAGAGAAGCAGTTTGGATTCACAGCTCTGCTGAAAGAATGTCGAACAACAAATCAGAAAAATGTTGAACACACCCGTTAAGAAACACAGCAGAGAAATCGCAAACAACTTGTGTGTCTGAAAGCATCGAAACGGCTGAGCACACACACACACACACACACACACACACACACACACACACACACACACACACACACACACACACACACACACACACACACACACACACACACACACACACACACACACACACACACGTTCTTGCATTGTCCTTTTTAATACGCCGCAGGGGAGTTCCACTTTTCATCGAGGCCGGACCACAAATCAATACAGACACCACACTTTGGGCACTGACTGTGATATAATGGCAGCACTGAACTTTCCAAATCAAAACACGACTGTCACCTGTCACACACTGTGGGACGAGACGGGGTCGGACGGTAAGCCGGGAACGCAGGCTTTGAGAAAGGCTGCAGAGACTAAGAAGTCAGAGAGCAGCAGAGAGAAAGGAAGGGAGGAGAGAAAGAAGGCCGGGGGTATTCGTTGATGACCTGGTTGAAAATGTCACGCTACATGCAGCAGCCTGAAGCTCCTCCCACAGAACCTGCCGAGTTCACGCATCACAAGCTGCGCGACGGGAGGCCAGATTCACATCAACATTTGAATATCCTTCTAAATTAGTCAGCAAATGTGTACTGGCAGTGCTCACGTGTAAGAATGAGAGTCTGTCTGTGTTTGAGACAGTGTGCGTGTATCAGGGAGGAGGGAGTGGTGAGACAGACAGAGGAGGAAAGCGGGCGCTTTAATTAATCATGAAATGCCTGAAAGCGTTTGTATGTATGCAAATTGTATGCATGCACAGAGATGTGTGGGTATAGCCTGTGTGTGTTTTCACGTGTGTGTTTATCAGACAAATCTTTAAAATCAGACCCGGGAGACGATATCTGTGCGAGGCTGGGCGTTCTCAAATCACCTCAGATTACTGCCTGCTACTACCAACGGCGAGCAAATCGAAGGCAATTTGCATTTGGCTGATGGGCAATTTTAAAAGTGTCTCCCTGATGCTTGTGGAGGCAAAGCGGGTTTTTTCTTCCTCCACCTAACATATGCTCACGCGTTTAGAATGAAAGGGAAGGAAATGAGTTTTGATAGTTTATGGAGCTTGGTGTGGGTGTTGTGAGGGGAAGGGGCCCGGATGCACCGACACGTTAACTGGAAAGATTGATCCCCTTTTTGCAGGACGACGACCTGAATGGTCAAGTCAATTTTTCGCCACCGCAGAACTTGCCGGCTCCGTCTGAATCAATTCTGTAACCTTTTGGAAAGTGGGTGTGTGTGTGTGTGTGTGGAGAAATGTGGGTCTGTGCTGCAGGACAGGAAATGCCTCATGCGACTCCCTCTGCATTACTATCTGCATCTGTGTACGTGCGTGTGGTTTCCACTCACCAGCTCGATGAGCTCCTGGTAGCACACCTGTCCCTCCTCATTGCTCTGGACCAGGGCTAACAGCATGTCCAGTTTGGACGGGTCCAGCTGCAGCTCATGGTGCTCCACCAAGCTGGTGAAGTTCTCCACTGCGATGAAACCGGTGTTGTCTGGGTCCAGCTGAAAAAAACCAACAACAACAGCCCACTCTCAGACCATTGGGGTAAAAAGTACATCGCTGACAACACATGTATTGAAGATGTTATTCCTGTTATGCATCATGATTTTTTAATAATACGCAACACTGCAGAGATGAAGGGTGAGTTTGCACTAAGGGAGAATGCATCAGTAACAGACAGCTGAGACACACACACACACACACACACACACACACATACACACACTAATAATACACATAAAGACAAATGATAGCTACAAGGCTGAAGGAAAGCTCAGACAGTGACACCAATATTAATGAAGCAGTGTTGCCTCTGTGATGCCTTTGAAAGAATTAGACCTGCCTAAAGAAAAAGCCCAATTCAACCTCATTAAAGGAGCAGAACGTTGTTGACGTTGGGAGCAGCGAGAGAAGACAGGCGGGCACGTCATTCTAATGCGCAGTAAGCTGCATTTTCCCTAAAGAAAAGAAAAAACCTCAGCAGCATTAAAGGAGGTTGACTTCTCAGTCTTTGTTTCTGAGTGGATGCTTCATTTGACTGTGTGATTCCAACCTTGGTCACATTTGCAGCTTGTCGTCAGTGGGTTCTTTTTTTAATCACCACTCACTGAGACCCACAGCCCCGTGGGTTATTACTGCTGATGTCTGTATGCCAGTGCTGCTCCTCGTAATTGATTTAGGCGGGAGAGTGTCATAAAAATGGCTGAGTGTAGTTGTCTAAAATAGCCCCCGCTTCAAAACGACTTGTAAAGTATAGGGTGTGTATCTACGCCGGGTTTATGTAATGTGGGGTTTTTTTTTTTGGGCGGCAGCTTCATCAACTTATTTCTCCATTTTTTCCCCGTCTCTTCTTAAATACATCCAATTGCGCTGCAATGGAGCGTTAATTTCTCCTGCCAGCTCTCCTTAGTACATCTGATTGTGTTTGTGAAAATGTGCCTGAGGACAAACTGCAGCAGTACAAAGAGACCACATGGGAAGAGCCCTCGCGGCTTCTGATTTGACTGTTTCCTGAATGCTAACACAGCCTCATTAGGTTTCAGATAGTAAACCAACAGCCTCTTGTTGCCCCAAGGAGGAGTGAGCTTTCAGATGTTGCGTCAGTGTGGAGTCAGTCGTGCAGGATCATCGTTGCCCATGTCATGAGTCCACAAGAAGAATCTTGTCTAGGCTGCTTTAGTCTGGACCTGGCCTGCTCTGACATATTTAAGGCGTTTCATCAGCTGCATGAGGAGAGCGGCATTAAACGCTGCGCCGTGTCAGTTCCTGCTGCAGGAGGCTCAGAGCTTAAAGCTCTACTGCTCAACTAAGGAGCTGGGGATCAATCTGGGAGTGTGTGTGTGTGTGTGTGTGTGTGTGTGTGTGTGTGTGTGTGTGTGTGTGTGTGTGTGTGTGCTCTGCTTCCTCTTTTTAAGTCATTAAATTGAACACAAGCATCTCTTTTAATTCCCTTAAATCAGCTTTGTCACTCTCCTGAAAGTGTATGTATTTATTCACCTGTGAGAGCACATGAGACGCAGGAACTAAAGGGTTAGTTTTATGATGCTTGACTCGTAATGAGGGTTTCTCTTGATGTAGTGAAGCAATTTTGTTAGTTATGATAGTTTAACGATACTTTCTGCACACCGACATGACTCAACAGCATAAAAATAAAATGTTTTAACCAATATTCTGTACGCTGTCTCTAGAGGATTTAGTGATTACACTCTTCACGTCGTGTACATTTCTTTATCCATACAATACTTGAAAATCTCCCTCTTGCTCATTGTCCCTCACACATCTCCGTATAATCTCAGCTCCTGAGCCTGACAGCTAGCAGTGTGAAGGCAGTTCTGCAACGCACATACAAGCAAATTCGTGAACAAAGATGGGAAAGAAAACGGGCCTAGGTCTATTTTTAGATAATCCCCTTAACTGTGTGTTCCATGGACGTTTGTTAAAACACGGCCCCGTTCTCCCCTTGAGGCTCGCCGAGCAAAATCGTGCAGATATAGCCAGAATTTGTGATGTGATGGAGAAAAAGCACAAAAAAGACGCAGAGAGGGTCGAGGTGGAAAGTGGGAGAGGGGCGTGGGTGGTCGGGCGGTTGATGAAATGAAATGGAAAAAAATGACAAATGATAAAACAGTGGAAGGGGGAGAGGGTTTGAACAGAGAGACGAGGAGAACAGAGGCAGCCGGAAACGAAACGAGGATGCACAGAGAATAAAAACGCCTCGCCACTGTCTGTTATTCTGTGCGTCTGCCTAACCCAGCAGTCTGGCTCTTCTTCTCTTTCCTATAAGAGGGCTGTGACACACTCCAGTGCTCTGCATTCACTTGCCACAGAGAGGAGATAGATCAGATTCTAATGTGCTCCTGGCTCAGCCCAGGCTGACAGGGGGAACAGAGAGCCACGCTGGGGACGTCTGATTACTGTCAGCCTCCATATGTCAGCACATCACTACACATACAGCAGCAGGACAGACCCCGACACACAGCGGAACACTATATATGTACATTTAGGAAAACCAAGTGTTGAAGCTGAGCTGTCATACTGCACAGATACTATTCCCTTTCTCATGTCTGACCTTATTCAGGAAGAACGTTACACAGGGGAGACGGTTTGACGAGGACGCAAGGAGGTGGAGGATTGGTTCTTGTAGTCAATTAGGGTTATCAATTAGCGAGATGAGGTACACTGAGATGAATGAGTGTTGGCAAGAAAGGAGAGACAGAGAGACAGAGAGAGAGACAGAGAGACAGAGAGGCAAAGAGACAGAGAGGCAGAGAGGCAGAAAGACAGAGAGACAGAGAGGCAGAGAGGCAGAGAGACAGAGAGACAGAGAGGCAGAGAGGCAGAGAGACAGAGAGGCAGAGAGGACAGAGAGACAGAGAGACAGAGAGGCAGAGAGGCAGAGAGACAGAGAGGCAGAGAGGCAGAGAGGCAGAGAGACAGAGACAGAGAGGCAGAGAGACAGAGAGGCAAATAGACAGAGAGACAGAGAGGCAGAGAGGCAGAGAGGCAGAAAGACAGAGAGACAGAGAGGCAGAGAGGCAGAGAGACAGAGAGGCAGAGAGGCAGAGAGACAGGGAGGCAGAGAGACAGAGAGGCAGAGAGACAGAGAGGCAGAGAGGCAGAGAGACAGAGACAGAGAGACAGAGAGGCAGAGAGACAGAGAGACAGAGAGACAGAGAGACAGAGAGGCAGAGAGGCAGAGAGGCAGAGAGACAGAGACAGAGAGGCAGAGAGACAGAGAGGCAAATAGACAGAGAGACAGAGAGGCAGAAAGACAGAGAGACAGAGAGGCAGAGAGGCAGAGAGACAGAGAGGCAGAGAGGCAGAGAGACAGGGAGGCAGAGAGACAGAGAGGCAGAGAGGCAGAGAGACAGAGAGGCAGAGAGGCAGAGAGACAGAGACAGAGAGACAGAGAGGCAGAGAGACAGAGAGACAGAGAGACAGAGAGGCAGAGAGGCAGAGAGGCAGAGAGACAGGGAGGCAGAGAGACAGAGAGGCAGAGAGGCAGAGAGACAGAGAGACAGAGACAGAGAGACAGAGAGGCAGAGAGACAGAGAGACAGAGAGGCAGAGAGGCAGAGAGACAGAGAGGCAGAGAGATAGAGAGACAGAGAGGCAGAGAGACAGAGAGGCAGAGAGACAGAGAGGCAGAGAGACAGAGAGGCAGAGAGACAGAGAGACAGAGAGGCAGAGAGACAGAGAGGCAGAGAGACAGAGAGACAGAGAGGCAGAGAGACAGAGAGACAAGAAAAGGTTGGAAGAAGGAGGGGATTTGCGGCGAGAAAGAAGCGATCCAACACTGGTGATGGCGACACTTTGACAAGCTGCATGCGTTGCCATGGTTACCAGTCGCCTGTGTGTCCTCCCTTTCTTGCGTTTCCCCTCCTCCCCCTCCTCCAACATATTGGCATTCGAGAGGCAAAGGAAAGGCACAAAAGGGGGGGAGAGAAAGAGACGATGAAAGGAGGGAAGGGTACAGAGAGGAAAGGAAAAATAGAAGATGGATGGGACGAGACCAATGAGATAAGAGTGGGGTGGTAACGGGACAAAGGCAGGGTTTAAATGTAGAGGGAGATTAAGGAAGACGGGTGGAGGTGTTAAGGTAGAGAGGGCAACTGAACTTGGCTGGCTCAAGAGCAAGTGGGAGGAGATGAACAAGACATGGGACGACAATGTATGCACGAGTACGAGAAGGAGGGGGGCAACGACGAGTGGAATGCTGACTGCAGGGGAATGATCTCAGCATTAACCCCCGGGACCTCTATTACCTCCACCGCAGCGACTCCAGCTGACCCCAGCCCCCGACCGACGTATAAGTCTGTTCCACGGGGGCTTAAGAGGAAACCCTACAGCCCGGGAACAAACCACAAAACCAAGTCATGATAGACGAACAGCCAATGGGCTGGAACACAGCCAGGTCTATTGTCCTACCTGCAGAATACAACCTAACACTGCGGTCACATCATATGAAGCAGAACGTAGAGAAAGATCCCCATGGTTACACTTTGCATGCATTTACCGAGAACATCAGCCAACTCAAAGATGGCACAATTTTAACTGTTTTATGAGGCTCTTCCTGCTTTTCCTCTGGTAAAGGTCAATCGTATGAAAGCTTAAACTCAGATGACTGATTGATTAGTCAATCAGAAGACAAGCAATTAGCAAAATCTTGATAAAGTTGTGTAATTTTTCAGTAAAATAAATTCATCTGATGGACAATTCATCCTGCAGCAGTACAGTAAAAACAACAACACCACAAAAGGTGTAAACTGAAGCACTAACTTTTTACAATACATGAATTATTTGCTATTGATGGTGAACACGCTTGAAAGGGTTATAGTTGTTGAATGAACAGTATCTACTCTATGGAAGACGGTGATTATATCTTCCACGAGGTGGGAATGCAGCACCAGCACTGGTCTGGTTCCCACTGACTAACCCCAGGGCACAGAGCCAATACTACAGACTACTTTGGTCTCTGTGAACAACATTGTCAAGCTTGAACAGGGCTGTGAATCTACAGAGGGCAGTGGCATTTACAGGGCAGCCAGCGCATATTTGCATGGAATCAGATAAAACCCCTTTTGATTCGTGTCTGCCGCCCTCAGGACTCGCTGGTGTTCACCAACAACTGGGCCACTGACTCTGTAATTATCACGATGCACGTTCTGCCCTGCTGTTACCATCATTATAATGAAATGCTACCACTGCGATGTGATGGCTATAAGATCCAAACCCCTCTGTCCTCAAGTGGAGACGACTGTGGAGAGACACCCGGAGGGGGATTTTCCTTGATGCAAACAATCATCTGATTACATTTCCTGGCGTTTAAAAACAATACAAACAGCCAGAGGCATTTTTCAAATACAGCTCAATGCAAATTAGCATCAGAGAATGATGAAAGGGGACAGTGTATAAGAGCCTTATTCTCCCGTACTTGACATAAATATGTCAAAGAGTATTCAGAACCCTCATTGGGGGAGAGATATAAATAAGTCAGATACGAACAAGGAGATGCTCCCCAACTAATGAGAGCGCACTTTAGTGGCTGAGTGCTGCTGACCATCAAGTTGTCTTATCAGTGTTGCTGCAATAGAAAGACTTTCTATTGAGAGAAACTGCGTGCGTGTGTGTGTGTGTGTGTGTGTGTGTGCTCTGATCATGAGCATATGTGTGAGCCTGCATAGGCCAGAAATAGCCTGAGCTCAGCATTGCAACCTCCTGCAGACAAAGACTAATAAAAAAAAACTCACTCATGTTGGCACTGTTGCTTCCTCCTTCTCTCCCCCTGCAGCATTTCCATGTGGTTCTGTGTGACACGGCTGCAATATCCCCTCTCCTTTACACCTGCAGTGTTCATATGAACTAAAGCATGCCCAGTTTTCTTCTGGTACAAAACATCGTGATATACGAATACTCCAGGAAACCCCAAAAGCATTGAAGTTAAGTGCCTTTAACATCGAGTGTGTGTTCGAGAGAAGGGGGTGTTGGGCCTTTGGTGGCTTAAATCAAAATGTTATTTTAAAAAAAAAGGTGTAATGTTGCAAGTTTAAACCCTAGACGACGAAAAACTAAGCAGATACAGAGTAGTCATTTCCCTTTACAAATGGCTACACTTCAGATGCCCTCAAGCAAGGCGCTTAACCTCTAGGTGCTCTTGTGGATTTGCTTAGAGGCTGGTGGGACGCTGTGGTCGTTGTGGGAAGCCTTGGAGGCCAGAGATGCAAAAGAAATTGAGGCACGCTCAGCGAAACATTTTCCTGGATAAAGACGAGAAAAACGTGCCCAATGTTTAGACGGGCAGCAGGCTTCGCTAAAAACAAGCGCGTCTGTTCACGGTCCAAAGGCTGTTGGCAGATTTCACTTCTTTCTAGTTTAATTAGAGAGACCTTTTCCAAATCAAAGTCAGCCGCATGGAGTCCCAAAGGTAGAAAAAGCCTGTCGTCAGCCAGTGTGAGTGATTTGGTCTAGACTTGAGCTTAATAGGACCGCAGTCTGCTCAACTGTGGCCCTGCAAAGTGTCTACATGAACATACTGACGCAAGCGGAGTAAAGCCCACGATCAATAAAACAACCGGTCCGTTTACAGCGTGGAAGTATTGGCCTGCTTCATAGAAAAAGGATATTGACACATATGAGTCAGCCTCTTGGATACCGCATTCAAATGTGTCTACGAAGGAATATTTGTTGTTGAGGTATCGCTACGTAGTTGTTATCACTTATACAGTGCGTGATTCACCAGGGCGACCACAGAGCATCTTCTCACTCAACCCACACGGGCTTCCTCCACTCTCCAAACACACACACACACACACATTCATAAAAATGCAACTGTGCACATGATCACAGACAAAAACACACACACACACACTTCTCCCCAAGGCTCTTGAGTGTGTTGATCAATGTGTTGCTGATGGGCCACTCGTGATCCGTAAACCCTGCAGAGGATAATTGATTCTTCCCTCTTGGACACAATGATTGCCTAATCTATCTGTCAATCAGGCAAAAAAAACCCAGTTCATCATCAAAAACACGAGACACATCAGTTAAATGCAACACCTGAAATAGAGCTACAGATACACACACACACAGACACACACACATTCAATCACATATGTCTTCAGGAAGCACCAAATATAGACATTGCTTTATGACTTCAAATCCATATTGGCTTGTTAATTTTGGAGATGGTAGACCAAACCTCAACTCAAACATAGATCTGCCTGGACAGTAAAAACAGCAGTTTGGGGTCGAGGACTCTAAGAAACCAGATGTCAAGACAAACATTTTGTCACCGGCCACTAACGCTGTGTTTTCAACAGCAGGGCTGTAAAAGGAAGAACATAAGTTTAAAGATAAATAACAGCTTCTATTCTTGAAGAAAACCACGACCTGGACTTCACAGGAACTCGACCCTTGATAATGAAAGAGCTGAATAATGTTGCATTTTCTGCTTTCTGTGACCCTGAGATGATAAAGATTGGAGATGTGGTAAACAGACAAAAACAAGGGAAAGCACAAGGAAAAATGTTCGCAGGCACAGACTCATAAATCCATGCACATACAGACTGCCGCAGATGCAGCAGCTGGAATCGACCCTTAATTTTGTGTCAAATAGAGAATGCTCCAATCAATTCATTTACACATCCTTTCATACAGCATATTTCACACAAACCCCTTCCTCCCTCCTTCCCATAAACCATGATATGATGCCCCCCCCTCCCTCCCCCCTGCTGTGGCTCATGATCTGACCTCACATTCTCTGGGCCCACATGGCTCCATGATGCTTGCGTCCGTCTTGTTGTCTCACGCCCTCATTTTGCCCGTGCAAACAGCCCCTGCTATCAATCCTAACATCAGCTCTCACCCCAGCCTCCACGTCTCAATCCCTGGATAGACGGCGAGGTGGCCAGGAGCCCGTAACCATAGAAACCTCTGCCGCTGCCTGCTCACTCGCTTACCTGCTCTTGTATGAGCTGAAACAGGGAGCTTCTATCCATATACTGGCCAGGGAGGTGAGAGGAGCCGCCGAGGACAAGGGCATAGGGAGGAGCAAGAGAGCAGCGGTGGTGGTGTTGGTAAGGATGGGACAAGGTGGAGGGGGATTTGGTTGAGGTAGCAGCTGGTGCCTAAATTGTGGCGTCAGGCCCCTTCGTATAGCTGCTGCGTCCCCCCTTGGTGATGGAGAAAGCCTGGTGAGCTCTGTCCCTGATTTTCCTTGCCGGTGGTGTCGCTGGAGTAAGAACCGGTGCTGTGTGGCTCCGTGTTGGTGCTGAGAGTGCAGACGGTGGTGCAAATGGGCCGTGACGCTGCTCTGTGCCAGTGCAGCGTGGCGCGGCAGTAAACCCAGCTTCAGCAGACGACAGGCAGGCGGGCAGGCAAGGCAGATCCAGCAGCTCTCATTCACTCTCCTCCTCCTCCTCCTCGCTCTCCTCTATCCCATTGCACTGACTGCTACCTCTCTCTCTCTCTTCCCTCTCCTCATACACACACTGCGCCGCCTGCATACCAATGAGGCAGGGGAGGGAGGTGGCCTTTCTCTTCCAATTGTAGAAGGGGAAGGAGTGGCCATGGGCTGCGGCTCCTCTCCTCACTACAAGTAAGGCGTCTCAAGGAGGGAGCAGGGGATGGGCTCCACTGCGGCTTTGCGCCTACTACTGGCACAGACCCCCCCCCCCCCACACACACACATGTCTAGTCTGTTACTGACAGGCATACACACACTGTAAACAAGACAAAAGCTACTAATACACAGGCTTATGGTGAAATCCTAACCATGTGATGATTGTGTTCATTTTTTGGGCTTCAGAAGGAAAAAGGAGATGAATGGCACGGGAGAGAAAAGAAAACTACTGATGATATCAATAGCACTGTTGACTCCCAAATAAAACTATAGACTGCTCTGCAACACTTTACATCTCTGTGCTAATTATAAGCACTGGCATATTAGCACATCGTATGCACTGCTGCACAATCAAGCGAACTCCCACCCCCAACACATATGCACAAACATAAAATTGAATTACACTGTTTGGATGGCTCACTGATCCTCAAATGAGCTCAAATGAATAGCGCTCCGACAATAAAACAGGACCACAGTCCTCAATACAATTAGAAGTAATTCCAGAACAAAAGGCTCTTTTGTATGTTAATCTGATGGCCAATAAAAAGGACTGGCAGCAGGGAGCAGAGCATACGGTCAGACCATACGAGTGATTAAAAGGACCTTGTTAATACTCATGTCGTCGGAAGGCAGTGCTTTGATTTCATTGAAATCCTCTTTAAAAAGGTGTTTTCTTTCTGAACAAATCCGCAGTGACCCCTCCTCTTTAGGACAATGCCGATGAGGGGGAGGAAGCAGCGAGGGGACGTAAATCTGAACTCGTAAAAAAAAAGTGAAAGAGCCTTAAATGCCCCGGAGCCGGAGACGGAGACAGGGTTTTGGACCCCGATGATGAATTCAGCTTGTGTTTCATCCTCTGCACTGTAAGTGTAACTCAGCCTCTGGCTCGGTGACAAACAGTGCCTCTGCCTGTTTCAGTATCATAATTGCACCAGATGTTTGCACTTTTGTTTTTCTTTTACAGGCGGGAAGGCTTATGAGTCTTTCTTAATGTGAGAAACATTAAAAATATATATATATATATATATATCTGGACCTTGTCGTTACAGCGATGTGCCTTTATTGGCTCAGACGGAGGCGGCTGACTATATGAAGCCACGGATGTATTTGTCCTAATGGATTGGGCCGAGGCCACCTTGCACATGGCAGAGCTTTCACTTTGTCACCTTCTGCTATACACATCTGTAACTTTTGTTCAAACAAAACCTTAATAATAAGGTTCAAGTCCATAGCAGTCAGAAATCCCTTCTCTGTGAAGAAGGACTGAAGTCTAATCAATGTGGAATTAATTGGTCTCCAATACTAGTTGTGAAGTCAAATCTAATTATAAGGAGGATTTGCAAACTGCAATAAGTCAGACAGATTGAAAAAAACCCAGCCAAAATGAAACTGGATTCAACTGTTGCCTTGGTAACCTCAAAAGACTCCCATCAAACAATGACCGACAAGTACCACAAACTAAAAAAAACTCAATCCAGTGCAGCAAGAACATAAAGAGGAAACACACGGGCACCACCGTGTTGGAAAACTGACGGTGTGTGTGTGTGTGTGTGTGTGTGTGTGTGTGTGTGTGTGTGTGTGTGTGTGTGTGTGCTGCATGAATACCATCAACACACTCTTGGCTTTGTTATAAAGAAAGACAATTTAAACGCAGACATTCCCAAACAAATGAAATTGCACAAATGGCGCAACATTCCCAAATATATGAACAAGATACCAACTGGGCTCACAGCCCCACCGCGCGTCACGCCAGCATCCAGTATCATTGTTTCCATTAAACTGCTACCAAGTGACATTATCCAGATGACTGACAGTGCGAGATAAGCCTCCAGTGAAATACGGTCTCTGCCGCCCGAAGCGTCCCCAGCTGAATGGTGTCCCTTGAGCCTGACTAAACCCTTCATGTTCTATTCACCCCTGGTGGATGGATGCAGACGGCAGGACGAGCCCAGGCAGCTTGCTCCTCTTTAACAAGGCCTGAGAGCAGCAGACAAAACACCGGTCTAGCCTCTGTGTGAGAGCGGGGAGAGAATAACAAGGTCTTTTCAGGGAGGCAGAAAGGCGCATTAATTAGACTGCCAGTCTGCACTCTTCCTCGCCAGCTTAATGACCTCGAGGTCCATAAGGCAGGTGTTTATTTATTGGTGTCTGTGTGTGGATGTGTTTCTGTCAGGGACCGGATGGGAAGGAGATATAAATGAATGCCTTGAAGATCTGAGTGTGTCTTCGTTATTCACAGGGTTTTAGCATGAGGGGTGTACATGCGCTCCTTCGTACGGCAGCATGTGAATGCAAACTGGAGGGAAGTGTGTATTTGCACAATAAGCCGGTCCGACTTTACGATCTAAAGGATGGGTTAAACTTACTGATTCAACTCTGTTGCTTTTACATGTCAACAAAATAAGGCTCTGTGGTGCATTCAATGTGCGGTCACGTGTCAGTAAATTCTTAAAAGATACAATGTGGTAACTATATAGTACTTAACTTTAAATCTACATGGTGTAAGTCAGATTTCACAATTTCATTTGAATGACTTTCAGATGCATATGATGTCGTTATATTTCACTTTATATTATGACAGATAACAATACTTTTTAGGCAATTTCAAGATTATGACCCATGCAGACATTCTCTCTGTACTATACAGAAGGCAGAGGAGCTTGTGTGCTAATTAAGAGCTGATACTTGACCCCTTGTGATCTTGGTGGTGTTGAGGACGAGTTTCATTGCCTCGTGTATATTCACCTAAGAGCTCTGCTAGTTGAAAGGAAAGTAGTTAAATAATCCTGATTGACAGTTGTTTTTTTAACGAGGAGATTTTTGTTTTGCAGCTAAAACAGACTGGATACGTAGACGATGTTTAGAGGTGTTTTGCTGGAGCAAAAACAATAGAAGTTGCACTACTCTGTATAGTTTTGTACTCATTTTTATGTTTTTGCTGTGAAGCACTTTAGGGCTGCAATTCTTGTATGAAAGGTGCTATACAAATACAGAAAGTAATAACCAGAAATGACCTCATGAAAGCTGAAATAAACAGGTTGTCGAGGTGGACCGACAGGAAACGCCCACGCAGGTTTCTCAGGAGTGCACATCCAGATGTGGTGGAGAGCTGTCCAATGCATGCTGGGAAATATTCCTGCCATCTACCACCATGAAAGACATTAAGCGGGAAGAGAAAATTAATAAATGTAATTTTTCCCAGTTAAAAGGAGAAGAGAGAAGAGCTACAGTCTGAACGCTCGAGGTATGATAACGCTCATAAAGAATAGTCTGTAAAATACAATTACCACTCAGCGTGTTGTCACTGCGCAGGATCACAGCATTGCAGAGTTGCTCTATTACTCTCTAAGCTGACCTAATCTTTTGTAAATTAAGAAGACAAGTTGTTCTGGGGGATTTCTGGAGCCTGTTAGCCTCGACTAATTACAAGAGTTAAAATAGATGGTGCTTCACGCTCAAGCCGCTGAATGCCAAGAAGTAGTGATTGTGCAATAGAGGGAATCACCCGCCGAAAAATGAATCAGGTCACCGAATGACACAGTTTTAGTCCAAACTGCTCCACTTAGAAGATCTCTCGGGGACATAAAAACGGAAGAAGCGAGGAAGGGGATGCTGAGAGTTAGAGGAAGGAGGTTGAAAAGAGGAGAGAAGAGGGGGAAAGGGAAAGCCAAGGCGAAAGTGAGAGTGAAAAGAATGAGGGTGTATTAGCATTTCTGTAAAACTGCCATGATTTGGATTCATCGGGGAGCCACACTTCCAGCCCAATCTCTGCCATATTAACATCTTGTACTGGGACATCTCTGCCTCCAAAACATCAATCGCTGTTTTTGACATTACATTACAGCCACTTGTGCTTCTGTCGAGCACAGGCGTTCTGAGCAGCTTCTTATGATCGCATCAGTTGGGTTTGAGTGTGGGAGAGACCTCTGGTGTCTCGACGTGCAGTTGCATCCTAAAATTAAAAGGCAGCCCTGTTGGCCAACATCCACATGACCAAAGTGCAAGAGTATCCAAGGAGAAAATCACAAAGAGAGAAGCTGAAATAATTAACGCTCACTCCTGCACGTTAATTCACAAGTCTAAGTTTATATGGACTGCAGATAACACAATGAAGTATTTGTATTTTAGCTGCTACTGCCCTCTGTTGGAAATAACAGGTACGATCAGAGGTCACCGGTGAACAGCTGTGAGGGACTTTGAACTAAATATTCCTGCTTGCTCTTTTTATTTGTACATTAAAGTGTAATAAAGAGCACGAGACGCACAACAACTGTTTCAATCATAACACACAGAGCAAAGAAAGAGAGGCCTGTTCATGTAATGGTAATTCTCATTGTGTTAGAAATACTAAAAACTGTTTATAGTTGTTTTTTAAAGACGTCACACTTTGTAACAACATTTAGAAGTCTTCAGTTAAGAGTTAATGCATCAACAAAATATTTATAAAAGGTCGTAAATGATTAATAAGCGATCTCACATCCACGTCTGTCCAAAATGTCATCGCTTCGTCAGTTTATCCTGTTTGACATGTGCGTGAAATTGTCATAATTAGCGTACAAACTCTTTAATTGAGGCTCCCAAACGTATTTTGTGACGTCACACTGACCTTGATCTTTGACCCCCAAAATTCTAAATAAGTTCATTCATGATTCCAGGTGGACGTTTGTCCTCAAGGTGTTCCTGAGATATGTTGCTGGTGTGGAGGTGCTGGTGACTCCACGTGTGTCGTCTTTACCTTCATCATTTGTCATATATAATAGTAATTCAAAAACAAAAGTAAATGCGAATTAGTGAAAAGGGCGTGGTGAGCCTCATGCTGGAGGAATGCAGAAATGTTTGTAAATGACTCAGCAATATATTCACACAAACTTGAAGAGACTTGTATGCGCTGAATAGTTTACACACATCAATATGTATTACTTAAAGAAGGATCGAGTCATGGTGATAATGTGTGCATCTTTGTAAATGTTTAAAGGTTTACCCTCCCTTCTCTTCCCATCAAATAGCATAAATCTCTATAATGATCTGATTGCATACGGCCCTATTGCAGTGTGTACAACAGTACAGAGAGTATACACAACTGTACGCCTTCTCACACACACGGAGCACTCGCCGCTTCTTTGCACATGTGTTATTGATTTTTAGTTCGTTATGAAGTAAAGGCTTATGAATGACTCGTTATTACAAAGTGTTACCCTGAATTCTGAACATAATAGATGGCTCTGACAGCCTTTTGAAAGCAGCTTGTCGTATTTAAGTCTCCAAGTATTAAAGGGGCAAGGGTTAAAGTCAGGATTAGGGCTAAATGTAGCATTCTTGTAATGTATCAGTGTCCAATGAGATGTGATAGCTAGTGGTCAACATGTTGCACGTGTAACAACTAGAAAAGCAGCGACTCCCCCACTTTAGTTTTATCACTAATAGTGAGTATCTTTCAATGGAGCACCCGTTTAAAAACAACCTTTTTACTGTACAAACAAAAGTGCTGTGTCATCACGTAGCATGAGAGACAATGACACAATACAACTCATCTCTGCTGGTTTGACTGACAGCTCACAGATGCTCTGAAAGACAAGTCATGTGAGAGCTGATTAGACAGCTGACATTGTGGGAAATAGTTACCTGCTCTACAGAATGAGATGTGGGGGGGGGGGGGTTGGTAAGACATTTACAAAGCGCGCCTTGGTGTGGGCGAATCTGCCGGGCCGTATTGGCTCGATTGTGTAACAGTCAGCACGGCACTTGGCCACTGACACCTGCTCCAACATCCAAGTGTTGTCACAACTGTCGAAACCCGAACGCACACACTTACACTAACTCTACAGAGCACACTCACACACCAGCTGGCCTGTGGACAAGTGTATTAAAACTGCGAGTGTGTCAAATGCCTTGTTCTCACTTTCTGTTGTCTCAACATGGCACGCTGTTAGTCCACTGAAGGTCTAATCGCCAAGACATAAAGGCTTTTATCTGAGGCAGCGTGACGGGCAGCTGCACTAAACGATGTCCAGCTCAAGAGCACAACTGACTTTTGAAAACTGTACACAGGGATGTGCTGATTATATGTACGAGTAGGAAAGAAGAAAAGTAGAAGGGCAGTCGGAGAGCGTGCAGACATCGTCTCATCTCGTAATGTAAAATAATCTGTGTATCCACCCCCGTGGGTTCAGAATGGGTTATTCCGTTGCCCATGCTCCAACTTTACACCATGAAGATCAGGACAGTAGATTTCCTGTAATCCTGCTGACAAACAATAGTTAAATTACTATTAACTACACCTGGAAACATATTTCTGTATTTGTATATGTATTTGTATTGCGAGAGTGGGTCCAGTACCCCGTATATGGTCATGAAAACCGATTTGGTGTATTCCATAAAAATAATGTGAAGAGAATTTGCTAAAAAACAAAACAAACCTCTTGTTTTAACAAGTGTGATAAACAGCTGACTTCATAGTTTCTTTGTTGTTGTTTTTGAAAGAATGTTCTGTTACTTTTCCATATTTCAGTGGGAATCTTCCCTCCACATAATTGAGGCCTACAATTGAGATGACTTGCATTTCTTATGTAGTTCAAAACAAAGAAGACATTACACAAAGAATCAGTAGAATTGTTTGTGAGAAACCCTGAGGATTCGTAGCAGAAGAAATCAGATAATCTAAAGCTGGGTTTTCTTTTACCTTGCCACCTGAGTAAATAAAGAAGTTCTGATCTGACCTTGTGTGCGTAAACGCCTATAAAGTCTTCAAATCAAGGCAACTCAGAAAGAATGCTTTTAACGCGGCACGGTGTGATCATGCGGTGGAGAGTTTTGGACCTTGTTGATGCACAGCCGTGATACGGTGCACACTGAGGCCTTCAGTGGGGAAATGGTGGGTGATGTTAACCGGACAGCTTTGGGCCAGAGGCAGGACAAGACTTGAGAAGGTTTTAAAAAAAGGCAGCTAAAATTACAAACTGGCATCAGATAAATTTAGAAGTGAAATGCTAAAACGCTCCTGACAGGATGGTGCGGCTGTCTTCTGTAAATACACATGTAATATACCTCCCACTCCACTCTCGGCAACTTCTGACAAACGAACCATCACTGGGTTAAGCATTATGTAAGCTGATATATTTGCAGCTTAGACATTAACATGACTAAATATACAACTGGGAAGCTAGATTTCAGCGTGTTGGCAGCTACCCTGGATGACCGCATATATACCAATACAGTGGAGTGAGGAGTCGTTTCTGTCAGTCTAATAACAGATGAATCGACTAATCTTCTGAGCTCTGTCTATACCACAAAGGTATCCTCAAACACACAAGGGTATATTTCTGGCAGGGGACAATTCAAGTCCAATCACTGGCTAACTACCAGTTATATCCAATTATCAGTCGCCTATGAAACGGGGAGGCATAATAAAATACACTGGTGATTAAGTTACATCTCATTATAATGATAATTACTTTGAAATTGTGCGTGGAGCAAGGCTCGGGAGGTCCAGTCAGGGTGGAGGACATCCCTCTGTCGGCGGACAAAGGGAGTGGTCTAATAACGTGTGGGGGGGGGGGGAGAAGTGTGTGTGTTTGGCTGCTGCTTTTCAGTAATGCTTCCTAAACGGGGCACACGCGACCAAAGACAATAACACATCACTCCGGAAAATCGGTGACAAAAACAACGGACCAATACCCCCCAAAAAATACCAAAACAAGCAGAAAGCTAATGCTGCAACACATGGCCCCCAAGAAGAGTCGCAAACAATGGGCATGCTTTGTGCATATTAACATGGAGCCATTACTGTGGATGTATACGCATAGATGCTACGCAGCGCACTGCATAGTCAAATGATGCTCCTCCCTCCTTCACTTACTCATTTCAATTGCGCCATGCACATATTTATTTTTCACTCAGTCACTCCAGGGCTCCGTACTCGCTTTATTAACTCATTCATTCCTTCACTCGTTCATCTATTCACTCCTCCTCCCAGGTTTTATACACTTGTGCGCCATGTAGTACAACTCACCCTCTCATCTACGCCCTCCCTCTTCTGTGTCACATGAAAAAATAACTCATTCACTCCCTCCCTCCCTTCCTCTCTTTCACTCATTCAATCTCTCCTTGCTCACGAACACACTTAACTCCCCCACCCTCTCTTTGAAACACACGCGCCCACACCAAAAAACAAAACACTCAGTCATCAACTCACTGTAAGGACACAGGTGGAAACAGAGGGGCTGATATGTTCCTCAATAAATGTTACTTCATTTTATTTACACTATGTATCGGCTACAATGTACAAAACAAACAGGTAAGATGTAAAGGTAATAATGTTATTTTAACTAAAGTTCAAATGGGCAGTATCCCACTGTGGAGGACCACCTCTCTGACTAACAGCCTGCTGTTGTTTTTGCACCATTGATATGGACATAGTTATTATCCAAAATATAGTGTTCAATAACTCAGATAACCATGCCACAAAAGTCGGGGGAAAGCACTACTTCAGTGGATGTGACTTTCATATAGAAATCAAAATGGCGTTGCAGGGAGGGACACCAGACCTGATATTAAAATAAGAAATAAAACAGGAGAATTATGGTAAAGTTTGCAATTTAGGAGTTTTTTGTTGTTAAGGATCATCACCACATACCCTCATAAAAATGAGGAAAGACAAATGTCAAAGCTGTTATTGACTGTGGTCTGATGCGCCAGTTTGTGAACAAAAGAAAGACATCACTGCGCCCACTGTTGAAGGACTTTGGTTTCGGCTGCAGTCCCCCTTAAAGCTGGACTCACACCTGGTCACACAGCAGCCACTTACACCCCTGTCAAGAAACATGGTGATCAATTTTATGATCCGGAATCAGAGTCCCTGATCTTTGGAGGTGTTGGCAACTTTCCTGACAATGGAGCTCGAGTGGAGACTGCCATAGTGACGGTTATAACCAATTCTGTCCAAAAAACTGCAAAAACAGCAAACCCATCCGCCGTATTTCAACCTATATAAAGCCATATCCTCATCCCAAGTGTCCCCTGTAACTTAGATATTGTGACATTTAATTTATAGGAGGTTTAACAGCAAATAATCTCGACCACGTCACTCAAAGTCAATGGCCGGACTGTGTTAGTTGGGAAAATGTATCGATGTATTAAAAGCAAAAACGAAGACGGAATCCGTCCGAACCACGTGCATCCGTTTAAGCATAGATACAATTTCAATATGCATTGGATGATTTTGCCCGAGGTTCCGTCTGTTTGGGTCAATTTAACACGAATTGTGCAAAATTGTACACAGCCCGCATTACATCCAGCGGGTTTTCCTGGAATAAAAGTTGTTCGCCGGCGCGCACGAAGACAACAAAGTGTGTCCACGTGAAGCCCAATGTCTCTGCTATCAGCCCATAATGTTTAGTGGATCAATATTCAGCCGTAGCTTTTATATTTGTCAGGAGTTGGAGGATGAAGAAACACAAACGAGACGGCGCCAGTTCCATGGAGTCCGCTAGATCAGCTGCTGGCAGTTGGTGTTCTCAATCACGTCCGCAGATAGGCTTCATAGGCTCACCGAGGCGCCTGTGGAATAAGACACTTAAGTGATCCGGTGTACTGACGCGTCACTCTGTGTGGACCAGTGTGATATTATTTTTTACTGTGAAAGCAGTAAGTGAGGTATTGTCTGCCCACTCGGACTTTCTAAGGGAAAGCTTTATTTCTGGCTGTGCATATATTTCGCTGTTTCTGACGCTCCGGTGTACCAGCTGAGCAGGGTGAAATTACACCCCCTGGACTTTTTTTGTGAACCAACTCCAAAGAAAAGTCACCATGGCAGAGACGTCGACAACTCCAGCCAAATCCAAAAAGGCAGCCAAGGCCCAAGAAACCTGCTTCTCATCCCAAGTACTCGGACATGATTAAAGCGGCCATCGTAAAGTACGCCAGCCGGAGTGGAGCATCCCGGCAGGCCATCCAGAAGTACGTGAGGAAGAGCTATGAAGTGGGCGATAACGTCGATGTGCAGATTAAAATGGCCCTGAAGAGGATGGTGATAGCCGGGACTGTGCGCCACACCAGAGGCGTCGGCGCGTCCGGATCCTTCAGGTTGACCAAACCAGAGGACTCCAAAAAGTCAACCAAGGCACCGGTACTGGCACCTGCCAAACCAAAGAAGGCAGCGAAGCCCTCCAAACCCAAGACGGTAGCTAGCCCAAGAAGCTGCCCAAGACCCCGGATAAAATCAAGAAGACAGCTGCAAAGAAAGTGAGAAAGGTTGTGAAGAAGGCGACACCAGTGAAATCCAAAAAGACACCATCGAAGAAAGCCAAGGTAGCCAAGCCCAAGGCAAAACCAGCAAAGAGGGTAGCCAAGCCCAAGCCCAAGACCAAGACCAAGACAACCAAAAAGGCAGCCAAAACAGCAAAAAAATAAGTAAAAGGACAATATCAGAGACAAAGTCACTGTAAATACTTAAGGAAATGTTTTCGTATATGTATTATTTTTGTAAGGTCTCATGCAAACTTATGCTGTTTTTACCAGTAGTTCTCTCCATTGCACTATAGCCTATATATGCTGTAGAAATAATTGTGAGAATTTTTATTTGGCGTTAATAATTCTGTTTTGTTTGATCATTTGGATACATAAAGGCGAGACGAGGGTCTTGCTGAAGAGGGAAAAAAAATGTACATACAGTTGAACTTATGAATAGTTATTGTTAGTGCACGGGGTCATACTGAAAATACAAATGTGACAATGGTGAGCATTGTTGAGCCTTTACATTGTACAGACCATCGGCTGTGGACGTCAGCAAGATTTTCCTAAAGGCTCTATAGTTGTCATTCAAGCTCCATTCTGTAAATGTCCTCATGTTCAGACGACTCGTACTATACACACATCCCATGTTCAGTCACTTTTAAAGACTGTTTATACTGCAAATCAATAAACCTTTGTCATCTTCTACAAAATGTGTTGGTCTACTTATTGCGCGCATTTTACGCGTGCGTAATATGCCTAGTTAAGTGGATGGAGGGACTTTTGCGCATATCAGAGTATTAGGTCTATTGGAAATTGTCTTTTCCATTTTGATATATGAAGGCTAAATATATATATATATATATATATATATATATATATATATATATATATATATATATATATATATATATATATATATATATATATATATATATATATATATATATATATATATATATATATATATATATATAAAAACAAATTAACCCGCTGCATAAAATATCAGTTGATATGAAGACTGCATAGCATAATGGGGATATTTTATGAGTAAGACTAGGAGTGTTAAATATCAGGGTATACGACTACAATCCGGCACGGCGTTTTAATTACCTTACAAGTGCTTTAACAACTAATCATGAAAATGGAAAAGGGATTTGTAGGATACTTAGTGATACGCTTGTATACCATAGAGATTTTGTTGGGAAGCAAACGTGCATAAAAATAAAGTCCCTTAAGGGAATAGGGCGTTAGTAAACAAGGCCAAGAGATTCATTTGGGGGGGAAATGTAGTTCTCTGTAAAAAACTAATGTGTGTAGTACAAATAAAGTCCTGAATAGAGGATGTTAAATTACAGCAGTTATTTGTTTTGGTTTTTTTGGTTGTTCTAGCACATGAAACTACACTCAAAATCCAAACATCCCTTTCCCCCCAGAGGGGGGCTGCACATGAGCGAGGAGGCGGCTTTGCAGACACACCCAGCACTTCCTACCCTGCCTCTCACCTGACATGCAACACTGCCATCTTGTGGTATCTTGCAAAAGCAGGCGACTTCTCTTCACTGAAGTTAGGACTGAGATGTCAGCAGACAGACTGGAGTCAAACTGATGAAAGTCAAGATCTCACACACACACACACACACACACACACACACACACACACACACACACACACACACACACACACACACACACACACACACACACACACACACACACACACACACACACACACACACACACACACACACACACACACACACACACACACACACACACACACACACACACCTCTATACAGTGGTATGCATTACTATCTTTAAAGACAGGCGTCACAACTAACCTTATTAAAACAGCTTCAGGCTGGATGATCAAAGCAGATCCGGACATGACGAGGCATGTTCTTGCATGGCTATGTGTAAAAGGTTAGTAGTAATTGTGGCTGCGTCAACAGAGAGTAATCCAGCATGAGTTTTGACAGCACAGTAGAAGACTAACTTTGGAAATATTTTGTGATTAAGATATAGTATCTGGAATATTTAACAAGGTGAATATGGGGAGGAAAAAAAGGCACCAACTGTCAAGACATATTAACATGAAGCACAGCATTCATCCCAACATCCATAACGTCGTGTTTTGGGCAAAATGTCCCCACCCAGTCTGGTCTGGTGTTTTATTAAGCAACTAAATCAGTTCAATGTCAGTAAGAAAAAAACAGCCATATTTTAAAAGTCACAGAAGTGTATTCTGCAGAAACAGCAGGTCCCCAGCTAAAGTAAGCGACAGAACGTACATGACATGAGTGACTCATGTTGGAAAACAATGCAATGGCAGATTATGCAACAAGGTCAAAGTGTATGCACAGTGTCAGGAGTATGTGAATAGAATACAATCACAGATCATCAACCTATTTCAGTCTCTATCAAAATCAATGAATCGCATTTCAATACGAGCAGAAGGAAGCAGAGTGGAAACAGATTCATTTGACCAGATTTTTCTTTTAACATTTTGTCATTTTTAAGGATCGCTTGGCCTCCTTTTACAGGAGAAAATATTTCCTCACTTCTTGCGGATGCACAAATAAACCATTCTTCGTCATGCACACCTCTCCCTGCCGCAGAAGATCAGTCGAGGCCTTGCTGCTAAAAACGTTTAAATGTTTCATTTTCAGGCAAAATAATACACCTAAGGGCAACTAACATGCTATGCTGACATATTGCTGGAGTCATTTGGCAAATGAGAGATAACATCTAGTATTTGTGGTCAGAAGGAAGAGTGTAGTTCATTGGAGATTTCCAGCAAGAGATTCAGTGGAAGCCAATCAGGATGTTTCTCTGTTCAAAATGCTCCATGTGCTGTCCCCTTTGGTTCATCAGTCTACTCAATTTGGCATTTTTCTATATGATATTTAGGAAACACTGCATGTATATAAAAACCTCTCCAATCTCACCATCAACACTTCACAGATAATTGAGGGGAAAGCAATAGCCTCCCCTTTAATAAAGCACCTGTTTGGATGTGAACAGTTCTTCATGTATCAATGCGCTGACAGGCTAACTCCTACTTAACCTGGTTGAGCAACATAAGGCAGAAAAAGCTGGACACCGCAGCGTGGGGAATAATATGATCACTAGCCTCCAATTGCTTTTGGACTGTTGCGATCAAGTGACTCAGAGAGGACAAAGAGATTTGAAGAGTTTCCTGGGAGGCTTAGAGGTGAAAAGTAAAATGATGCGAATCTTGTCTCTGAGGTTCGGTCTTGATGGATGGATTGATGGAGCGTCAGGCTGAAAAAAGAAAAGAAAAAGCTCAGCAGGTTGTTGATCATTTCAGTCTGGCGACGGCTCTGTAGATGGCAAAGCCCAGAACTGCAACCACAGCCGAGCCCAATGCCACTCTCAGCCAGTATGATGTGTTGCTCATGTCTGAACCATTCAGGTGTCTAGAGAGTGGAGGGAAACACATCGTAAAGATCAGTCACACAAAGCAACGCACAGCTAATACTATCAGCAGAACATCTAAATCACTGATCTGTATATTTCACAGGTTTATAATGATGTCTGATATTACTTAGGAGTAGTTGGTCTAACTAGAACGTACGGGTATACTGCTGCCCAGGCGAGCCTGCTGTAGATGTTCTTGCTGGTGGAGTCGAGGAAAAGGCTGGAGAAGGGCAGCGGTGGAGGCAGCTGGTGCTTATAACAGAACTCGGCTGGAGTCATCCCGTGGAACTGCTTGACCTCAGGAAGGTCCACCTTGGAGGCGACCAGCACACATGGGATGTTGCTCTCCATGTAGTGTTGCTGAGTAAGAAGAGAGAAAAGCAAATCTACCTTGTTTTCAAGCCGGTGATGATACAATTCAAGTAACCTTTAACGTAATCGATTGTTAATGAAAACTGAAGAGATGTCTAAATCACTTTCATCATGTACACAGATCTGTCAAAGTGGCCGGCTGTGTGCAGAGAGCAGCACAAACTGATGGGCAGCCTAAATAGCATACACTAAAAATGATAATGAATGAATCTATAAATGTTCCTGTACTTTTACTGTGACTGACCTTGTATATACTGGCACAATAGTCGAAGGAATGTGGATCACTGGTGTCATACATGAGACAAGCAACATCACAGGAGGCGTCTGATGCCTTCAGGAACTCCACCTCCACATCCACCTCATTGAGCTGCACAGGGGAGAAGAAGAGTGTGGTACTCAAGCTTTAGTCAGGGTCAGAGGTTAAGGGTCAGAGGTTGAGATTAGGATAGGATCCACTTACAATAAGGTACTTCTCCTGGTTGCTGACTTGGACCGTGTTTATGGTATAGGGGGAGAAGGCACTGCTGGAATTTCCATTATTCTGTCGAAGGCAACACAGAAAGAAAACAAAAACAGGAAACCATCAATACTTAGCATTAACAATGTTGACTAGTACAAGTTTATCACATTTTAATAATGCACCATTTCATATTTTTAGCTCCAGACTAGCAGATGGTGCCATACCACAACGCTGCGGCCCACAAAGGCCTGGAGAAAGGCTGTCTTGCCCGTCCCCCGCGGTCCGATCACCTTGCAGAGAAACACTGACCGCTGTGTCTGGCGCTTCTCCAGTTCCACCTCTTTCTCCTGTGTTACTGCACATACAAACCAGCAGAAACACTAAATATAAACACAATGCACAAACACACAGGGCGGCCATTCTGCCAGATAGTATTTGACTAGCTTAGCTTAGCAGCAGCTACAGCTGAACCCCTGCCTTACCTCACCAAATGGTACAATTAAAAGTAGTTCTTGCTTTTCAATTTCAGATTTTCCAATTTTCACTACTTGCAAGGTGAAGTTAGAAATACGGGCATTTCTACAGACTACAATAGATCTAATTTACGAGCTTATCATTTCCCAGGCAATATTATTAATAGCCAATTTAGAGGAGGTAGTTCCTGCACCAGCTAAGAAAAACAATCTGCCACATCAGCTGTTTTTTCAGTTCTTCTACACAGCATCAATTGAGTCTGTTCGCTCCCGTTTGATTCGTCTTGGCCACCAAACAGAGCATAGAGCTTACAGCCCGGCCTGCAGAAAATATCACTTATGCTAACCAGTTTATCCCAGAAGAATTGTAGCTGCTGCATCTCAGATGTCACCAATAAAGCTTCTGTATACGTGTTGTTATAAAAAAAGGAAAGTATTTTCCCCCTTAACAACTCGTTAATCAGTAACCAACACTCTCTCTGGGTTTGAAATATATTAAAGGCTTCTTAATTGCATTACATTTATTTCCCAATAAAGTCAAATCAGTATATTTTATGATTATTTTAAGAGATGTCTTGAGGACGTTTTCACAAGATAACACAATTAGGTTTAGAACATTATGCAGGTGCACACTGTGTACGTGCATGTCGATACGGTATGCGTTAGGCAACACGACATCCCAGAGGAAACAAGAATATAATAGTCAGAAAACATTTAAATTAAATGGGACTAAAAGATAAAATAATTGACAGAAAATGAAAAAAAAGGATAAAACACAATTTTAGATCCCAACCACTGATGGAACACAAACTGTAGTTTGGCCCGAGGGTACTTAAATCAAGAGGGTTTATTTCCTGTACAGTAACCATTTAGGATGTCTGGGACTCATCTGTCACCGCTCTATACTGTCAGACTTGACTCGATTATTCATCAGTCTAAACTGGACTTTGTCAGCCGCAGCTATTGTGGCACTAGATGAAAAACCAGGCGTTTTAGACTTGGTCATCCAGAGGTAATGAATGTCTGTACCAAACACTGTAGCAATCCATCCAACAGTTGTTGAGATATTTAACTCAGGACCAACATTTTAGACTGATAACCCAACTGACATCGCCTTTGTTAGAGAGATACTAGCATGGTTAAAATAAATGTTTGATAACAATTAACATCAATACTACTTAATGAAAGGTTGATTCAGCACCATAGAAACACAGGAAGTGTGCACATGCTACAACCAGTAACTAGTCCCCTTGTTAAAAGATCTGTGTTAATCTCCGTGGCCTCTCTTGACATCTACAGCGGGGTCACCTTAGACGGAGACAGAATGTGTGTGATTAGCAGTGAGACATATTACATCACCCTTTCCAATATCGTCCAAGCGTTCCTGCCTCAGACGGTCACGAGTTCACACACAGTGTGTCTGCACAGAGACACTACTACCATACAAGTACCAGCTCCTTATATTAGCTCAATCACTAACTCATCACATAATCAGTAATCAATATTATTTTAACTAATGCTCACAAGAAAAACAAAATGTAAATGATGTGTGGAGAGTGCTTTATATTTCAAACCATGCATGCATGCGTCGACACACATGCAATTCACAAACACAAAGACAAATGTACAAGTGTGTAAATCTATTAGGCAACAGCGGACAGGATTATAGAGTAATCCTCCTACGGAACAGTGTTTAACTATGAGACAGGGATTTAAGTTTTTAAAGAGGCTGTACAGTGTGTCCCAGTAACTTCCATGTTCCATAGGGAGATGCTCTCGACCCGTTTGTTTGGATTGCCTACAATTAACAATTACACAAACACACACCTGTGATTGCGGCAGTCTGTGACTCCTGCTCAGTGAGGATAGGGTAGCCTAGGTATCCAAGGTGTTCCAGGCAACGGTGGATGTCAAAGTATGCAGAGAGCCTGCATGTGAAGGGATTGACATACATGTGACCTTTGAACGGTGCACAAAAGTGTAAAGCTAGTGCATGCAATCACTTAAAATCATCAACAGTCGTGTGAGATACGTACGTCCACTGACAAAGGTAGCCGTGGTTAGAGATGTAGCCCTCGTCTGTGGTTGGGACCGTCATGTAGACCTCTGCACCCCATGGCATGTAAGGACAAACACAAAACAGGTTCCTAAGCTCTGCCGGTGACAGGGCTGAGTCTTTGTCCTGAGAGGAAAAACAGGTCACTTTGTCAAAACAAGAAAACCCTCCATTATTGAATATGGCGTTTAGAAAACTGAGAGCCGCAACTGGATATTTACAGCATCTTTTCTCCAATATATTAAACACTGAATCATTGTATACAGAAAATTACATTTCCCACAACATGTAACTGTTACACATTACTGTCCAGTGGGACATTGTGACAGGCAGCTCAGATTGCTACTCACTTCATCGTACTTGTCAAACAGCCGCTGGAGGAACTGGTGACCTAATTGATTGAGCTCTGTGGTGCAGCCGACAGAAACTTGTAGTCTGACGAGAGAAAAACAATATTTGGATATTTAGATACTCCTGACTAGTGTGTACAAACATAACAAAGCCAAAAATAAATGCAGGAGGAAATACGGCACGTTTGAGATAGATGACCGTGTAGAATATGGAGAGAGTTTAGTCTCTAATACTATTGCAGTATAACCTGTCATAATACTATAGTGAGCAGCAATATGGAAGTTTACACTTGAATTGACAGATACAGTGAAATAGTGTCACTACACATACTCAGGGTAAAGGTAATCATCAGTCAGCTCAAGGTTGTCGTCATATCCAAACTTCCTGAGTATGGTCCACGTGGTTTCATGTCGGCCCCTCTGGATAAATAATGTATTAAGGAACAGGAAACCTGAAAACGAGGAGATATAATACTTGGCCATTAGTTGAATGGAGCCTTGCAACAACAGCGTTTAAAGTTACACGTTCTCATTCGTAAAGGATTTTTACCATTTAGGGTCAGGCCGTTGTCCTGCACCCCATCGCTGGTGTTTTTCCAAACTACTGTCTTCACATCTTCTAAGGCTTGAGGTGCCAGAGGGTTCCCAAAACAAGATTTCTACAAAGAAATATGGATGAATATGTTTAATATAGCACACAAAAGAGTTTTGCTTCCACTAATACCTGACAACACATGATGTGAAGAGTTTTTAACTGGCTGACCTGAAAGCAGTTGAGTTCAGCGTCACTGAGGATACGGTCATTGTCCTTGTCGGACACGTAGAATATTCTGCTAAGGGCTCGGACACACAGTGGTTTAAGCTGGAGAAGAATATTGGAAGACAAAAATCTTATCATTTTTCAACCAATCATTTGCATGCACATACAATATGTAAATAAGTGGACTGGGACACGCTGACTCCAGAGTTAAGATCACATTTACAAAAATGGCTTACCTGTTTGTCCTCAGGGTCATAAAGAGGGGCGGTGGGGTGAAGAACTGCCTTTTGTGCATAGTAGAACAGCTCGGAAATGTTTTTCAGGTTCTTTGCAGAACACTTGAAAGAGAAAAACAGCAGGAAGAACATTTCAGACACAATTATCTAAGCAATCTAAAAAGGCCAGATTAAATGTGCACGTGTAAATATTAGTATTAAACGCTGCAACCTTGTGTGTATCTCAATGCTAAGGTTAGCAGGTGTGTACAGACTGCAGTAATTAGCAGACTGGATACGTCTGTGAGTGAGTTCAGTCTCACCTCAACACATGTCTCAATCTCAGAGAACTGGTTCATGATGGGAAGAATGGTTTCCATTGAGCTCCCACAGCGCAGATCAGACTTGTTCCCCACGAGAATGATGGGAACTCTGATAGAACACATGGAGACAGGGTGTAACTCAATTACAGACACACCGATGCAATTTTCTTGGCCGATTCCGATTTTCTTTCTTTCTAAGAACTACAATTGACAGAATACTCAAATATGCATTTCATTTTCCTTTTTGGGAAATTAAAATTTGATGTTCCGAATAAAACATTGACTGTTAAATAACTTACATTTACTCCAAAACGGCACCAAGTTATAGGACCTTTTCTCGCTCAAACACACTTCAAAAAGTGAAAATGAACCGCAGTATATCCCACTTTGTTTCAAACATGTTTTACTTTCCCAGAAGAAAACAGGCGCAACATATCTATACAACAACAAATGTTTCTAAGGATGTCTCCACGGCTTATTTTGGACTTGCAGGCGTTACAAATTGCGAGCTTTATGTCTTCTTCACTCACTCTTCACTTCCACAGGTGACCTGTGTGTGTGTGGCTGTACTGTGTGCCACAGCTGCAATGCCCCTGTGTGAGCGACATGCATTGTGTGTGTGTGTGTGTGAGTAAAATAAGTTTTAACCAGTGGCCGATCGGTGCATCTTTACTCTCAATACAAACACCATCTTGGTTTATTGTGTGACGACAGGTATTCCTGCAATACCAGCTATACACACACACAAACATAAACAGCCGATACATACTTGTTCCCTTTCTCTGCGTCTCCGTTAACTAAAGGTATCCATTTAGTTTTGATCTGAAAACAGATCAAAGCAGAGACAAGTGCGATTTGTATTTTAAATGCATTAAGTAAACGTGATATACAGCATGTGGAACGCTTGTACAGTGCAGTAAACCAAGTAGCAGGTTAATTACCTTGTCTATTGTGTCCTCGTTGGTGACATCATACACAACACACACCACGTTAGCCTGTGTGGGTTGGAGAAAGAACAGCTGTAAGGGATTCACTCAAACTTGTTTAACTTTTTATTAAACTACTTGAGAAATAATACTTAATTTCATGATACTGCACAAAGAAACTGGACAAGACAAAAGAAAATAAGAACGGAATGATGACTTCCAGGTGCCCGTTGCAAAGTGCAAAATAGTTTATGTAGAAAAATACATGGAGCTAGAAAGCGGATATGAAAAAGATACGGATGTTTATGTTGCATACTTGTTAATATGGCATAAATGCAAGGCCTCCTAGAAATATAACTCTAGTCTTAACAAAATTGTGGCAAAGCTCAGAAACAATTCCATTCATTTATATGGCTCTAAATTGCTATTCCTAATGAGGGGTGGCACAGCATTGCTCAAGCCCAATCAACCCTTAAGTGCATCTGGTTTTGATTTAAATTGTTAAAAGTGATGATGTTCATTAGTGCTGTATGGCGTACTTACCTTGATGATCTCATTTCTAAGGACTTCATCACTCTGCTCTGTTTCTGTTGAGGACAAACGTAAACAAATCTCAAATTCATGATAGTCAGACCATCATGCTCCTTCGACAAACTGCACACAAACACAGAGGACTGAGTAATGGTGGTGTTAGCCTTCAGGTCGTGTTACCTGAGTAGTCCACTATGTGTGTGGGCACCTTCTCTGGAGTCACGTCAGCAGGGATGGTGATCTCTTCAGCTCTGAGGGGAACCTGTCGGAGATTTGCAGATCACAGATAAACTGTCAGCCATTACTTAATCAGGCTACAGCCTCCCATAACACAAACACATATTTTCTATTTGGCATGGACATAGTTACAGTTTTTACTAAACTTTGCTAGGCAATTGTCAAACTACTATGTACCTACAATCTTACAAATTTGCCAGCAAGTGCACTGAAACTAAAAGAAGCTTAAACTTACACCAAAACACAATACTGGCAACATGTACATAGAAGAGCAGGCTAATTTCTCTAGGGAGACCATTTTGGATTTTTATTGTATTGGAATCAGTCAAGCAGCCCAACCACAATGGCAGTATGAAACAAGTTCAACTAACATTATAATTATGTATTGTATTTTGTATAAAGAGTGGAAAGAGCTGTGCATATTGCAAAGGAAAACTAAACTTTTAATAGCTTGCACACAGTGAACATCACCAAGCAACAATTTGTTTACTGCACACAAATGAACCAGTCTGCTGAGCACAGTGGAGTAACTGTGGCCCTAATAAGCAAACACTGTTCAATACAGTCTATAAAGGAGGGAGGTGGTCAAAATACCACCTGATTTCATGGACATATCCTCCAGCAACAATTAGTTTTAGGTAAAAACAAAGCAGAGGTGAACTGACTCTTACCTCTTCTGGGAATTCCTCTCCAACCAAAGACATGATGAGTGACGTCTTCCCCACCTTGGCTGTTGGAGGAGAAAACATGAAGAGGATGAAGAGGATGAGGAGGATGAGGAGCTGCCAGAGAAAGACTCAAGGATCTCATTTGGCTTGTGTGATGAAGTAAAGTGTCTAAGTTAGTACTTAAATACTCTGATGTGCTGCTCGTTGATACTAACGTTAACGTTAAATTAAACAGACACTAATAAATGTTTCACTTTCAATAAATCATGGTCATAATTTCAGTTAAAATAAGTAGGTAACGCTAATTTACGCCGAATACGTCAACTGTTCTACCGTTAGCGTGAAGTAGTTTATAACGGCCAGTCTGCAGCTACCGTTAAGTTAACGTTAGCTAACATGTCAATGTTGTTTAACTAACGTTGAACTTATAAAATAGCAGACAATTTAAGAAACAGAACATCTGTTTATTGTGTAATGTGGATTTCAGTGTACGACAGATGATAAGTTAACCAAAAAAACACGTTTACTAACTTATCGATGGCAGCTAACTTCTAACCGTTCACAACTTAGAAGCAAAGTTACTCTGAGCTAACGGTAAGTTAGCATTGCGGAAATAAACACTTGGAGGGCGGCCAATTCGTAAAAAAATACTATTTTATCTGATAGAATATAATTGGTGCAGACATACATTTCGCCTTTAAGACAGTTATCGCCACCATGCCACCAGGAGTAACCGAGGTAAATTCAGCTACAAGTTCGTACGTTAGCTACAACAGCTAATGTTTGCTAGTCTTTTAGCTTGTGGTTAGCTGTCAGTGCGAATGACTTACGCTCCCCCAATAAGAGTATCCTGACGTCTTGTTTCATGTTTCCTTTCTGTTTGACGGACAGTCAGACGCGCTGCGGTGCTACAGTGGCATTTATCTTTCATTTGAATGTCAAATTTCTAGATTAAATCAACTGTGTGGCTCTCCACAGCGATATGCACCCAAGGTGAAACCATATCATTCCGGTTCACAGAGAGGAGCCGTGAAAACACGCCCTCTGCTGGCCGAAGTGACACCCTGCTGCTCGGGTTTACTTCACACGTGTCTGCACAACAAACACAGTGGAAGTGAAATACAAATAGTTAGTGGCATAGAGTCGCATCAAACAGTAAATACACTTTGCAATATGCTAACTTCAAAATTGTACATGAATGCAGCTCTTCAGTATATGTACTTTTCTGTCCAAAATCTAACCCCATTAGCCCCCAAATCCTTGTTTAATCATTTACTGTAACAATGATATAGATATAAATATAAAACAAGTTACTAAGCTTACTGAAGACTTACCTCAGTACATGTTATTACACCTCCTTCTTCTTAGCAGTGAGGTGATTATTCTTACCGAGTAAAGTAATCCCTTATAACGCTACCATTTCCATGTAATTATATATATATATAAATAAATACAGATAATGGTCCTCTGCCTGAATCTTAAAGATGTAGCCCTATGAGGGTCAACGCTTGTTGAAACAATTTGTTTCATCAAGCTTTTCAGATTCTGAAATCTGAGTAAATAAGTAACTATAATTTATAATAATAATAAATGGTTTGTAGCAGCAATATCAAATTTGGGAAATTACTGTCTGAAATGACTGGGGTCAGTTTTGACACCTGGATCTCCATCTTTCCTCAACCAAACCTCCACTTCTGCTTTAGGAAAAGCAACAGATTGTCAAAATTGGGGTTCGTTGTGGAGTCCATTACAATGAGTTATGTGTATTATACAACAATCTCCAAAGAACAACCAAGAAAAGAAACAGAGATGATCATTTGAGCTCTCAACAGCTTTGCTTACATCTCAGTAGGATGTGTTAATTTATGACCCGTCAGTAATGTTTAATAATTGCCCTCTTTTCCACAATTTAATTAGTCTCCGTGGCAATATTATTTCCTACTTCAACCTCGTCTTGTTTTAAATTAAATGATCTCAATCTCCTGAGACTGGTTTGCATATTTCTTTAAACAGAGAAGTGAAGGAGGTGGTATCGATTGTTTTTACATTCATATTTGTAATTACCCCTGTAATACTTCTTCTCTATATGTCCTTCATTGCATTGTTCCGCATTAGTATTTATTATCTAGTGTGTATGCACCATTTCTGAATACTGAAGTAGCAGAAACACTGACAGAAGAGTCACTCAGTACCTGTCATTCAAAGTGAGAAGCCTGAATTCAAGTCCTTGTATCAGAAATTAACATTTTGATTGTGTCCGTCAAAAAAAATGGAAACTTGAGAAGAAACATGCAAAATCATCGTTCTGGTGTAAAGACAAGTACAAATACAAATGTCTTCGGCTGTAGCTGCCCCTCTAACATTGTTGGAGTCATCTTAGTCACAGATTGTTGTTTTACACGCTGCTTTTTATTTAAACCCCACAGCCGCCCACAAACCATGATTCTATCTACCAGTGAAACACAGTAACATGACAGCAAGTGTTAATCACTCATCATTATACACATTCTAACTCACAGTAAGAACAACTCAAATAAATAGTCAAACATTAGAAGTGACAGGACACACAAAACAGTTCCTTCAACAAATATGTATTTTAAAACCATACATATACAAAATAGAATTCCAGAGTGGCAAATATTACAAAAAGCTTCTCCACAAATTACAACTACTTCTCTTGGAATTGATAAAAAATAAATAAATATGGAACAAAAAAATTGCATAAAGTAACAATTTAAACTAGGCACGTGTGAAAGAGAATAAACCTACAAGGTTTGAGGTTCAAAAACACATGTGGGGGCCCTCAGAGGCCCTTCACCTCCCACAGCAGGATCTCATTATAAGCTACAGTGAAAAGAAGCTTCCCTGAGGGAGAGAAGTGACACGTCTGCAGTGAGTCACTGTGCTGCAGGAAGTCCTGGAACCTGCCGCTGGTCCACTTGATCAACTTCAACACTCGCTCTGATAAGAGATAGACATATAGTGAGAAATTAAAGCTCCAAACTTTCACTACTTAAATCTAAAACAAAGATCCAAGTTTACCTTTTGATCCCACAGCTATGAGTTGACCCGGAGAGGAGAGGCTGAAGCATGTGGCCCAGTCCGGCAGGGCAATCTTTTTAATTATCTGTAGTAAAAACAGGTTACAGACAGACGTGAACACAACATGTGCCTTGTACAGTTACTGGAAACAACACAGTGGTACAGAAGCAGTGGGCACTGCGGTACCTGTTTCTTTTCCAGGCTGTAGAAGGACAGCTCTTTCTCTACTCCATAGCCAGTGTAGACCACCAGGCTGGGGTCTGCAGGGCAGAAGGCAGCCAGGCTGGGAGGTGGGCTGTCATCCTACAGCACAACATGTTTACAAATATATAAGATGTGCAAAGGTCAAACATGGACAGAGCTTTATTTTGTAAAATAAGATACATACATCAAGCACTCAACAGTTGGAGAGACATTTCTAGTCATTACCATGTACTACTACTTAAAATACAGACGGTACCCCAAAATAGGCCGGAGCAGGAAATGTCAGCCAGTCAAGCAGATCACATTTGTCCTTCAACCAATCAGCAGCCCACACACTGACACGTCTGTCAGCACTGGCAGCCAACCACATCTCTTTTCCTTCAAGTCCCAAATTCTTACACTGAGGATTAAAGAACAAAAACAGCTTCAGATACGTACTAAATTAAAAATGTCATAAAATTACTAAAGACCCAACAAAGGAATTACAGAGAGCACTTGTGCGCTGCAGCAGTGGAGAGAAGAGATGTGGTTTGTATTCCAGTACATTTAAGGAAATGGAAGGTTGATGGAGAATAAATCTTCAGGGGGCAATAACTCAAGTGTTTGCTGTTGCAGAAACACCTCAGCGCTGAACTCTCAGGGCCGTATTTTGTAATTATTAACTTTAAATTGTTGCTCATCAGGGTCTATTCTAACATCCCTCACTGTTACTAATGTGCTGCCATGTGGAGCTCTGTTAAAGCGTTACTCCTTGATGTGGTTCAGTGAGCTGACCTGTTCATTCACACACTGGATGTTGGTAACCGGCGCTCCTTTGTGGTCCCGGATGACACGTATAGTCGCTCCATTCACCGGGCTGCTGACAGATACCAGACCATTCTTCCCCGCTGAAAGGATCACATGACCTGCAGGGGTCAAAAGGAGTTAAAGAGCAAAACTGGATGAAACGTAGCAGCTTCAATATAACATTTCATCATGAAATAGTAGTACAATCATTGTAAATACAGAAGATCTCTCACCATCAGCAGAGTACTGGATGGCAGTGACAGCCACTTGATGGGGATGGAGCTTCATCTCCATCTCTGAGGAAGAAAGCCTGAAGATCCTCAGGGTCCCATCGCTGTATCCTCCAGCCACACACGCACTCTCTTTACTGGAAGAAGGGCTCCAGCATACGCAGCCACAGGCCTGACAGAGAAAGACAGGAGGGGGTCATATTCAAGGACCACCAATCAGTGTAATTAATTCATTTATTCAACCTTTATTTATACTCGAGAGATCACTCGGGGCGACCCTCATTTAGAATGACATCGAGTCAATTACAGAAACAAAGAAAAAGAAAAACAACAAGGAAACAAGGAGATATACAAACACCAACCAATATAAAAATATTCTAAAGATAATTCAATTAGGGAAAATGTGATGGATACATTCTGATATTTAAGGTGTAAAATAAAATACAGTATGTAAAAAAGCCACAACATTTTGCAATAAGGATGGATCATTTTATAGATTCATGAAAAATAAAATACAATTATAAAGTAATAGATGGGAGATTTATATATATATATATATATTTATATATATAAATGTATATATATATATAAATATATATATATATATAAATATATAAATAAATATATATATATATATATATATAAATAAATATATATATATATATAAATAAATATATATATATATATAAATAAATAAATATATATATATATATATATATATATATAATATATATATATATATAAATATATATATATAAAATCTCCCAACTATATATATATATATATATATATATATATAAATATATATATATTAATATAGAATATTCCTGGTTGTTCCCTCACCTGGTTGAGCACCTGAAACTGAACCACCAGTTCGTTGCTGGGTGCCGACCACACCCTCACGCTGCCGTCCTCGCTGCAGGTGGCAAAATGTCTCTCGTCGGAGCTAAACACCACATCATTCACCTGGACAGCACAGAGGAGTACACACAGACGATGAATGTCAATCCTGGATCACCATGTTAATATTAGCAGCTCAACAACCGCACAGAGCTTCCTCAGAAGTCACTTCAGGTCATTTTCATTCACGTCTCATCTGTTTTTTTTGCTACACTCTCCGGCTGCATTCAGAAGGTTTCATTTGTGTAAAGATTCACCTCTTGCAATCTTTGTCTTGGTGTAAATAACACCAGACCTTTGCCAAGTAAGTGAATAAAAACTAAATAAATTGGAAACAGTTGCATGTTGATCCTCTCATTCAGTAAAACCATTACTTGGAACTACAGTTATTTTGCATTTGCATGATTTTGTAGATAAGCCCATAAGTCTAGGAGCCCTAGTGGCACAAACACACTTATTTTATCTGAGATGTATTATTAACATCTCATTAATCAAATGTTTTCAGTCCATTATAGATATATTTTAAAATCACCCCGACGTGGCCTTGTCATCAGTTCATTAAAATGCCATTTATCATTGCTAATTGCTTCCCTGCGGTTTCCTTGATTTAATTTCCTGCTTCAAACCGTTCCGTCCATCTGCAAATTGATGTAATATGAAATACTCTCATTCCTTCCTTTCCTGTGTGATTGGCAGGCCATTAATGAGATTTTCACTGCAGACATTTGGATTTTCAGGAAAAGCAGATTTAAGTTCTCACATTAATGATGTCTGTTTTACTAAAGTGTGCAAGAGGGTTCCCCACACTGCATTACATCAGAGGAGGCTGTAGCATTAACCTTTATATAGAGTATTTAATAAATACTGCACTGTGCTACACGAAGGGCAGCGACACACACCTACAGTCAGAGTGGAGGAAAGATATGCAGATTTAGTGCAGGACACAGTGCAGCTCTTTTTTGGCAGCAACAACCGTTTTTTCCAAATAAACTGAATTGGTATTGATACTATATTTATTCATTACTCATATTTGACTATTATAGTTAAATCTTTTGTCAGTCATATAACTACGGTTAACAGGTGTAACATGCCATGAACCGATGAGCATTGTGCTCAACAACTTCTCTCCCAGTTATAAGCTGTATGTTCCAGCTCCCTGCTGGAGACACAGGATGTGCATAAGTTACTTTTCATTTCCCAAAGCTCACACTGGTACCTTGGTCTTGTGCCCGCTGACCAGCCGGATGCTGCTGTTGTCTGACCAGTTGATGTACCAGAGGGTTCCCGCTGTGGTGCCAACGATGCCCATGTCCATTGTGTTATCAAATGCTGCACTGACCATTGTCCCGTCCAGCATTATCTCCTGCTCCAACACCACCATGGTGCCACTGAGGGACACGCCAAAAACAATGAGCCCATTATTGAATCTAGACATGACCACTTTCAATCTTCCGTTTCCCGTACCTGTGTACTGTGTGTGTGAACTGTATCAGGATGCATTCATCACATAAGATAAAGAAAAGATATGGCGCAGGAAGAATCATCAGAGAACGAGCTACAGACCAGAGACTGTATATATATATATATATAACTACAGACCTGTCTTCCCCACTGCAGACCTTTTCCTGAGGCTTCACACCCTGCACAGCTTCTACCTCCCACAGTCGCAACCAGCGGGTGTTGCTGCCTGTCAACAGACGATTCCCTCGACACAGCAGCACTCCTACATGAAGAAACAAAATCCATCCTATTACGATTGATAGAAGCCCCGGACCAGAAAGTAAGACGCAGGTTTCTAAATGACAGCAATGTTTTCGTCACATGTGACATAAAAAGCATCTCCCTAACACAACACAAGTAACTAGAAGAGAATAATACGATTGTGTATCATTTTGTGTAAGAACCATTTAGCTAAAACATGTTTTATTCAAATTGGATGGTTAGATTATAAAGAGAGTCCGTTTGTACCGATCTCTCCCTCATCAGCTTCCCACGTCATGAAGCAGCTCCGTGTGTTTACGTCCCAGACGCAAACGTGTCCTCGATTCGTGGCGGTGAACAGAAAGGAGTCCATGTGGTAGCACAGAGCCGTCAGCTCCACATCACCCACCTCTGCAGGTGCTTTCACCCTCTGGACCTGTGGAAGCGTGAAGGAGTGCATCATCCTTATGTAGCAAATGCAAACACCACTAAAATCTTTACCAAATTAAAAATGTTGTTCTGATGTACTAAATGAACTTGAGAAGACGTTATCACATGTTTTTAATCCAACATAGTGACAACTGTGGTCATTTACCTTGAGGTCTACATCCGAGCCATGCGTGTGGATGAGGCAGAAGTAAACCCCTTGGCTGCCCACACAGGCCAGCTGGCTGGATGCTGAGGGGCTGAAGGCGGCGTCATGGATCGGGCCGGACACACTCGCACTGGACAGCAGCTCTAAGGTCTTACTGCTCCACAGAGCCACCTGTGGGTCAGAGAAGTCTCCTGCAGGGCGTTGGCAGGAATCAGCGGTCAGTAGTAGCGGAGTTACTTGATTGGCCACAGCTGAGACATTTTCTGTATTTTATTCAATTATGTTAAGTGGCGCAAAACATCATTATGTATTCAAAAAAGTTACTACTAATGCAAACTGAAGATTTCCTTCTGCTGCAGCTTCACATTAAAAGCATTTAATTAAGTGACAAAACACAAGTACAATTGTATTATGAATTAGCCACAGGAAATGTAGGTTTTTCATAGAGCTTGATACTGAGCGCTATCGTTCATTAATAATGCGTCTACAAAACAAGACAACGGTCATTTTCCACATTTTTAGATTTCACGTTTGCTAACAGAACGATGGAAAAAGGCGAATTATTGCCAGACTTAAAATAGTAAAATAGTAAATAGAAAATAGTTTTGTTGCCCGTTGAACTCTGGGACGTGTAGTATTTAACCACATTTACTGTTACCAACAGTAAATAGTATTTCGCTAAATAAACCAGGACTGAAATCTTAACCATTGCCACTTTTAAACGCTGACTGATGGATGGAATCCAATTCATATTTTACTGACCAGCCGAAAGAAAGAAGCGATCATCCCTGGAGAAAGCGAGACTCTGCACCGCCCCCCTGTGGTAGGAGATGGTTTTACGACAGGTTCCATTCTGGACATCCCAAATGCAGATGAGGCTCCTGCTTCCATTACTGCCACCAGCTGCTGATGCCACAGTCTGATCAGGAAGTAACACAGACACAGAGCACCTTCGTTATAAATTACAACTCCACTTCTTGAGGCCCCAAGATTGGGGAGAGATCGTTCACAGACATGTGTTGCTGTGTGTATATCTGTCGTGTACCAGCTGTGAAAACAAATATCCACCTGGGACAATAAATCTAAATCTGATCCGCTAGCTTTTGAGAAGACTAAATCTCTTTAACCCACTGACTTTGTTAGACAAAGACATTCATTTAAACCAAACCAGTTGTTTTAATATTTGGATGAGGCAGCCTTGTAAATCTCTTTCGGCCATTTACAATCCTTTGTGATGATTGTCATTTAATTGACACATTTGAAGTGTTTTCAGAGCCTCACTTGGAATCTGTTCTAAGAAAAGATTGAGTGACAAGTGCTGAACACAAAGTGCTCCCACAGAACTGAGCAACCACGCAGCACAGACAAGTGTGAAAATCAATCTATCTACCGATCAGACATGCCCTTCTCTCGCCTCCAGGTGAGAAGAGACTCAAGGATGTTAGTCTCCATAAGCACCTCTTGTCTGACAAAATGAATAACCAGCTTATGTACCCGATTTCCTCCCTTGCTGATCCCTGTTCAGTCAATCACTCTCGTATAACTGTGAAGTCTAGAACTAGAAGTACCTGTGCATCATTTGTGACTGCAAGACAAGAGATCTCCTCGCTGTGGCCCAGCAAGTGTCTCTGACTTCCTGTATGAAGGTATTCCACCACCACCACACAGCCACACGAGTACGCAAACAAACCTGCAACAGAAATCGATTGCTGGAGAGGGCAAAACAATAACCAATATCTTTTTCTTTTTATAGCAGACATGAGAGGCAATTGTATTCTACACTGTTTTGGTTTTACTCTGAGTATATTATACCTTGGTCAGGGCTCCACACCATGTTGCCACGGCCATTGCCATTGTAGCCAATCACTGCTTTCAGCTTTATGCCCTCTTCTCCTGGTTGGGGAGCCACAGCAGCCTGAATCCAAGACAAAACATTAAGACAGGACAAACTAATGCACCCAGTGACTGCTATCATTACACAAAGTGCTCGTTACCTGATCAAGAGTGGAGGTCTTGAAACGTGGAATAAAGTGCCTGTAACAATCCGGACGTACTGGTTTCTTCCCTTTCAAGTCAACTAAATTATAAAACAGAATAAAAAAATAAGGGAAGGCTCTATTCTGCCAAAACCTACAGAAAGTCAGATCACTGTTGATGAAGAACAATGCAGTGGGGCACTTACCAGCATCCATATGACTTGTATTCGGGGGAGACGTGTGGACCAGCTCTGTGACTCTGAGGAAGGACGAGGGAGGTCTGGGGTCAGAGGAAGTACCTGAACCAGCAGCTCCGACCGGAGCGGTTGGGATGGTCGGGGTGTCGTCACAAATCGACAAGGAGCCCAAGACTGCAGGAGGGAAACGGGAGAGAAAATATGAAAATGTACGTAATCATCAAGTTCATTGAACACTCTGTTCTGGCCATTAGCAACAAATACATTCTTCATGTTGTCACTACTAAAGAAACAGTTTTGATATTTGCTATTAAACCAGAGATTTCAAATCAGTGTTAAAAGATCAATGTGTTTCTCCATTTTAAATAACAAGTAGTCAATTTATTTTCTACGAGCCAGACTAACCAAGTTCACTCCACCAGCACGTGGAAGCTCAGTAAGCCTCTTGGTCAGTAACAGCTGACAAAAGCAATCTTCAATTAGTCTTTTTTTTATGTTCATATATTTGATATTCACACAAACAACTGCTGGTAAGAGCAGAAAGGAAAGAAAATCACCATATTTTATTCTGACTGTTGTAAATCTATACACCAGATTGGCAGGCATACCTCCTTAAGATATGTTTATACGCAAACACTTTGTAAACTGTTCAGGTGTTGCATCTCTTACAAAGAACTATATACATCCTGTGGAGCAACCTTTTCATCCTTCAATTCAAAATAATGGAACGGTGTTTGTTTCCAGCTGCGATCCTATATTTTGAATGGTGGGGGAGCAGCGTTAGAAATGCATTTCTCTCGGTCAATACGTTGCCATTTTCTAAAGTCTAATTATACGAGTCGATCACGTATCAAAGGAAATGCAGAGGGAAGGGCTTTTTTCCATAACTGGAGAGCTTCATAAATGTCAGTTATAACAGTTTTTAAAATGCACATTGGCATTTGAAAGCAAAAAACATACAAGAAGCACAAAAGCAAAGGAAACCCTAATGCATACCCTAATGCATACAAATCTACTCTTTATTGCTGACGTTTTAACTCCTAAAACTGTGTGGAAATCAAGTTATGAACAGACATGAAAAGGCAGATTTGTGTGTAGACATTTTATTTTTCTCATGAGGAGAGTAGAGGAAGACATCAGCTACAGGTGTGTGTGTCATTCTGACAGCTAATCATACAGTTGTCAATACGTAGGATTTGTTGGTGGGTCATTTTTAAATTGAAAAAGAAAACTCACCCCCCAGGTCAACTTGGTCCAGGGTGCTGGTGTCGAGTCGTGGTGGCGGTGAGGAGGGGAGGGGCGCCGTCTGTCGAGGCATCCCATTGGACAACTGAACTCCACTCACTTCAGCGTCCGGTCGAACTGTTGAACAATTTATTTGTAATAAGTAAGAACAATTAAAAATCAGGTTGATCGGATATTATTGTAGCAAGAACACAAACTCTAAATAAAAGTTACCTGATTTAGGAGCCGAGGTGTATTTTAGTATCAGAGGTGAACTGTGAGTGAGGACAGAGTGTATCAGACACCAATAACACTTACAAAGTGTAACACACACATTAATAACAAGATTAAAACATGCAACAAGGATTATTACCGGCTGTCAGTCAAAGATTCAACAGGATGTGCCAGGAAGTCCCAAAGGAAGATGGCGTCTCCCACTGAGACGACGCCCAGTTGATCAGGGGTGAAGCTCACCTGGCAGATGGGCCGACTGTGACCTATAAACATCTGGTACACGAGAAACACACGTTTCAGTTACTGCTGACACGATCCACTTATACTCCTACTGCTAAAGTAAAAGACTTACTTACTTACTAAGCTCAAGTCGTCAAAGCTCAAATTGTTGTTTTGTTTGTCTGGTAAAATGTTATTCCACATGCTGTACATGCTATTATTTATGCTAAACTAATATGGTCTTTATATTTTCTTGTGTGTGTGTGTGTGTGTGTGTGTGTGTGTGTGTGTGTGTGTGTGTGTGTGTGTGTGTGTGTGTGTGTGTTTAGTTTTCAAGGTTGGATTTGAAGCTTCAAATAAACCAGGAGCATGAAAGCCACTTGTGTTTGCCTGTGCTTCGAGGGAATTATATAATTGCACAATTTGAACTGCTCTCATGATTTTATAAGACAGGAGTGTGAAGTGACCTGACCTGTGATGAAATAATCAAAGAATACACTAAAAGATGTGCACGTTCAATGGTAAACAATTAGTCGGGCGACAGAAAATTAATTGGCAACAATTTTGATAATAGAGTAATTGTTTTATTAGTTTTCCCTGCTGTTTGTTTTCACAAGATGTCTGAATTAAATTTGTAAGCTTTGATTAACGGGTTAACATCTGTGTCACTTTGCATTGCATTCAGTCACATTAACCACTAGATGCTTATTTGACTCACATTTACTTAAATATACAAACTATTTGATGGTGAAATACCTGTGAATTAATATCGAGCTGCATGTTATAATCCCAGACTTTCACAGCATTGTGTCCTGCTGTCAGCAGGTACCGACTGTCCTCACTCACAGCCAGCGACGAGCACTGGTGTTTGTGCACCTTCGACACCTGACAGGAGAACAGGAATCCAGTCAGGAACAAACACTCCACCATATGGTTTAAAAAAAGAAAATAATTATTGTGTGGCGCTCACTGCTGTTTCTATTTAAAGACATGTTTTACCACATTTCTCAACCCCAGACACAGCGTGTAACTTCTGAGAGGAAATTAGACATTATCTTATTAAGTAAAAGTTCAACCTTGGATCCTCTCAACAAGTAATTTATTCATTCTTAGTACTTAATATAGAATTTATTCTAGGTGTAGTGAGGAGAACTTTAAGTTGATCTGGACCGGTGTTTATTCAGCGAGTAGGTCAACCGCATAGGAAGGAGATAAGCCAAGACACATTAAAAAATATATATTCTTTTGTTTCACTGGGAGCCAGTGAAGAGAAGTAAAAATAGGAGTGATGTGTTAAAGCTCAGCAGCTGCAGCATTCTGAAAAAGCTGGAGTGTATTTAACATGGTCCGCTAATGTGTTAAAGCTCAGCAGTGTTACCTCTCGAAGCAGACGGCCTGTCTTGCTGCTAACCCAGAGGATCTTGTTAGCAGATGTGGCGACCAACAAGTGTTCAGTGGCGGCGGGTGAGAAGCACACCCTCAGTGCAGAATCAAGACGGGGGCTTTGTACATCCAAAATACTCACATCTACATGGAGCAACTAGACAGAGATAGAGCGGGTCAATGTGGACACACAAGAACTTAAAGTAAGACATAACAACGTAGAACAATATAACCTCCAAAGCTCAGGTGATACATTAACTTTAATTCTCTTTAACTCTTAATGTACTTGAGCAATGAGACAACTGGTATGGTGCTGAAAAAAGCGACAGTGTGTAAGATACCTCGTCCAGAGACTGCGAGTCAGCAATGGTGACGATGTACTCTGAGGGGCCGATGAAAGCCAGACAGCGGCTGTCACTGCTCACTGCGAGAGCGTCTGGAGCACGCTCAGTGCCGCGGGCCACCACATTACCTGGCCAATCAGGAACAGAGTGAATCAAACTACACTGATGCTGAACGTGTTATTCAAACCTGTAAGCTTTGAGTGATTCACTATAACAATTGCCAACACATAACATAAAACAAAGTGTATGCATTTTCTTATAGTGTTGTTCATTTCAAAAGTTAACATTTCTGAAAAATCTAACATTTGATGTAGTGAAGATGAACTCGCGGTGTATTTGTGCATACATACACACAACTTTGATCACATTGTGGTCTTCCTCAGAGGCGCTGTAAAGTGCCAGAGAGCCCTGAGAATCAGCGCTGTACATGAACTCCCCATCGGGAGAGAAGGCTAGGCCCACAACTTCTCCTCTGTGCTGCCTATAATGTGTAGAAACAGGAGCATAGAAGAAGTCGTTACTCTCTTGGAGGACACACTCTAAAACCAAAACAAACGCACACAAGGTTTAACCCTAACCCTAACCCAGATGAGAAATTCACATTTTTATTTGAAAGTGTTAATTTTGTTAATGAAAACTATGACTAAATAATATATTGTTGGTTATAAAAGATCATAAGTGACACTTAAAGTAGGTTTACTATTAATTCCAGTCACTTACTTTATATTATATTTTGGATTTAAGAATATGTGTAGCAACATATCACATCCTCATAGTCACCATATTGTGCCTCCAACAGCTGTCCCGCAGCTTAGACTGGCCAAGCTGGCAAGAATTGTATCTAGCTGTATTTTTCCAGTAATTTGACTTTGACATACCAAACAATAGCATACAGCAACTGTGCCCACTTGAGCTTTCGTTAGACGTACTTGTGTTCAGCCAGCAGCTTGGCACTGGAGATGTCAAAGACTCTGACGATGCCGGAGCTGAAGCCACAAGAGAAGACCTGCTCGCTGGGATGGAAGGCCACTGAGCAGGGGCCGTCCTCCGACACAAAATCATACAACTAAGCACAGGAGACAACAGACACTCAGTGAAACAGTAAATAAGCAAACTGTAAACCAACCGATGGCAACGATGGTTAAAAAAGAGAGAGAGATTGTGTACATACTGTTGACCTTTTGTCTGGTTCAACAAAATTGAAATAAATGCTGCGTATTTATTAACAAAGCATTTCAATAGGATCTGATTGACCTGATGCAAGGAATCCATATTCCAAATGCGCACTGTGCCATCTGAAGAGGCCGTCGTGAGATGCCGACGGATGCCATCCACACTGAAGCCGAGCACAGTGTCTGTGTGTGACCTCATCAGCGTGTTGTAACCACGGCTGCTCACATCAAGGAAGCCCAGGTTACCAGTGGAGGTGGCTGCCAGGACCTGGAGGCTGTCGGATGAGACTGACACCAGGCTCACGGGCCCCTCATGCTCTGGAAAGCAAAGACACGCATCCTGAGTTATTCTCCAAACAGATTGCTTGGTCTATGATGCACACATACATCACATGTTCATGAATATGAATGTCAATGTGGTGGGATGATTGCCAAAAACAAATAATGTATCAATGTCAGGTTTGTTTTATTCATCTTTTTTCTAGATCATACAGTGATGATACATGTATCACTGCCTGTGGAGAGGATGCTGTTGGCTTCTGTTAGTGTGTTGCAGGTAAATATTAAGCCACGCGCTGCTGTGCCTACCAGCTTCCAGGAAGACGGCAGAAAAATCAAGGGGCCAGAGTCGCAGGAAGCCATCTTCAGAGCCCGTAGCACAAAATGAGGAGGACACACTGATGCTGTTGATGGCAATGCCTGGACCTGACACACACACACACACACACACACACACACACACACACACACACACACACACACACACACACACACACACACACACACACACACACACACACACACACACACACACACACACACACAATGATGACCTCATAGGCTCTGTACAAAGTGTTTCCCCCTCTATCCAAACCCTGATTAAAAATACTAAAAAACACACACCTGTGTTAAAAGTCCATTTCTCCCTGCGGTTTGCATGTTGCTGCTGTGCAGGCAACAGCCTCCTGACATTTCTAATAACAACCCTGCTGTAGTCGATCTCGAAGATACAGCCACTCCGACTGCTGGCAAATCTATGGGAAGACATTCCCAGAAGCAAAATAGTAATCTTTTAAGTAACAATGTTTTCAGTGGATAAGATTCAAACGTCCTCCTATGCTACGTAAACGCAGATAGTTTCAGTGACTGGTTTGCTCACTCACAGTGTTCGATCATCAAGATGCTGCTTGGGAGAGTTTCCCTCCTCAAAGGCCACGTCGGTGAAGTCCAGCGAGTGGTATTCCCCCAGGTTGACTGGACAGGATCGCAGTGTCCCGTTCCTCACACGCCACAGGCGAATATTGTCGCGACCACATGACACCATCCTGAAACCGGCCCAATTAGAGTTCTAATTTACTTTAAGGTGGCAAAAGGCCTATTGCTTTCCTGCTCCTGTAGCTGGAACCTGTTCACCTCACACTCCTCCTTACACCTTCCTTCACTAAGAGCACCTGACACATGAAGTGTGAGAGTCATGACATATCTGCAAGTTTACCAAAACTCTCTTAGCAGAACTTATCAGAAGTGTGAAAATACACTTATATCCTATTTCCTATTATTATTTGCTGCAGACCTTTAACATGGCATGATACAGTACATGTGTGGATCATTGGCTGTAGATAAAACAGAGCAGATGCGCCAGAGTCATCGACAGTTACTCTTATCAGGTCAACAGATAACAATAATATATGCACATAAATGCAAACATACGCTGTTGGCTAAAAACAAAATCAAATACACAACCAAAAAAACAGAGAAGGGGGGGTACCTTGTGTCATCAAAGAAGGCAACCTTCATGGTGTGGATGTCCACATCCGTGTGTGCTTTGGCTAAGATGGTCACTTCTCCACCTTTACTAACGTTCATGGTGTTCCACACCACCACCATCTACACAAAGGTTGAATTAGGATGACAAACACAGACAGCTCAGAGTCTTGACTCTAATTAGGGAAGTCATTTATAGTCATTTAAAATGATATCTCTCTAACTAATGATACAAGGTGTTTCATTAAGATCTAATGATACCCATGGCTCTCTCTACAGATTCAGAGTCCAGCTAATGCTCATTAATCTTGGTACACAAATAAGAAAACTACGCCCTTGAATTTTTATGTGGGAAGATTTGCATTTGTAGCACTTACTGTTTTATTGTGGCCGTCTTTTCCCACTCCACAGAGAATACCACCGCCGTATGAGAAGCTTCCAAAAGGAAAGAGATGGAAAAAAACACAAAATGAGAGTGAGCGGGTTCAACATTAACTTAGTATGGAAGAAAAAGTCATTATAGTGAGAAACGTTCATGAAATAATAATATAATAGTACCTCGAGATACTTAGTCATTATTTCGAGACATGAAAGTCATTCTTTTTAATTAAGCATCCCATTATTTTGAGATATTAAGTCAATTACAGGGCAAAGCATTCATCTTATTTTTTTCTTTTACTGACAGAAATGGGCTCTCCTAGCTGAGACCTCATTGTAAATGTAAGATGACTGCGTGTGCATGAGTGCATGTGTATATGCAGTTGGTTACCTAAGAGAGGATAATGAATGAGCATGAATCCTAGACATGGCCAGACAGTTTCCTTTGTGGTAGTCCCACACTCGAACAACACTGTGGTTGCCAGTTTGTGCTGACGCCAGCAGTGTTGTGTTGCCATTAAAAGCCAGTGCAGATACCTACAGAGAGAGCACATGGACAGATGCTGCAAATAAATCTCATTTCTGTAATGAACACACTGGAAAATGATCTTTAGGTAGCCGCTCATTTACCTTATCAGTGTGGCCAATGAAGAATCTCTGCTGGTTAGACGATATCTTCATAGAGACGATAATTGCATGACACGGATACACCACTGCATCACCTGATTTGCTCCACAGGACCTGCAGTGTAATAAAGTACAGCTGTTAGACCTCCATCAGTCTTTGATTTATGACCTTCAAAATCTCATTGAATCTGAAGCCAGCCTGATAAAGTGTTTAACTCCATGTGAGCGTACACATTTAGTAGTGGCTCCTCCGAAGCCGATGATTCGATTGAGCCTGAGAATCGGGTCTGGGAGCAGCTTCTAAACGAGGAGAGAAGAAAAGTAAAGAGCTCTTACACAAGTGATGTCACAGCAGCTGGTTTCATATCGCTCTCTACTGTGCTCATATCTCACCTGCTGTCTGGTGTCTTTGGATGATGATAGATGGACAGAATGTGGAACTGGAGCGCAAACAAACTGGGAATATAACAAGATCAACAGTGTTTTCAGTGCCAACACTAAACTGTACAAAAAGGCAAGGAGTCAAGCGATGCATTGTACTAACATGATGTACAAAAAGAGAGCGGCATGTGGTATATGATGGATTTTCTTATGCTTTTAAGTTTAGTTGAATGCACAATCTAGTCAATATAAAAGCTTCACCTCTTCTTCACTTTCCTCCCCGTGTTGGCTGAAGCCGTCCTCGGGATGAATGTGCACGTGAACTCCCCCGTCATCGGAGTCCCAGGGAGGTCTGGATGTGAACTGCTGTGAACCGGAGCATGTTGACTCCAGCTGATGCTGGTCATCATTATGGCAAAACCAATCATCATTCTGGTGAGTAGAAACTACACCCAGCTCCGGTATGTCGGTCACCATCACGGGGGTTTGATTCCTCGAGATCTGAGGAGACAGAAGGAGAAAACTGAGAAGAGCAGCCTTCTAGAAAACTGCATATGTTTCATACAAAAGGTTTTTCATCCAGCTGATTGGAATCATAGAGACTTGATGATTTAAAAGGTATTTAATTCTTACTGATTTTGGAGTGGTGATCTGCTGGATGAGGGACACACGGTCCTGAACTGGTTTGCTGAGGTTGACACAGCGAGACTTCTCTCTAATAGGACTTCTTTGATTAGAGACACAACCTGGGAGAGAAAGCAGCATTAAGTGAGCCACCTAAAATAAATTCCTATTAAGAGAGAATGTATTTTGTCAGAAGTGCTCTGATCCTGCGAATTTGTACAATAATAGTGTTTTTTTAATCCAATATGTCTATCCTGTTCAATAAATGTGGACCGTGTTTGGCTCTCGACGCAATCCCAGTTTTTAATTTAGGTTACTCTGTGATTGAGTTTGACACCCCGGCTCTAATGGCTCTAATAGTTTTTGATGAATAAATAATGAAAACGATTTAACAACGAAATAAATTATACAAGAACAATTTCTTTCTGGTGCAGAGCAAAGTAAAAATTAATTAGAATTACTTGTGGGAAAAACTGACAAAGTTTTAAGGAAAATGTGCAGAAAATAAAAATTTGATAAACCCAAAGAGTATGGCATGTTCATGACTTACTAGCCCCGGGTCTGGGGTTGCCTTTCTGAATGGAGTCAAAGGGTAACTTTGTTCCCTCCGAGGGAAACCTGTTGGAGTAGGACAAGATGAGGGACTGCGTTACACTGTGACAAAAGCAGGTAAATGTAATTTTCTTAAATTAATAGTCAATAGTCATCTATAACTACTAGCAGTGTCTCTGTAATATCAAAAGGAAAAATCCATCTCTGTTAAAGTTGCACTGACACGATCATCAATCATGCTGTGACAAAGTTATTAGTGTTTCACTAGTTAAAGATTATAAACTACCAAACATCCTGGCCCCAGAAATTAGACAAAATGTAGTTTGGTGTAGATTTTGCTTTTAGCACAATTTCCCCAGGTGAGGTTACCGTACCTGATATGATCATAGAGGTCATACCAGGAGACTCCCTTTGGCACAGGATATGACATGTCTCTGGGGATATGACCTGTGCCCTGAGAAGAAGCCAGACCCATCAGCTTGGCTTCACTGAAGGACACTCCTGTTGAACGAGGAAATTGCACGAGTAGATGAGCAAAGTAAAGATGTCATGCATGACGCACTAAGAAGACACTGTGTAGTTATTTCAGAAATATAAGGAATGATGGGTATGTGAAGATCTTTTGAATTCTCAGTACTCAATGTATTTTACAAAAGGGAGATTATTTAATTGAGAGGTTTGAATAAGCATTGGGTCTAAAACTGACAGGATTGAGAACTTCTCTATGTGGAAGTGCCCTTTAAAGAAGAGCACTTGGCATTTCTCTTATTCTCCAAATGACATCATCTCTCAAACTCCTAGAAAACCACCAGTGATATTCACATATAGAAACAAAGTGTACATATATATATATATATATATATATAGATATATATATATAGATATATATATATATATACATATACATATACATATATATATATATATATATATATATATATATATATATATATATATATATATATATATATAAATAATACTGTACATATCTATGTCAAAGGAGTCTCACCTGGATCTAGCAGCAGGTCGCTGGTAAACATGTTTTTCACTGCCATGTTGGCACAAAGCTTAATGCTCTTTAGTTGACTGTAGCAGCGGTTGAGGTAAACAGACAGTGTGTATTGCAGATCCAGCATCAGACAGGTCCAACGCACTGAAGTGGGAGCTGGACCCACCAAACCTGGACCACAAAAACATAAATAATGCCAGTACTGTAGTAAGACATGCAAGATTCTTTACATTATATACAAATGTAAAGCGACATATCAACAAAGGCATACAAACAATGGCCAATATCTACATACGTATGGTTACATGTGCATGTATTTTACCATGTCTTGCGGATTTGGCCGTGCTTTCATAGACTGAATCCTTTGCAGCGCCGCACAGGAAAGGAAACTGAAGCCAGGTAGCTGTGGACTTGAACTCTTTGAACATGTTGGAAAAAGAGATACGGACCACCTGGCCCTCCTACACATCACAGCACACAGAGAAAATTCTATTTCAATATATCAGGTATTCAAATACACCATAGGGCCTTTATAGTAGATATGGGTTGAATATTTCACGACTAAGCAAGTTGCTGTGGTTTTCTTTTGAACAGTTATGACTGTGAATATCTCCAACTGTCTGAGATAATCATATGATACAGTGTGACATGCTTTAAAGTACCTGAATCTAAGCTACATCCGTTAGACTTACCTACATTAATTTGAACCCAAAGAAACCCCAAAAAAGAGTTAAGAGAGGAAGTTGAAAATGTTCCACACAATTGGATGTACTTTCTCCCACTGCAGAATTTCAATTGGACTGAAATGCCAACACCTTATAAAAGACACGCTTTGAAATGGCAAAGAATTACAATGAAAGCTAATGAGGCAGCTGTGGATTCACGACTGTCGATAGAAAAATAAATAGAAAGTTTAGATAGAATCGATAAATACTCTTGATTCTTCACACATACACATGTTTAGGATCATTTGAATAGAATCAGGTGAGATACCTCCACAGAAACATCTAGGTGGACTACGAAGTATTTGCCAGGTGTGGGCCTGAAGAGCAGGTAGAAGTAGCGACCTGTCAGCCCCAGAGACTGGTTGCTGTTTTTGGGTACCACAATGAAGCTGTTGGCGGGAACAGGACCCCTGATCCTGAACACTGAACACCTCAGTCGCTTGTCCTACGGGATTTAAGGACATAAAGTTAACCAACTTTGGTCTGAATACATATTTTTACTCCACACAAAATCAATGCAGGCTTGTAAGTGAGACATAAGCTGTTTATTTAGCCCAAATATAACAGTTTGGACAGATAAAATGATGTTACATAATTGTTTTGAAAAGTTTTTATGGAGGTTTTATCTCCTGAGTTAAAACGTTGTTTACTATTGTAACCCTTTATAGCTGACATGAAACTCAAGCACAGCTGTCCTAGGCAGGGTCAAGTAAAACTTTAAATATCATAAGCATAACAATAAGTGTGCAGCAAAGTTACCGTGTATATTGACACATCCCCCTCTTTTGCCGACCTTTTCCAGTCTTCAACTCTGACATGTTTGAATATGTTGACGTAAGGATGCTGCCAACCTGAGAAGTCAAAGCAGGGTTTAGTGAGTAAATAACAGCACTAAATCTCCCAGTCTGCTCTTGTATACATAACTAGACTTTATTAAAACATTTCAACTTAATTTTACCTTTGGAGGCCATTGATATCCACCTGTTGATGTCTCGCTGCAACTTGTTAAAACTCGAGCAGCTAGTATTAGTTTAGAGAGGTTAGCTAGCAAACAGGCAGCTAAATGAACGGAAAACTCCTTCTCCGTTTCCAACAGACCAAAACTATAATAACACATTTAGTTTCACATCATTATGGGGTGTGAGGCTTCTTCCAGTTCTCCCGGGTACCGAGTAAACAACAGTTTTGATTTGACATGAAGTGTACTACTCCTAGAGTCTTCCCGCTCCAGCCTCCGCCGTTGCCAACGACAGCACGACGCTCATGACGTTTTTGCGTTGCTTTCCCTGGCGCTTCTGGGTAATGTAGTTCACGCAGCAAAAAAGGAATACAAAAATATAAACTGGAGCGTTTTGGAATATGAGTGGAAAGAGACTCTCCCAATACATATTGTAAAGAAAACCCTGCACACAGTTTATGTGCAGATTATCTTTACAGGTGATGATTTACACACTTTTTTGACTATACTCCTTTTTGTTAACGAGCCTTCTGTAAGTTCTACCCATACACTACTTTTCTTAGACAGATTTACCCATGCTGCAGTATTTAAGTACCTCTTCAATCACACATTTAAAAAAGTCAGTTCAAACAAATGTGCTTTTAATTGTTCTACTCCGTTTGTATGAAAGATGCATTAAGTCTTACATGATTACAATCACTTATTCACATATTCACAATTTTACAATTTACATTATTCACAACATACCACATATAATCTCAAAATGCACAGTTAATGCATAAATTACTTTAATCTGAATCTATATTTACAGCATGTGGGAGTAACTCCACAGGGTCTTGAAGTTGAATGAGAAAGGGCAACTGCATTGTAACAGACGATTGTCCAGTGTCATCCTGATCCCCATGCTGCACAGAGTTGTCTCTTTTGACCACTGATGGACACTGCAGCAAAGAAGCATCAGACTGTGGGGAAGTTGGCTGAACCTGTCGTCTAGAAAGAAGTGAACTCTCCGGAGCGGGTGAACCATCAGCTGTTGCCCTCACTGCTGTGGCAGAGGATCTGTTGTGCTCTGGCACTTGGGCGATAGAAAAAGTGTCTACTCGAGAGTCAGTAACGGCTAGTCACTGTCCACAGCATACACTCTCAGCCTCTATCCTCCAGCTGCGTAACTTCCTCTTCAGCTCTGTCCTAACCTGCACCCAGAGTGGAGATGAACAATTCATCAAATACCATTCACCATGATATTTACCATGGTATTAATCAAATCAATTGGTTTGTCATTTCAGAGTTAATGTGCCATTTTGTGTCAACATTTGTGCCATTTTCTAGTCTGATGCTTGAAAACTGAAATGTCAGTAACCATCAAATTAGACACTACATAGGTTTCTGAACAAGATGAATATAAATCCACCTATTATTAGGATTATTAACACTGTTTTCTGATTTAAGACATATTTTACATTTTTATATATACATGTAGATTCCTGTATCAAGCAGTGTGATTGGTACAATCAGTACCTTCTATGTAGGGTAAAAATTAAAAATGAGAATATGAGATGAAACAACAAACCTCTTTATTGGCATAGCAGTAGAGCACAGCCACCAGAAAACCCTGCAGAGAGGCCACAGACATGTCCTGTTTACTATATTTGCTATACAGGAACACATTCAATAATGTCTCAACAGGTAAGGTATGCCAGAATTTAAACTTAAAACTACAATTAACAAACATTATCAAGAGAATGTGAAGAGGTAACAGTGTTGACGTTATGTCATAGACGTCAATGTGTTGTGTTGCAGAGATATTTACTAAAGTTAGCATGCTAACAGCTAGCTGCGCTCCGTCCAGTCTTGTAATAACACTTGTTCCTCTAGAGGCGATAGTGAGACACTGTAGCGCCAGTCTGCCCTCAGTACAGAGAGAAGAAGCAAAGCTGCTTGTAAGTATTACAGCCTGTTTTATAGTTTGTTTATTGGATTACATTTAAAGTGGCAGAAATGAGAAAATGTTAATGTTTATTTTGAAATATCAGCAATGGCAAGCAGTCACTCTCTGGTGTGATTGAACCTACCTGAAAGGAATTGAGGAAAAGGGTGAAGAAGACTTTAATGTAGCGCAGAACACCTGTCGTCTGCTCATCTGTCGCAAAGATGAATATGATCTCGTGAACCCCAAACAGAGGGATGAGGGTAAGGGTTGCCTTGGCAAGACTAACAGGGAAAATCAAACAGCAGAGCAATTTGTCACAACATCATACGTATGATCAGAATCATAGCATTGGTGTGAAAACATAGAGTAGAACAAATCTAATTTATCATTATTGAAAAATACGCTGAGACGACTTGCCGAAGTTTGTAATCAGGGTATCCGCTCTGATTGCTGGCTCGTAATTTGGAAAGAACGACTTTCAGGATCTTCATGAAAATTAGAAAGTTGATCTGTTGAAAATATTAACTAATTAATTAAAATATTAATTATTATGTCCTGTGCAAAAATGTATATTCCAGAGGAGTACAACATGTCAGATGATGACTCATGCACTGAGTAGACTATTTGCACAAGTGATCCTTACTAGTGAAACAAAAAGAATTGGGAAACGAATGATCCACCAGTAGTTCATGTTCTCATTGACAGCCCAACACCTGAGAAGAAAAGGCGCAGCTGTTACAACTTCTCATCTTTCTAATCTGGATCCATCGGGGCAGACATTAAGTGAACAGGCACATGGGGACACTACACACACCTGCACAAACACTTACTCTTTGTTTTCTTTCAATTGCTTCATCACTACCCAGGGAACCACAAATAGAAGTGGAGTTCCTGAGACAAAAACAGAAAAGATTGCAGAATTCAGTGGGGCTGCTTTCAAAACAAGTGCTAAAAGACTATATTTGGTATGATAAGGAACAATGCCACAACATCTGTTGCGATTGGTCTAAAGTCTTGAAATCTAGCACGGAAATACTTTGGGCAGGTATCACACTTTTATCAATAGTCTTTATCAAAGAGATGGAACTTACCCCAGCCAAGACAGATATAAGGTAAGTATTTGTTGTGGTCGATGAAAACTGAGGCAATAAGCACAGAGTACAAATAAATGGCCTCTCCAAAGAACCAATAGTGATTGGCCAGAACACAGTATTGCATCACTACCTGTGCTACCCTGCAGCCAATAGCAGCCTTTAGGGAATGGGAATAAAAAATACATGTTACAAAAGGCTAATGTTTAAACTTCGACAAACAACAATAAATCGTACATTTCAAGACCCACCTGGTGACTGAGCATCTCACTCACATCGGTCTGTTTCATGATTTCTTTTCCCCAGTGGCGTTCCAGCATGGTGTCCTTAATAATGACAGATACAGCTCGCAGCATGAGGGACAGGAAGAGGTTAGCATGAATGTAGTTTCTGGTGCAATGCAGCTTCCTGTCAGGAGACATACAAATGAAATTTGAATTTGGTGTAAACAGGGCTTTAAAAGTGTATTTTTATCTTGTGTTAATGATTGTGTTGATTTCATGTTAAAATAGGCTGTTTTCTGCTGGCTTGCCAAACGCACATACTTTGCATCTATTGTGTCTTTATTTTATTTTATTTTATTTTAGATGTAATGCCATCGATTGATCAACCTTTAAACCACTTCACTTCTTTTGTTCGACAGCTTACCTAAGGCTCAGAAGAATGATGAGAGCCGTTACGAGCGTGAAGAGAGACAAGGAATAGCCGACAGTATACAACATCCTGAAGCTCACCATCAGCTGTTTGAACCACAGCTGCAAACACAAATCCACACCGGTCACTTTTTGGAAGTAAGACCTCATAAATTGCTTTACTAATATGACCTTCAATTAATGACTCATTATGGCACAGCAACGTTTCGATCTGTAACATCTGTTTCAGTCAAGTGAGGCAGCGATCAGCTCAAATGATCATCGTCTGCTGGTCAGTGAACAGCAGGGGAAGAAGCTAATTACTACAAGAATCACCCCAGAAGATAGAAAAACACCAGGGAATCCAGAATCTTTTTTCGTTTTTGTTATCTTTGCTGCCATCTTGAATGTAAGGCAGCCCGGAGGGAAAATTGAGTTAGATTAAACTTTTCTTTGTGTGGGAGAGGAGAGGGAGACGCACCTGGTGGAGGTTTTATCTGTCTTTCGTATCCACAAAGAACTTTGTAAAACAGCTAAATAGTATTAATAAATAATTAAGATTATATAATAATAATAATAATAATAATAATAATAATAATACAATTAAATAAATAAATAAACAAATAAATAAATAAGAATAAGAATTAAACATTTAATAATAATAATAAAAAATAATAATAATAATAATAATAATGATACAGAGTTAATTGCAGCTCAATTCCTGACAGTATTGCAAAGGGGAGTAGTGTAATGGTTAATTAGTGCTAATGATAAAGCCCCTCTTTTTATTCACACCTACAGTTTGGGGATAAAAGGTTGCCCTGTTAAAAGCTCTTCTAGTTGTTTCAAAAAAAAAAAAAAAAAAAAAAATACAAATGCCTGACAGCACAAGGAGTGTTCACAGCTGCAACAAACTAACCCCCCGGCTGCAGACATTTCAGTTGTCATACCTCCTGAGACGTGACCTCTTTTTCCTCCTCACACTGGCTCATGTCCCTCCACACCTGCCCGTTGTCCTGTCTCTCCCAGAGACCCTTAGAGCCACACCGTCGACGCACAACACCCTGCGACACTGGAGAAGAAACAATCATTCCTTCAGCCATAACTCCTCATTAGAGTCACAGGGGGTTGCAGCTAATTGCAGCCTACAGGGGGCAGAAGTGTGAATAGTCTGGACAGGTTATCATTCCAGCATCATGGGAAAATAAACTCAAAGACACCTGCACACAACAACACAATGAAATCTGCAATATATTATAGAGAGGAGTTATAAATGCTCTAGTATATAAGTGATTGAGACCACTGTTTGTCTGTACAGTACATATAAGGCTATAGCCAGTAGCTGGTTAGCTTAGCTAACATAAAGACTGTAAACAGGGAAACAGTGAGCTAACGTGTTGTTGTCTGTCTAAGTTAGACTCTCTAAAAGTGTGATTTACCTTTATCATACCAGGGCAGGTAGAACGGGCATGAGATGTTGACCAAAGAGTCGGCAGGAGCATCTGGCCAGCAGGCGTATCTGTCAAATGTCCTGTTGCAGAACAAGTCCGCTAGAAACACAACATATATCTGTTCCTCAACAAAAATGCTAATTTTGCTCATTTAAATAGCATTTTCCTCATTCTCTTTCTTCCCCTTGTCCACCTCGTGCCATATTCACGTTTGCATGTTGACTCAATAGTAAATGGTTGAAGTTTCTCCATACCTTGAGGGAGTGGCTCATTTTCTATCATTTTGACACAGTCTTCTTTATACTGGACCCACTTCAGATAAGTCTCCTCTAAGACTTTCCCACTGGCCATGTCACACTGTGGGGACATTTCCAAGAACAACTTTCCTTCATTTTCATGCCCAACTTTTTAGTCTTCTTGAAAGAATAAAAGTTCTGCAACTCGGTTACTTTAAAAAGTGTCTTTCAAACGTTTCACTTGAAGAAAAAAATGATCGATGGTGTATTTAACCAAAACTAACCTTTGGTAGTTTGAGGAGCAGCAGGAAGACCAACGCCATTATGTCTTGTGTCCTGTCCATCACCGCAGATGTGTTCCTCCTCCTCGGAAAGAAGACCTGCTGGGATGGAAACGCATTTATTAGCAAAGCGACCACAGAGGGCCCATTGTCCCCGTCATCTGTGGGGGTCCCACCTCAGGCTCAGCGCAACCCGCCACTGTGCATCAACAGTCTGACTAAACACTGATTTAATTTCATTGCCTGTAGGAGCTGAAGGAAGTTCAGTTTTTTTATAGGTCTGTGTCATGGAGCTTTTCACCACTGTTTGACACGATGGCAGCATAAAGGGATTTATACTCGTAAAAGAAGACGGGCTAATAACATCAATAAGTCATTATCTAAAGCCAATGCGATCCTATAAAACCAGAGCTTTACACAACCTCCTTTCACACACTCCTTTCCCTGGCTAAAAGGATTTTCACACTTAAAAATGCAAGGGTGGGATCCCTGAACCCCACTCAGAGCAGGTTTCAACCGTTCAGGGATAAAACGATATGAAAACCAGTGGGAGTCTGATTTTCAAGTGACAGTCCTTAAAAGACCTTGCTCACTGAAACGGCAGCTGTAGGGGACTCCCTGCTGATACAGCTCTGTTTGTCCCTCAACAGGTTTAAACAAAAATAAAATGTTTAATTGGCTTCTCAAATGTACCATTTACTATTGTGCTTTACATCTGGCAGGGATATATATAATGCATCGACTGAGTCATCATTAAAGACAAATCAAACAACACTGATGAGCAGAACATTATAACCTGCAGTATAGCAGCTGAACAATGAAATCACCTAAAGCAAGCAGGAGTTACCAACACACAACTTGTAAATCTTTCATCTGCATGCAGTTTTGCTGTTGGAGGCTTCTTTCTGCACTTCAAAACAGTTGCATTGGAAATTATGCAGGTATTGCAGTCCTTAAATTGCACTAAGGTAGGCTACAATTACGTTTTCAAGATTGTTTTATTCTAATCCATGTGGCTTTAAATCAAGTAAACTGCATCAATAACCTCACGGTAATAAAGAAAATAAAGATAATGTACAAAAAGAAAAAAGCCTCTCATATTATTAATTAAGTTTCTTATGTAACATTTCCCTTATAGTGCGTTTTGGGTAAATCCTTTCCCTCATTTGATTTCGATCATCCTGCATACACAGTTCTAGTTTAGGCTGAAAACAAATAATATAAAACATTAGCATGTTACTTACAGACACACGGTCCTTTGGAAAGGAGAAAGCTGCAGTCAGAGAAGCGGCGTGCTGCTGCCTAACAGACGGACTGCACCTGAACCTGCACTGAGCAGTTTGTCTCACCGCGGTGCGCAGCGCAGCACTAAGTGACTTTCAATCAACAGCGTCCGATGTTGAAGGCCTACATTTAGAAACAATCATCCCCCCGTGACAGACAGCCGCCTCACAGTCCTCTGAAATTATCAACACGTGGTGTGTTTTCTGTTCTTACATGTCTTATATGGATGAAAATAGCGTGTGATAAGAAGTCACACCTGCTTTTTGTCCAGCCTCTCCGAGAAATAGCGTACTATTCTGCATTTTTCCTCAATGCATCAAAAAACAGGGAAGGGAAAAAAGGTGCTTCTGAATGCATGACACCATGCTAGCCTAAATCAGTCACAGTTTTTGTGTGTGTGTGTGTGTGTGTGTGTGTGTGCGTAGAAATCAGTATCGAGCCTAGGCCTATAATTAATCTGTAATTATAAAGAGAATCATCTCATTCATCAAGGTGTAATTGAACTGAATTCCTTTTTATAATCACCATATAAACCCCTTAATGGCATATGTCAGGACACAGTGGCAGTCTGAGGCTGTTTGAGGGCCAGGGCACTCTGGAGGGCACTTCTTCCAAGTGTCAGGAGGAACTATGGCGTATTTGATCACGTTTATTTGCACATTGAGGCACCTATATCATGAATTATCAATAGATTACCATAGATTCATGCAAGAGGACACATTGGACACCACCACCCACTACTACAACTGAAATATAAATAGGTTAATACTCTAGTTGTTTAATAAAAATAAATAAAACATTTGATTGATGAATTTAGATTGTATGGACCCAGTAGCAGATTAGGTTAAGGACTGGAAACAGGGGGGGAAAGTAAGCCTGTCTCTGTCTAACTGAACAACATCGGCCTTCCTGCACCTCTGAAATACATTACATCTTTGTTTAACATTTTGTTTCTACACATTTCTTTGTACAGATTTTGGCAGATTTTCTTACCTTTGGACAGAGCCAAGCTTGCTTGTTTCCTGTTCCAAGTATCAGCGCTAAGCTAACTGGCCACTACGATACAGACAAGACCAGAGTATGGACTACATCTATAGCTAGACCTAAAAGTATTCCTACTTCATATGTGATGATCTTGATTGACGAGTTTTAGACATTTTGCGCTGTAAATGTGAAGGAATTGCTCCCTCATATTAAAATAATTGGTGCAATTACAACACAGTCATGGATAAGGATGACAGAGAGGAGGTGTAGTGTCACACACACAGCTTTATTGGCACACAGGTAAGCTTTCTATTACAGGCACAGCTCTCCTGTCCGTCGCTCTGCTGTCCACTGCTCTCCAGGCTGCACTGCGTCGTGGCTGAAGAAGCCAGAACCAGGCCATCACCGTGCATTTATTATGTGACTGATTACCTGATTCCGTTCAGCTCTCTGGCCTCCAGCTGGGACACTCCTGTCTCTCCCCAGCAGCCGGCGCCCTAACCACACCCCACTGCCACATACAGTGATAGGTTTCTCTCCTAGCTGTGTTAACTGTCCTCGAGGAGGAATATTTCATTGACAGGATGTCTAGAGACTAATGGAGCTGAGGATGGCCTGAGCACACTCTATCTGTGTGTGTATTTTGGTATTTGTATCTCAATCCTAGTTTTGATTAGGTTCTTTCATCCTGCGGTCCGTTTTTGTGATGTAATTTCTCAGTGCCTGACCTCAGTCGCACTTCATTTGTCATCTTAATGAATTGGAGAGGAGAGATGAGGCCTGGCTGTTCACTCTGCATGTTAATAACAACGTTTTTTCAATGTTGACTGTGGGGATGGAGGGAGCGAAGTTATATGTGGAGGGATCTAGGGATACGAGAGTGATGTTGAGTCGGACTAGCGCCATCAGACTCAACATGAGGGCCAGTGTGACAACCGAAACATAGACACTTCCCTTCCAAGTCTCTAAATTCACCTCTATATCGGTGACAGAAATACAATTTAATACAAATGATGTTTTCCTCCCAAATCACCAACGCTATCAACTTCCTGGAACATGTTTCCTAGCAAATATAAACATACTGAATTGCATGTATTACCTGCAGGAAGACTTTTTAGTTCAAATATCCTCAATGTTGTGGATTGTTTTGTCCCTATTCAATGTTGATTGAATTGTTATTATTGTTATTACCAATCCTGATGTGGTTTTAGGACAAGACAAGTGTAAGTATAGAACACCTGATATACAGGATGACATTCAACTAAAATAGCAGCAAAAATTACATTAAATGTATAAAATGTCAGACAGAAAGAAAAAGCAGAATGAAATATCATCAAGCCTTCTCCAGATACTAGATGTGTGGCTTGCTGATATATTGATTTGATTCTGGGACCCATTGTTCCTGCCGAGAGGTCTACTGGGTTTATTGTAGCAGAAGATCAGAGATGTGTTTTGCTGGAGTTGGAAAGTTGAAAACTAGTAAAGAAAAGGTTTGAAAACTGAAGTGCTTTGTTTTCTGAGGACTCAAGAGCTGACTTTGTTATTTTCAAGTGGTGGCTGTTGTATTTGAGGTCTGAATCAATGACTATACCAAAGGTTAAGCTTTTAGTCTTGTGTCTCTGACAAGTAAAACAAATGTTTATGATGTGCAGCACGTTCCCTATATTAGCTTCAAATGTGATAATATCTGTAGTGTGTTTCCAACTTATTTTCACTGCAACCAAGTGACCTAACAATCAGTTAATGCATGTTTGACCCAAGACACACATTTCATATTACAGATACTGTATGCACACTAGTGTGTCATGCATAATTTGACTTAACGTGAGTGGAAGTTAAATGAAATTGATCCAAAGACTGACCTTTAATTAAACGCCACGTGACATTTTATTAACAGTTAATCACACTAGCCAATAAAATGGAGGGATAGAGCTGTTCTGACCAATGAAAAAGCAGGAAACTGACAATATTTTGTGCACCAACCAATTCACGTTCTAATTTGCTGGCTTGAAATTGTCACAAATGAGGACAGATTTAGCCACATTTTGGCAAATAAATAAACAAAACTAGTGTACGGAGCATATATGATCAGTGGAGGAATTCATTATGCTGCAAGAGTGCTTTGAGAAGTTTATATTTATGTTCTGAAACTTTTCTGCCAACCATGAACCACATGGTCCCCAGTTTGAATCTTATAACTAAATGTCCCAAAATAATAATTAAAAACAATTAATTGTTTTACTTCTAGAGGACTCCTTAGGGTATTATGGGCTTGTATTGAAATCTCTTTTCCCCATGATACCCTCTCACCACTCTTAGAGCTCTGGAACTGGAAGCAGCTATTTTAAAACACTCTGCTGGGTTTTTACCTGTGGACAATGGAAGTTCATGACACCTTCTTTAATTACCTCCTTTGAACATTGTGACATTACTTTGTGACATGCAAGTGCAAGTTCATCATGATCTATAACAGAGCTTGAAATAAAGATGGGTATAGAGCCTAAATAAGTTGGTTTTAATAAGGATGCCAGTGTGCACTCGTGCATTTTGATTATGGATAACACCTGCGCACCAATCTGCGTCAAATCCACTGCAGTTTATGAAAATATTACTGGTTATAAATACAGCACTTTGGGTTCCACACTTGGAGTAGCTTCTGTAAAAGGACATTCAGCCGTATGAGGTCAGACATTATCTCTTCAACTGCCAATAAAACCAGGAGAAATGAGCTACACCGCTAACTCTGACTCAACGTACTAAGTGGGGGCCTCAGCAAATTGGAGGGAAGAAAAAGTGTGTAGGCCTATTATTATAAAATAGGCTATATTTTATAATAATTTAAAACATATTGATTGCCCATTTTTTTTAATTGCCTGTCAGACAAAAACCTCATAAACTGTCAGTGTTGACCTGTAACGTTCTGCGCCTGCCGTGAAGCTGCTCGGCTCCCTAAATTTAGCTAGCATCTAGCTAGCTAAATTTAGCTAGCATCTAGCTAGCATCTAGCTAGCTAGTGCTAACTCACAAAGATGGACACGTTTTCTGTCAGACTTGACCAACAGTCCAGCTAACAAAAGCACAGCTTCAAATAAAACTCGCAAGTACGAGGCAGCACACATGAAGTATGGATCTACATCCATAGTATTGTCAATGGGTTATTAAAGACATATTGTAAAAGGGCGGCCATGAGGTAGCCTAATGCTATTTTGGAGGCCTTAGCGTAAGAAACGTTTAGGAATCCCTGAACTAGTAAAGCAGGAGCAGAGGAACTATAAATATTATCACCAGATGCATTAAAAAGTCTATTTTTAGAAGATATCTCAGACAGGTGTTCTGTGTGCTTTATGAGAAGATGTGTGACCAGACACCTGTGGATATTTTTCATTTATATGACTACTGAATATGAATACTGCAGTTGTGGCGTTCTTGAATGTTCTTACGGCACTCAATAGCAAAGTAAGTATCACGCCCACTCTACTCTCTGCGCTTTAAACTGTCACTCAACAGCAGATTTTCCTGTCGTCACCGAGTCTTTTAAACAGTCGGAGAAAGTGCAAAACATTTTCACATTAAGCACTATCGGATGAACATTTGATTCATTATTTCTGACACACTGACGCACATAATTCAAAGTAATGGAAGTGACCGTTTCCTTGCTTTACTATAGGGACTCCTTTATATAACATAATCTCATACAGTAGCATACAAACACTATCTAATCCTTATGAGTCCGGCTGTCTCTGGACGGCGCGCTGCGATTTGGGATAATTCAAATTTAGCTCTTTAGGTTATCATCCATCACCTCCTGTGTGCTGTTGCTGTAACGAAGCACCAACTGCGACAATTGTGTTGCAACACAGTGGAAAACAAACTCATTACTTCTCTACATTCATCAATTTCTTATTTGCATCATCCTGAGGTTCGAAAGTGTCCAATTATCCAGACAATGTTCCAATCAGCATCACAACCAATCTAGAGTCCTAGTGTTGTGAGCCGTTCTCTGCTACTACGTACCTTCGGTTTTGTGGCAGACCATGCAACATCCTCCTCATCACAGATGACGTGCACATGAAGCTTTACCAGCATCGTGTTATTTCCACTTCTGCATGAGGTTTTCAGTTATATGAAGCTGTCCAATATATACTAATTCATGACACTATTCATATGCTATTTTTAGCCACGGTGTTAGCTGAACTATCTCAACAATTATTGGATAGATTGCCATGACAATTTGAACAGACATTCATTCCCTTTGGTGATTCGCTGACTTTTCCTCTGGCACCATCATCAATTTGACATTTTGGTTTTGAGTGAAACAGCTCAGGACTTATTTATCATCAGGTCAAAGGTTTAATGGAAATGGAAAAACTGGACCTTTAATCCATAATGCAAATTTCACTGAGAAGAAATCAAAAGATTTATTAGACACTAGACATTAGATTATATAAGCACCAGCGCAGCCAGGGCAGTAAGTGCTTACATTAAAAGTTGGGATGATAAAGCCCACAGGCTTATTTTCATTGTGGTCCCTTGTTGCTAAAGTGGAGCACAAATATCTTTGAGTATCAAAAACATTTCCAAGAAGCACATTGTTACCAAATTATTAGGCAGTGAACTGACATTTGAAACATTTGTTCCATTTGGCTATTTTGCTAGCCACCACCAAACAGAAGAAGGCACATTCTCCTATTAACTTGGTTTTCTATGGGGAGTGATGAAGGCATCTTTCAAGCACTGTTTGTGCGTGTATGTGATGATCAAGTGATAAAATGTCTGGGGCTCCAGGGCGACACTGTGCAGCTGAATACTGCTCTGGTAAAGCTTTGAATCGTCTCTCTGTAGTTTTCTCAACAGTGATGTGAACTTTCATTTGAAAATCAAGTGACAAAAGTTTCTATCTGATCTTGAAAAGGTCATACTGTACATACTTTTAGGTCATTTTGCTTAGATTATTGTAATTTATTGTATTCAGAGTTAAACCAAAGAACTTCTCAAAACATCTTTAATAAAAAGCTTTTTTTTATTAATCCTAGCACATAATGTTTCCCCACATGTTTGATTATTATTGTTTTTATCTCATATTGTTGTTGGGTATTTAATTCCATTTTATTTTTGTATTATTTTGTCAGATTTTATTTGCCTTATTGCAGTCCTGAGCAGGTTTTAATGCGTGATCTACCAAAGCACTTTGTGAAGAAAAGTGCTGCACACATGTTTTATACTGTACTATTACTATTACTATTATTATTATTATTACTATTATCATTATTACTATTATTATTATTATTAGTTATTATTATTACTATTATTATTATTATTACTATTATTATTACATTATTATTATTATTATTATTATTATTATTATTATTATTATTATTATTATTATTATTATTATTACTACTATTATTAATTATTATTATTATTATTATTATTATTACTATTATTATTATTATTATTATTATTATTACTACTGCTATTATTATTACTATTATTATTATTACTATTATTATTATTACTACTATTATTATTATTATTATTATTATAATAATGATTTGTATTATTATACGTCCCTGTTATCCACCGATAATGCTTGTTGCCATGGATACCAGTCAAAGCTTTAACTGCCACTTAACTACTTTACATCAACTCAACGCTGATGGCCTCTGCGTTTTTTAAATTTCTGTGCCTGTATAGTAAAAATGAGCAGGCCGTTATAAGCATACATGTGTATGTATGCAACATTAGCGACTTCCATACATCCCTGTGTACATTCACACACTGTGTTTATAACACAGTATAGAAGCGTGGAAGGAAATACAAACGTCAAAACCTCCCGTTGTTGTTTTTTGTGCTTTGAGTCATATGAGTATTTCTGCTGTGCAACTGGTGTGAGGCAGATATAATAAATCAAATAGCCGACGCAGAAGTTATGAGGTGTCCAGGGGTATTTCATCATGAATCTTATGATGTTAGCTGGCTTTGACAGATCTTTGCCCCTGAAAAAAACCGAAATGTGTAACATAAATTCTGTGTGAATATCTGTGTCCATTTTATTGCACCAGATTCACTTTGTGCAAATTGAGCAAATGTACAAAATGACTTAATTAGGACAAATAAAAGGGATGTTATTATGGGTACATATGATGCCATTCTATTTAATTATTTGTTTCATCCCTTATGGCAACTGATACCTCAAAACAAATGTCATAATAAATATGTGTATCTTAAAATACAGTGAAACAGTTACAGAGTGATATTCAGCACCAACAAACAGCTTTAACTATATTACATACACCTTCTTCTGAAAACACTGCTTTATGTCACACCGGTGTCCTTGATCAGATGTCAACCACACAGCCCGGAGCGTTGGCTCGTATAGCATCCGATATGACCTTTGCTCCCGATTCCCCAATGCCATTTCCCTGCAAACTGCAGAACAAATGACAGCATATTATCGTTTTTTTAAATGACACAAACACACTTGCATACAAAAAGGTGTATTTATGTAAAAATATGTAGAGATGTAGAAGAGAAAACTCACTTGATGTACGTCAGTTGGTGGTTTCCCTTCAAGGCTGTCGCAATGAATATGGCTCCATCCATACCCAGAGAGTTCTCCTGCAGACTGAGGATTCACACAGAGACACATATATATTGTTTCAGAGATTTTTAGTGTAAAACATTTATTGTCATATGCAAAGAGCTGGATTTGAAAGGAACAAACATGTAGGAGGCTGCTGCCTTATGATAAGTGCTAAATAACAATATTGATCAAGAGACATACATTTGAATGGGAAGACTTAATCTTAAACAAATAAACTATTGTTTTCAATATCAGGTGTCTGTTATAAACTCAATGTCTAAATTCAGATTACATTTCTTGACAATCTTTCTCTGCATCTCTCTTCATGTGTTTCCATTGTGTAAATAATGTATATCCTCCATGGTAAAGTAGGTCAAATAGACCGTATGACAATGGCAAAGACATTTTGCTCCACATGGATCGTGAGAAACTGTAGTCAGGACGTACTTCAACGACTTGAGGCTTCTGTTGCTTTTCAATGCGTTGGCCAGAGCCTTCGCTCCCTCCATCCCCACAGTGTTCCCACGTAGACTGAAACAGTGGAAAATGTGCTATTGTTAAATACAACAATGTTTGTTGAACATTTGGCAGTGTGAGTTCTGACGCTGGTAGCATTAACAATGACATATAAGAGCCTGTACACAAAGACAAATTGACATCTTAACAAAGAGATGCTTGTTAAGCATCAGAAATCCTTTGGAAGGTTTGCAAAGAGCTGCAGTCCCACCCCCCAGTTCACAATCTTTTTGATAACCTGACACATGATACTAGTTTACCGTCCGTATCTTAAGGCTGTTCTTCTTTGTTGTGTTATTGGGCTGTTTTCTTTGCTGCTGTGTTGTTCCATTTTTTCTGGCCAAATTGTTTGTGTAATCACCTACAGACTGAGATACATTTCAATTTCAATGAAGTTGAGCTTTTCATAAAGACTGAAAGAAACGTCTATGAGAAGCAAACACCTTTGACGGACCACAATCAGACAAGTCAAAGAAGGAAATGGACTTCAAGTGGAGTTACAGCGCTTCTCATTAAACACCCCTGGTTTCAATGTGCTTGCTTATCATACAGTATTTGACTGAATGTCAAAAACCGGAAGGAAAGGATCAGTTTGACACAAGGGAGACATTGGACTCACTCCAACGTCTGCAGGGTTTGGTTGGCCATTAGAGCCTCTGCCATTGCAAGGGCGCCAGTGGTGCTCGCTGAGACTCCCTGGAGACTAGAGAGACAGCATGCAGTGCAACAGTGAACACATGGGAAAGTATGTGAACGACTTCTGTCGTTTATTTGAACTTAAAGACCAAAATATTGCTCAATCACTTTACGCTGATTGAAATACCGACCATAATGTGTGCAGAGACGCGTTGGTTTTCAGGGCTTCGGCAAGAAAAATGACGCCTTCATTTCCAATAGCATTCTCCTGTAGACTGCAGCAGAAGACGAGACACAGACAATGACAATTGTAAAGAACGATACCACCCTGTGACTGGATTTTCTCATAACTGTTTAGCGGCTGATAAGAACACGATCAGTCGACAAAATCCTGTCTCTAATCATTTGCTCACAGTGATGTCAACGCAGGGAAGATCAATTTAATTACAGAGTAAAGAGGCGAGTGGAATTGATTTGATAATGAGGCTGAAAATGGGTCTGAAGCATTGGCCTTACTCCAAGAGCTGCATTGTGGCGTTGGAGAGGAGTGCGTGGGCCAGAGCTTTAGTGGCAGAGGACTTGACGAAATTCCACTGGAGACTGCAAAAAGAGAAAATGAGGCCATCAGGTCAACTATGAAGCAAACACTGCATGTGTGATTTTTAAAATGTCACAAGCACGGACAATACATGCAATAAAAGTTTTGTGTTTTGTGATTGCGTGTTTGAGATTTACTAGTTGTAATCTTAAATTCTGCGTTAATATATTTGTTGACCACTAGGGGGCAGCAGCTGTAAACATGAAAACATATCATCACCTTATACATTTGATTAAACTAAAATAAGTCCGTTTTTTATGCTCTGTTTTCCTGCTAAATTATCCCCTATGTTCATCATATAATTGCTAACTAACTGCAGGAAGCATACTGTGGGGATGTATGCATTGCAAACAATAGCTGTTATTTATTCTGATATTGTGTTTTCTTTCAAATGTTTCTGAAAATCTCATTATATGTTACAGGGGCATCATTTATTTGCATTGAGAATTTCTGAGAATCTTAAATAAAGGTTATCCTGATGCTAGTGGCTTATTTAGTCTGTACTTGAACTGTTATCATAGCACGTTGGAATATTTTCAAAGCTAGTGAAGATGATCCTTTAACTACTCGCAGGTTCAGGTGTTTATGTGCATGTTTGCAATTTGTAATAAAAAGCCTCACTTACTGCAGAGAGGTGAGGCCTCGATTACACTTGATTGCTCCAGCTATAGCTTGAACCCCTTCATCGTGTAAGAGGTTGGCTGTGAGACTGAAATACAGACACACACAAAGAAACACATTAACACACTATAAATAGTTTAAAAAATCACACAATCCTCACAAACTCATGTTAGGTGTTATAATAGAGGGTAAAAACGTGGTCTAATTCAATGTCTTACCGTGCTTTCACAGCATCGTTCAAGCAGCAACGTTTGAAAATTCCACTTAATTTGAGTGGGTAAAGGCGATTATATAATTATCATTAAAAAACCATGATTGATTGATTGAAGTTGATTAATGCCTTGAAGTTAAAGTTAATATCGCCATACTTCTTCACAGTGTTCATACATATGATATTTCTATGCCTCTGTGGGGCATTGCTCTATACAATACAATTAATGAGGTGACTCACTCAAGGTCCTGCAGCGAATTGTTCTCATGGAGGGCATGGGCCATGTTCTTTGCTCCTTCCACACCTATGGAGTTCTCCCTCAAACTAACAGATACGAAAATATGTAAAAGGGGGGAAGGGGGTAAGAAATGACATTCTCATGCGCTTATTAGCTGCTTTTAAGAGCTAAATCAATACATTGATATCACTCAGCAGCTGCTTAGCTTAGCTTAGCATTGCATAATGTACGGGGAACAGGTGGAAACAGCTATCCTGGCTCTGCCAAACGGTAACAAAATCCCTCTACCAGCACCTCTAGAGCTCTAAAGCTAAGCTAACGTGCTGCTAGCTGTAGCCAGATAGGGAGCTGAAGTGACACCAGAACTTTGGGGATCTGTTACAGAGGTACAAACAGAAAACTCTTCTACGTCTGTAATAACGCAAACAACTATAAGATAAGGATGGTAATAAGGTCTAACATTGTTGTTTATTCGGCATGTTTAGCAGCCTTTAATGAACAACATTTTCCATAGGCAATAGACCTTTGCGAGTGAGAGTTATAAAAGCTAGTGGAATGAAGGCTAGCCCGGATGTGACGTCAAGACTTAGGCTCTATCTACCTGACAAATAGGCCTTTAAGAGAGGTATCAATGCTCGTATCTAACTCTTAGAAAGACAGTGAATAATATAGATCCAAAATTTGTCAAACTACAACTGAGAAACCACTTTTCATAAGCTGATCACTGAACACTCTGAACACTGAACACTCACTTCAAGGAGACAAGACCCCGGTTCAGCCTGAGTGCTTTGGTTAACGCCGTCATCCCCTTGTTGCTGATTGAGTTACTTTGAAGTCTGCCAAAAGAAAGGTAAAAGCACCGCTGGAGTAAATTACTCGCCCGGAAAACTGTGTTGTTGTTCCACAGTATGCAAACCATAGTGTAACAACCCACGATGTTATGAATGCATTCGCAGTAGACTTTTGAATAGAAGGTGATGGATAGTTACGATGCAGTAGGGTGCAGAAAGGTACTGACTGAAGCGAGAGCAGCGTGTGGTTGACTGTCAAAGCCTCTGCCAGAGCGATTGTGCCTTTGTCCCCAAGCTGGTTACTACAAAGACTGCAGGCAAGAACAAAAAAAGACTGGACACATTAAGAAAAAGTTAAATTATTAAACATGGTGATCAGTATGTGACCCACTTACAGGCTCTGTAATACAACGGTATTGTGAGTGAGTTTAGCTACCGCACACATAGAAAAGTGTAAAGAACATCGATAAAGTAGATCGTCTTTAATGCACTGGGATAAATGTAAAAAGTGTTTGCTTAATAATACATTGATATATCATTTTAAAGATTACATCAGCTTTGTGAGAGTCCGGTTCGTCTTCAGCGCCTCCGCAATCCTTTTGGCTCCTCCAGCTCCAATCGCATTCTTCCGTAAACTGAATGGATACATGCGTTAAAGATGCAACAATTACTCCACATCAATAACATGAACACGTAGCTATACTATACATAGGACATGCAATGAACAAGTGAAAGGCAGACAACACTCACTTCAGAGACACCAGTTTGCGGTTGCAGTGCAGCACTTCAGCAAGAGCCTGAGCACCTTCCTCCTCAATTGCGTTGTTCTGGAAGCTGAAGAGTGGCAAAAATGTACCAATTCCACCAACTCAAAGTGTTACACTGACATCTTGTAGGATAATTGTGTCTATGAACAAAAATCTATAGCAATTATACTCACTTGAGTGATACCAGGACTTGGTTCATTTTTAGAGCCTCTGCCAGAAACTTTGCACCTTTAGAGCCGATGTTATTGTTCCGGAGACTAAATTATAAATAGGTGGTTAGATGATATACAGTATCATAATAGAAACACCATGGATTAATGTATGTGCCTGTGAAATATGAAGATAAAGACTTTCAGAATTGTAGCAATTTGTGGACTTTGATATGAGCACAAATTAAAAGATTTCTAAAGCTGCAATAAAAGAGACAGAATTAAGAAGTGATCAATGTGCAGTAGAAGTACACCAGTTTCCTCTTAGGAATCCAAAGGGTTGTGGACGACTGATTACACTTAATTCAGTTGTAATCAGTCAAAGGTCAAAGGCAACAAACAAATCTCACTTGAGAGAAGTTAGCGTCCGGTTCACCAAGAGGGCTCGACTAAGGGCTTTGGCACCTTTGTTGCTGATGGCATTCTCTGCCAAACTGAGGGAGGAAATAAAAGTGGTCATAAAGTAGTTCAGAACTATTAGACTACAACAAGTTCTTCATATGATGCTTGCTGAAAAGTGTGATCTCACCTTATCTTATGGATATGGCAGTCTTTGGCGCTCAGGAGGCTTCCCAGCAACTCCATGACATCATCTTTGAAGTGATTATTCTCTAACCTGTGGAGTAGAAGTGATAAGTTTCACTCTTCAATCTTTCTTTTGAGTTTCAGTTATCTGGGAGATGGTGCTTTGGGGAGCTGACCTGAGATAGCTGCAGTACAGCAACTGTGGGAGCAAACATTTCACTGTTGTGTAGTTCAGGGAGCCTGTTAGGTTGGTCTGTTCACTGCACTCTGGAGACACATGCAGCAGGTAGCCCAGCACAACACAGTGAGCCCAGGTTAACTTCCCTGCTAGGCTGCCAAGCTGTAAATCTTCCTCTACACTCCGCAACAGCTCTGTGTGTCGCAGCTCCTGTAAACAATAAGCCAGATTGACTGCACGCAGGGACACCACCGCACCCCTGCTGACCAAGAGGCCTTGTAAAAACCCTGCTGCCCACGCCTTCTGATTGCCATCATCCTTCCCGAGGGCCAGAAGCCCAGTGAGAGGTTTCAGTGCTATCGGGCACAGCAGGCCTGTCAGGAAGCGAACAAACACATCCAAGTGACCGTCTTCAGCTTGTTGCGAGTGCTGGAAGGCACTTTTAAAGTGGTTCTGGAAACCGATCTTGGGCCAAGACATGGTGCTCTCTGAGAATAAGTCAAAGAGAGCCCTTTTGGAGGAGATATGGTAGAAAGTAGCTGCAAGAAACTCCTGCAGAGTCAAATGAGTGAACCGGTATGTCGTGTATATGGCTGACTCCTCCCGAAAAAGAACTCCAGCACCAAGACTGCACTGAGTTAACAGTAGATCTATCCCATAGGCCCTGAGGTCATGCTCGCTGAAGGTGTACTTGTGTTTGAGGAGCCCATAAAACGCCAGTCGTCCAAGGTTTCCCAGCAGTTTGCGATTGCTCCCATGGATCTGCTCCATTTTCACAGGCTCCCTGCCTCTTGGTTCACCTACTTCTGCCTTCATGGAACAAAAGTGAGCGTAGAGCTCAGTACAAGTCCTGGGAAGGCTCTCTTGTGTTCCACTCTGCATGATGTACATCAGAGTATCCGCTACTATCCACGAAATGCATGGTATGTAGCACATCACCATTAAGATCTTATGGGACTCCAAGTGTGCCCATATCTTACTGGCAAAATCCCTCTCAGAGAAGTGGTGGTTTAGGAAGAGCTGGATGTCATTCGGGCTGAATCCTGGGATCTCAGTCACCCTGTCAACCAATCCTCCAGGGATGAGTGAGGCCACTCCTGGCCTGGAGGTCACCCACACTGCTATGTCCGGGAGCAGATTCCCCCGGATGATGTTAGTAACTAGGTCATCAATGGACACTTCTTTCTTTGGGTCGCTGCAAGGGACTGCATCGGAGAAATTTAAAGTGCAGCGGAATTCGTCCAAACCGTCAAGTATGAGCAGTGTGCGGCAGGAGCTGCTCAGGACCAGACTGGGGTCTGTTAAATGAGGACAAGCCATTTTCACCAGCCTCTCAGCAGACACTTTCTCCAGTGAGTTCAGCTCGCAAAAAGTGAAAGGCAAGACGAAGCTCACATCGGGGCAGATGGTGCCTTGGCTCCACTGTCTGATGAAGTGTCGTACCCAGGTTGTCTTGCCGATACCAGCCACCCCGACTGTGAGGGAGACCCGGGGAGGCAAACTAACCCGCGTCAGAGGCTCCAAAAGTTTGGTCAGCCCCAGCTGTCGGAGATGATTTCTTTTCCTCCCTCGAGTTGCCCCCACCTGCATTAAGTCATGTTCCTTTTGCTGGATGTCGGAAAGACCATCGACCAGAAGTAAGGTTCTTGAGGAGACGTTCAGTTTAGGGCAGCTGACTGAATCTCTGTCTCTGTACTGCTCATATCGCCGTAAGAGCACCTCTTTGTGCTCTTTCACCATGGAATCTGCAGAAAAGCAAATTGGCTCGGGTGATTAATCTTTTCATTACCAAGTTCTATGAACAGGAAGTGGATTGTATTTATAGCATTTTTATCCCAAAAGCGGTGCAAAGTGCTTTCCAATTATTAACATTTGCACACACACATATTCATACGCTGAACTGCTCATCAGGCACAGTTTGGGGCTCAGCGTCTTGGTCAATGAATCAAACCACCATCGCTACTAATACTGGATGATGTTCACCCCTTTAAACTAATTACTAACACAGAGAGCAATCCCCATTTCAAGCCCCTTACCGTGGTTGATGATGAGCTGGGCCGCCTGGGAATCTGAGCTCTCCATGAAGCCCCGGAGAGCTTCAGACCCTTGAGTGTCTTTGCCAGTGACAATAGTTGTGAGCATGTTAACCTGGTCCTGCAGCCGGCCCGCTTCCTTGATCTTGGTCTCCTCAGCTGAACTCAGCACATCCACCTTTCTCAGGTGGGATAACATCCCCTCCAGGAAGGAGGTCGTAATGAAGCGTAGCAGCTGATCGTGATGCTTTTGGATCCAGCCAAGATCTAAACCAAAACAGATACGCAGATACAACTCTTGAACAACCCTTTTTGATGCACAATAGGAAAACATGTTGCCTTAAGAGGAGCAGGTTTCTCTCTCTTTGTCTCTTTGACTTTTTCTTCTGCTGAGTAATCAAGTTGCACAACACCTGTAATTCTAAATAACATCTGTTCCTCTTTTTAATTTCTCTTGAATTTCATATGTATGATCAGGTTCATTTGATAACTTGTTCTGTAAAACCGGTCTTTGTGTTAATCATCTCAAATACCACTGCATGGATTACAATTACGACATTTGCAATCCCCAGAGGATTGACAGGATGACATTCACATGTTCTTTGGAGTTTAGTGCTACTTAGCAAACGTTAGCATGCTAATATGCTAAGCTCACATGGGGACATGATGAACATTATACTGTACCAACTAAACATCAGTGTGTCAGCATTGTCATTGTGAACATGTTAGCATGCTGACGTTAGTATTCAGTCTCTTGCTTCACACATGCCACAGCTTTAAAACAACTAACAGCATTAATTCCTCATTCATCATCAACAAACATGAAGGGAGCCTCTTGGAGACAATGGTTCCTAATAGTTTCTCTGGATCCCACAACCAAGTGAATATTGTTGTTTATAATCGATAATAACAATCCATGATGCTGCCACATAATCACCTCAAAAGAGCACTCAGACACTCTCTATGTAAACTCTCATAAACTTACAAACACTATTATAATCTGGAATCTGTGCAATAGATGTGTGGATAATAATCACATTTGTAAGCATTTTTGTAGATTGACATATTCTGCAACAGCCAATACATATAATAAACTAAACAATGAGGGTTCAAGATTTCCATCAGATATTTTTAACTCCAGAAGTTAAGACATAAATTGAACACCTCGGAACAATAAAGGCAAATCATCAATTCCAGCTTTTCTATAGCAATTACCACGAGTGCTTGTGAAACACGATGACTGTGACCACATCTCACCACCTAGCCTGTTCAAACTTCACTTAATAATAATACTAATTCAATTAAAAAACACTCAAATGGTTGCCTTCACACCCCCACTGCGCTCAGTGCCACCAAACAACAACACAAAATAATCCTCCTGCTCCTGATGATAGAAGGAAAAGTCATTTTGTTCAATAAGAAAGTGTAATCATAAAGCCAGATGTCTCTCTCTCGTATTGTGAAAGAGTAAACCGATCAAACCCTATAAGATTGTCACAGCTCCTGCACAGATAAAGCTCTAATGTCACCTCTGTGTCTTAATATTCATGAGAAAAACATGTTAATATTGGACGATAATGTCAAAATAACATAAGAGAACTGGAGGTTTCTTTGGCTGTGCTGTAAATGAAAGTGCTTTAAGGATGCTGTCATCATGCTTGTCCTCATCTTACAGTCAAACATTAATGTCTTCACGGGTTGGGACTAGTAGAAGAGTTTTGGGAAACCACTCCAAAGCCAAATGAGCGACATGATGAGTGTGAAACTCGTACCGTCCGTTTCTGCCTGTGAAGAGACAGAACTGGGCGTAGACTGAAGATCCACGTAGCAGTCGTCCTGCCACGTGATGTGTTTGCTTCGGTCCAAGATGGAATAGTAATGTTCCCTCCTCTCCATGAGAAAGTCGGATAGTTTCCCGTTTGTGTCTACACAATACAAAACAGCATTACTTTACACAATGTGCAACTACTTATACACGTGGCATGACGGGCTGTGCTGAAGAAATGAAAGAGCTGAAACGAAAAGTCGACAGAAAAAGAATCGAAACTATTTTGATGATCGATTCGTCGTTTTTTAAAGCAAAAATGGCAAATAATGCTGTTTTCAGACTCTCAAAAATGTAGAAAACAAGACATTTAAAGTGGACTTTCAGAAACTTGGACAGACATTTCTGACATTTCATAGACGATTAATCTATAAAATAATTTATAGATTTAATAGATAATGAAAACGTTAGTTAGTTGCGGCCCTAAAAATGACCCGAGGGCTTCATACCTCCCAAACGCTTCCTCAGAAGTCTGATAAAAGTATTAACTCATGAAATACTGACTCCATGTCTGTTGAAAGACATCAAAATGAGCCGTGCAGAATCATTTGTTCTAAAGCTTTCACTGATAATGTTCAGATCTCTTTTGCATTTCTGCGAGACACATTTGATGAACAGATGGCGATTTAGTTTTCTGCATAAGCACTGAGAATATTCATTTACAAGACGCGACAGATGGCTGTAACCAGCAGAGCTCAACATGGTGGTCGAGGCCGTAAAGACATCCCGTCGAAAGTCTCTTTTGTCATTTGCTAAATGTAACGCAGCCTTTTCAGATATGTAGCATCACGTCAAAGAGAATTAATATGTGAAGCACATTTCATACCTATATATCCTTGATTTAAATGACCCGAGATGCCCCACACACGTGTCACATTTTCACTCAGAAAGTTTGTTACAGCTCAGTTCCCACCACCAGACTTGCCTCTTCCTTCTGGCTTTTTAAACACACATCCTATTTGATGTTCTATCTTTCATCGCATTTATTTGTCATCTTTTGCAAAGCACATTGTATTGCAACTATATCTGAAAAGTGTGTTGAGGTTTCACCGAGACAAACGGGAAATGGCAAAAGCCTTCCTGTGTGGTTTGTAGCCGATCACGTCACTTCTCACAAAGGAAGCCGATTGAAAAACTCAGATGTGCTCGAGACAGCGTGCCAGCTTCCGCTGTTAAGTTTACAGACGGTCTTAAAAGCAACTTAAAGACTGATAGTGTAGAAATGTGTTGGGGATGGTGTTGAGAGCGCCCAGCAACAGCAGAAACAACAAGTCTGCAAAATAATTATCAGCAACAAGCAAAAACATAAGTATATAATAATATTTGCAACGATGCAAGTACACCAGCAAAGAAAAAAGCAAATAAATTTAAAATGAAATTAAAACATGTTCATTAAGAGGCGTCAGTAAGTAAAGAGGTCTGTTGCAGATCTTATTTTTATTTGTCCTGGACGCTCACGGCTCTGATTGAACATAACATTTAGCTGGAGTTAAGGGAAACATACGACGTGTATTGTGTGGTATGAAAAAGCTCAGATGACTCACCTTGAGCTTGTTGAAGTTGTCTGTAGGCATCAAAGGATGTAAAACCACACAGATGTTTTGTGCATTAACGCCATAATTCTCATGGAAGCAGGTGCAGGAGAAAGTGTGAATTAGAGGAATCTCAAAAAGAGTGAAACACAGTCTAGTCTAGCGAGCAAATTAAACAACGCCCAAGTCATCATATGTCTGTGCTGTTGCCAGAGATACCGTTTCATGCTGCAGCTCCTTCCTGTCTATCTAATCTGCCTTCCTGTGATGTGGTTAGCAGGTTGAACAGTGAAAAGAAAGAAAACTTCCGCCTTGTACTTTTGCATGCAAGGCCTTAAACGCTTCCATTCAGACGGCTACTCATCCGTCTCAGTGAGAGCCAGAATAAAAGAAACATGATTACTGGTGTTAAGGCTTCCCAAAGCGAGGCTCACACAGCTTCAGTAAGTACTAGAGCAGAGCGGACCGCCAGTGGTGGTTAGAAAGTTGTTAAGAACAAATAGATTCTAAACGTTGACGCACATGCTGTTATACACAATCACATCCCCCCCCCCCCGAGAGCAGTGGATAATAATTAGAGCGGGACACATAACGGGTCGGAAAACAACTGCGAGACTGCACAAATTGCACATCTGCGGAAGTATTTTTATTTCAAACCTGCTACATGTGCATGACAATGGAAGGTAAACAAGGGAAAATGAACGTTTTGAATTGCGACCATGATGTGCAGATGATAAAGAAGTTCTCTTTGCAAATGTTCTTCAGTTCTCTGCTGCACGTACACAGACGTGTTGTAATTTGTAACGTTTCTGGTTTGTTGTCTGACAGATTTGAACATTTGTTGATCAAAATTTTGCGCACTTCTTAGGATTAAGTGCTCCGAGCGTCACATTACGTTGAGGAATTCTCTGTAGCTTCTTCAGTGCGAACAGTCAGTACATGTGCAGTTCAATATATTATGTGGGGTGTAATGTTGAGGTTCTGCCATTTGTTTAATACTTTCAACATGTACCGTTTTTACACAAAACCTAAACATACAGAAGTTTACAACAAAAAAAAGAGACATTTTTACATGACAACACAATTTCAAGGGGGGGGAAACATTTTTGCTTACAAAAAACTACTTAATTTACAGGATTTTGCTTTTTTTAAATCTAGTTTTTTATTTCTTTTTACAAATTAGCTGAATATGAAAGCGTCAAAAATAAATCTGATTTCACAGGGTTCACTTTGCCTGACAAAAGGTGTATTAATAAATGTCAATACTGAAAGATTTGATCTGAGGAAGTCTGTGCACCACAGCAGATGAGCGAGGCAACATTACTAGGCAAGCGGCACATCAACTATATTAAAAATGATGCATATCCAGGCTTCTACGTTTATTTCATGGCACTTTGTATTACCGATTTTATGATTATCTTCAAATTAAACTTTTTAGATTTCATGAATCTATTATAAAAGTGGAATCAGAATCAAAATATTGAACTTTTTGCTCTGAACTCAGCTAGTTTCTGCATTTCTACAATAAATTATCACTTCAGATTGGCGATAATCCCCCCCCCCCCTGAGAAAAACTAACATATCCGCAGTATTTACACTTATGGCAGAGATGGCTGTACTTTCCCTCTAATAAATGAGGAATCAGCTGATCAAATAACACACAAGTACATTAGGCACAGTAGAGGTTTCTTAGCCGCTATAAAAACACACACACACACACACACACACAAACACACACACACACAAGTGAAATATAAATTTTCTTAAGCAAATCTCTGTTCTGAAAACAAATACTCTTCATTCAAGAAATTGCTCTCTCACATCCCTTTCTAATTTTCAAATCAAGAAAATGTAAACAGTTTGCTTTAAGTAAGCATACACAAGTGGTTACAGACACCTCATCACAAGTTAGCTAAAGACATTCACATTTAAAAGACAATCAAAGCCCTTTTGAGAGACTTTTACAGCATGTAGCAGGAAAACAAAGCAGGAAGTCGACCGTTTTGAAGACTAAATGTGAGCTTAAGGAATATTATCTTGGTTATAAAGTCTGCTGTTAAAACACCGTACCAGCTGAGAATGTGATGAAGGTCATTAAGTTGATAGAGCTTCCTGCATAGCATGCTTGTTTAATTATTTTTACTTTAAAAAGGCTTTTTTCCACAACATAAAACAAGTCAACAAAAATGACCATTTAGGACTCAAGTATTAAAAAACAAAATCCTGCCTTTTTATCTTCCTGTTCATTTAAAAAGTAGTAACCAGCACTGTTCACAGTCCACCGACCTTATATGTTATTTATCTTAATTAATGGGTTGCCTGATTGAAGTGTCACAGGTGCCATGAAATATCACACACTGGATGCAACCACAATGTTAACAAGACAATTACGATTCATTTCATCAATGATCCTTCAAAAAGAGACACACAGAAGGACACTTGTGGTGGCACTTGTTTCAAAAGAACCGCACAATCAGTTAGGTACAGGTCAAATTAACCTCCGATTACCCCTCGCTTCCTCTGCTGAAGTCCTCCCACGCACACGAGCACTTCCAGATGCCTGGATTATAGATCGGACAGTCCCTCTGCGTGTTCGCTCAGCTCCATGGTGTAGTAGTCCAGTGGGCGCCTGAAAACAGAGACAACATTAACAAACACACACACACGCAAAATCGAGCCGTAGCCCTCTGAACCCCGCAACCTACCGGCGGGTTTGAAAGGCATCTTCTATTCTGAGACCAGAGCACAGAGGAGATATATATATATATCTATGTATAGCATGTAGAGCCCCCATTTCCCCCAATATTGGTATGAGAAAAATGTTGTACACTGTATATAGACTCTATTTTCTTCAAAGTTTTAAGATGTATTAATGTATTGCATTATAACTGTTATACTGGACTAAAGACATTTTTGCTTTCTTCCTACTTCTATTCATAATTTCACTGTTTCTACAAAAGAAAACGAGGCGACTGAGTGCTTCAAAGGGTTAATGCTTTCAGAGCTTCGGTTACTCAACGCAATCGAAGAGTTCCATGTTTAAAGTGTCATGCTTTATCTTTTGATTGCCGACACTCATCTACGACCGTTCCACTATTTCCGCCTGCGATTTCCTTGTCACTCACACACACACACACACACACACACACACACACACACACACACACACACACACACACACACACACACACACACACACACACACACGAGAGGAACAATAGGGATTAGCATGAAGGAAAAAGTTTTTCGGGCTAAGTAAAAGTAGGAGTGGGAGTAAAGATGTGATGCCTGACAGAGAAATCTGTACCGCAACCACAGACTTCCTCCCTCCTCTGAGTTCTACGTTAGTGTAAAATGATACGACAAGAAAGAAGGTCACGCTGTTCAATTCTGAGCTGCAGTCTGACACTAAAACCTGACATTTACTGCTGACATTTATGAAAAATGTGCTATTCTACGAGAAATGGGCCAGAAATGTATATTAATAATACACTACTACAATGTTTTAACCTTAAAATCACAATGATACGAGTTTCACTTAAATATCAAGCTACAGCAGGGATGTGGTTAGCTTAGCTTAAAACTCTGTCCAAACGTAAACACATCTACTAACCAGCTCCTCTCACAGTTTAAAGGTTATAAATTGGTGTTTTTAAACATTGGACTAACTGTTTCCTGCTGCTTTTAGTCTTTAACCTAAACTAAGCTAAGCTGGCTGTAGTTTCAGATTTACATTACAGATATGAGAGCGGTATTAATCTTCTCAACTAACTCTCAGAAACTTTATTAAATGTGAATATGTTGCACAGATCTCTCGTTTTACTGTGCATTATATCATGTTATTATGACACTGTATGGTTGCAGTACATGTTCGCCGGCTACTTTTTCATTTAATTTTTCTGAATTTAATTCACCCGCAGAAGAAAAGAGGAACACATTTGTCTTTATTGAAGTCTTTTCTAAAGAAATCACCAAAACGATTTGTCACTGTGGATCAGGGGGAATAAAGGCAATGTGGCCTATGTGAATAAGAAACTAAATATACATTCAATTAAACACTTGTTTCTAAATATGCTCTCCACAGCTCTCAAATCACTGTGTATTCAAAAAGAAGCAAAAGATTAAACAAACGTTAATAATCTAGCAAAGGATATTGAAATGAAATGCCGTTGGCACGATGTAAAGAAGTCGTTAGACACGACTGTGATCAGTTTGCACATCCAGCAGACGAGAGAGAGATAAGGAGGACGACATAATAAGAGTGCTCACCTCCTCCTGTAGAAATATGTGAACAGAGCAGCTGCTAGTCCCAGCAGCAGGAGCACTGCTACTATCAGCCCGATCTGTAACCCCAGGGCAGACGCTAGGAGAGAGTCACACATACAAACTCAGTTACACTTTCTGAACAGGATCATACGTTTAAACACAACACAGCATTCAAACATCCTGATGACACTTTAATGCAACAGCTAATTTGGTTTCCTTGAGATGCCCGTGGAAGGTTTAATGCAAAGAAAATGTACAACCATCACAGCTAACGCGCCGCTTCACGCTGTTGTCCCGGTTCAACCCTTGCCACCACTTTACTCTATCCTCATGAGTTTCGGCGTCTGGTCTATGATCTCCGTTAGAGGAAACATCGGAGAGATTCAGCCAAACGTGTTTGACTCAGATGAGGAGTTTGTCGTGCAACAACCTACTAGCAGACGCATTATAATGCTAAGTGCAGTTAGCATCTTTTAGCTATGTGCTTATGTTTGTTAGCATTTTAGCTTGTAACTTGCAGTGGCTGAATCAGCGTTAGTGGTTGTGAAACATACAATAATATCTAGCGGGACTTTTGGAAGATTGATCCCCGTTTACATCCGAAACCTGCACCCTCCACCATGTTTGCCGTCAAAACTTCCACTATGCTAATGCTAACTCTCGCTCTCTGTACTGGCAAGTCCGCTCTGCGCTGGAGGTTTCTGGTTTCTTTGCTGGTGTTGTGTCGGAGACCGTTTCCCTGTCGAAATCTGGTGTTAGACAGCGATGTTGTGACGTACCAAATCTAGCTTGCGCAGGGTACGTTTGAAAAGTGCACAGACATCTCCTTCAGTAGAGGAATGTGAAACTCTCTAGTGTCAAACTGCAGCTGTAAGTATAGTCACTGTCACACATTTCAGGCGACATAAAGAGAAGGAAAAACACATTTTTGAGTGGATCTTTAAGCAGCCAACTGTTCGTGTATGTTTCGTTGCGCTAGCGTTATGTCGGTGCTAACCTGTGCTTGAGTAGCGGCCCGTGGTTGGAGCAGAGCAGACGTCTCCCTGAGCAGATGAAGGATTCATGTGCGATGTCTGGATGATGAGGGCTTTCTGATGGTCCGACAGCGCCTGGATGTTCCCCCACACTCGCAGCCACCCGGACACGCAGGAAAAGTTGGCTCCTTGAGCACGAACAGACCAATAGTAGATTAACTACATATGAAAGTGTATTCTAGCTTGGTAGGTATAGAACAGGAAACAGGATTCATTACTTAGTGTGTGTGGATGTCTGTCAAATTCTCCCCTAGAGCCACCGAGTGTGAAGTGTCTGTCATTTTTTATTATCCTTTGAACAAACGCATTTCTTGCAGAACAAATCTGCCAAATGTGACGGTTTTATTCTGAGTGAAAGCGCCTCACCTTGAAGATACAAGGCAGAGATGCCACAGTGACACCTTTGCTCCAGGTATTCGGCGACTTCAGTGACCCTCTTCCCCTGGATTAGACCACTGCAGTCTGGGACAAACAGAGAAGAGGATACCAGCTTTTAGAAAAAGGCACATTTACTGTGTTTTGACCATAAGACAAAACACATACTGTCGTTGGGTTTCTCTCTTCCTAAAGACAAAGTTTTGACATTTCCGCCTTTCTTTAGACAGTTTACATTTAGAATTCATGCAGGAAACGCGGAGGGAGAGACAGAGAGAGAGGACCACGACATGCACAGTTGAATATGCAATTAAAGTATATTTAAGCGTAAACAATCAACATGAAACCCTCTTATCCTCACACCGTATTTCTCACCTCCAGACTGCAGCAGCCAGTCACTGGACAGGGGTCCGAGGCAAAGGTCGATGTGACTTGAGAAGGCGGCGCTCGGGCAGAGGTTGGTGCTGTGAGGTGTCGGCGAGGAGCTTGTCCAGGAGGAGGGGCTCCTCACCTCGCAGCATGAACACCGGCTGAGCGAAACGGGACCATCTTCCACTGACCTGCACATGCAGCACATGTGTGAGTACTAATTACTTTAAGGCCATAATGTATTTTGCAACATGCACAAGCACGAATAAACTAGATTAATAAAAGTCAGTCAAGGTTTGCAATCAATTTGTTATAATATATTTATATTTTCAGTTAAACCTGCCCAGGTTAGAAGTGCAGAATTAGTTGCCATGGTAATCTGCCTGGTTTAAAAGAGAACCAGCTGTGATCTTTAAATAAATAAATAAATAAATAAAGGAGCAGGAAACTGTTCTTTGACCAGGATCTGTCTGTGGGTGCCATTGTTCCAATTAAGATAATTAGATGGACACCTCTACGGGTCATTCGTTGCAGTCTGGTTATAGCCCTTACTGTGCTACAGACTCATCGGTAGTGTAAAAGTTCAGACATGCAACAAGTCTCAGTGATGCATGCTGGTGAGTTTATGCTGCGCTTACCTGGCAGCTGGAATCACTTGTCTCCCTCTGGTGGTGGACAGAGACGAGAGCAGCTGCTGGTTTTCACTGAACACGATTAAGTCTCTCAGACTGGAGTTTGTGAGAGCAGTGCCAGCTCTGCAGACGCTGAACAGGTCGTAGCACAGGACTACTGCTCCTCGTCCCGGCACCGCGGAGCCCTCCGGGAAAGTCTGATCTATGCAGGAGAGAGAGAGGAGGTGAAGGAGGGAAGATGAGAGTGTGGGAGAGACTGTTATTAACCATATGAAAGGAAATCTTTGGTTTCACTTCCATAACTCATCTATCCCTGATCAACCAGGTCTCCTGCTGCACTCACCTGCTCCAGTGACATTTCCAACGATGTAAAACCCATGCTGGTCAACAGATCCGGTCAAAGGGAGGGCGATGACGGTGCCAGTGCGCTCCTGGTCAAACACGGAGAGCACCAGGCCCCGCAGGTCTGTCATGGGGGGCCCGTGCAGCTCCACAAATGTCCTCTGCTTGCTGTGATTGGTCCAATGGTTACTAGCCACCTCACTGATGACCACACCCTCAGGGGCTGGAGGGGGGCGGGGGCAGCTGTTCTCCCGCAGAGGCGTGGGTGGAGCCACCTACAGCGATTGATGCATTTCAGACATTTACAATTTTAACGGCTTTAAAAACTTATTTTGTTTAGCTTCTGCTCAAAAACTAGCCAAATATTTCAAAAAGAAATAGTTCAACATTTTGGGAAATATCCACACCAACTTCCTGGAGTCTCCGCTCAAGGTGACAACAAGACTTTAAATGATCTGTATTCATTTGAAAAGTTTTCTACAATTTTGTGTTTTTGCCATTTTGTAAAAGCAACTCATTTCAGCATGCCGTGTGACACCTTCGCCCTTTACACTCACTGAAAAAGCCGACAGGTCGTAGGGGTAAAGGCCTCTACAGCGGCTGAGGGCCTCATCACCAGGCAGAACCTCTGGATCCTCCAGCAGAGGCAGCTGTCCCGGGGTCAGAGCTTTACTCAGCTCCTGCGCCTCCTTGTCTGATCCTCTCTGCCGGTACACGACTGCATCCAGCAGGCCTTTGGTGGGGATGCCCCTTTGTGTGGCTGATGGTGGGCCAAAAGGGCTGCGATAGAGCGCCACAGCATCTGGTCCGTTCTGGATGGTATTGGGGGGTAGGCGGAGCGAGGGAGCCGGCACCAACCTGTCACTGCCCAGAAGAAAGTAGCCCTTAGAAGTGGTGAAGTGTCCACTTAGGCTGATCTCCCTGTAGGGTCTGTTGTTGTGTGCACTGAACAGCAGTATCCAGATGCCCTGCAGGGACACCCGGCGTCCTGATGGGTGCCAAAGCTCGATGTACTCGCCGTCCTCAGCTGCGCCAGGTGTATCAGTGTTCAGCTCATTGATCAGGAAGTCACTGTTCCCCCAGGGCGGGAGGTGATGCGGTGAATCTGTACCTCCTGGAATCACTAAAGCACAAAAGGAAGGTATTAATTAGCTGCTGTGAAAGGAAACGTTTCACTTTACTTCACGTTGGGTTTTATGCGGATATGGAACAACATATTGCACGTTAACATCTTAATCTAAGTTTGCTGCAGGAAAATATGAAGTTTGTGTGCGACTTATTTCTCACAGTCAAAGTAGTCAAATCTAGCTCCATCCCATAATATTTCATCAAACATTTTTACTTCATCTGTTCAAGGGATGGGAGTCCACATGGAAACAGGTCTTTAATTTCTCTGAAAGGCTATTCATTCTTTGAGCTGCATCCGCCACCAACTCTCGGTTCTTTAATTTGCAATACTGGTTCCAGTGATGTAACTTCGTTCCCCAGTTCCTCAGCCGGTGGATGATAAAATATATTACTTCCCCGAGGTTAGCGCACAGTGAGGATGTGCATGAGGATGTATCTCTTCTTGAGAATTATTCCATGGTTCCTCAAGATGAATAAAAAAAATCTATTTGAAAGTATGTGTGCACGCCTTCTTGTTCCCATATTAGTTTAACTCATGGCCACGTATTATATCAATTACACAAGGTCTGAACTGCCTGTCAATCACACATGCATTACCTATTCCCTGCCTTACTGCATGTACACTGATTGAAATCCTAAAAATGTTGAGCGTCTTATATAAATTCAAGAGTGAAGCACATTGAAACACTCACCGATACTGTGCGGGCAGATCTTTGGCCAGGGGCACTGGTTGGGCTGTGCGGGAGTTTGCGGGGCCTCCCAGAAGACACCAGGATCTCTGGCCCAGGTGGCCACACCACAGCGACTCAGGTAGAAGCCTCCCTCTCTTAAACTGACACAATAATGAAATCATTATGACCCCGTTTGAAGTCTTTAGCTCTGCTGTCACTTTGGTCCAGACTGAAACATCTCAACCACTTCTGGATGAAGCCTCCAACAGGTTGACACGTTTGGCTTTTAGTAAATGTCTTCTATTATGGATTGCCATTAAATTTGGTAAAGATACTCATGGTGCCCAAATAATGAACTGTAATAACCTTGGTGATAGTAACTGTTTCAGGGGAGTGAAAAAATATTACATAAGCTATCAAAAGAAGAACAAATAAAATATAATAATGTGTGGGATTTGGTTAATGAGATGGTTCAGAGATACAGTGGTTTTGGGGAATTTTACTGTTTTTTCCTACTTTCTACTAATAAATTAATAAACTAAGAAACTAATAAATGCCCGAGGACTTTGTTTTAATGTATTTGGTGTAAAAACAGCAATATTAGGCTTTATATAAGTCTGAAGGGAGGTCCACGGTCTTAGTCTCTGCCCTGCTCCAGCACCACCAGCAGATCAAAATATTAACTTTTACGATCTACAAGATGGATTGCCATTACATTTATTACACTAATTCAATCCGCCCCCCCCCCCTGAGGATTATTGTTGGCGTTCTAAAGTAGGATAGTGAACACGCCGACGTTAGCATTACCCAGGCTTGTTGTATAACAAGTTTCATCAGTGAAATGTGAATTCAACTTGCTTGTCAAAAACTGAGTGTTGTTATGTGAAAATCTATTTCCGTGTCTTTGAGTCAGAGTGAGCGAGAGCCTACTTGTGACTCCTGCACCACAGTGATGATACACGGCAAACTGAAAGAAATGTATTGAAAAGAGGAACACGCTGACCCTTCGACAGAAATGCAGTTATCAGAATGTGTTTCGCAACACTTGTTGCGTAACGTTACGGACACATCTTAAAAATACTCAATGAGCTTCATTAAAGCGTTGCTTCTTTGTGTGTGTGTGTGTGTGTGTGTACCGCTGTCAAACTGGGTTGGTTTTCCTTGAGTGGGAAGCTATCATGGTGTCTTGCCTGTTGCTGAGCTGGTAGGGCTCCCTGCCTGGGATGAGAGTCTCTGTGAGGTTGGCACTCGGCTTGTTTCCAGGTCCAGCGAACACAAATGCATCTAGAGGCTGGATCTGGCTCAGCGGACTGCCCAAGGGGAAGTCTGAGGCTCTGCCACTGTAAATAGCCACTGCTCCAGACTCATCTCCTGAGAAGAAATCATAACAGGAACAAAGAATTTACATTAAAACGAAAGTGAGTGAATGAATGGAAATTCACCGAAATGCATCGACGCTCCACGTAGCGTCCACGAGTGAAACCCGATGAACTAAAAAGCTGAAACAATCTTGCGATCATACATACAGCGGTAAGTGTATCCAGAAAAAGACCCCGACAAACCCGCAGCACACTGACCTTTCATGTAGCTCTTCTCTATGTTCACGGAGATCAACCCATTCCTGGAGGTTTCCACGTTCACGTCCACACTCACGCTGACCCTGTCCGTTCTCCCGTCCAACACCACCAGCACCAGAGGACCTGCAGCTGGAGCTTCTGTTAGCTCCACAAAGCCGTCCACCTGCCCTCCTCCCAGCTTCAGCTCAGTGATGACAGGGATGGTTGCTGGGACGGCAGGCGGGGTGCAGTTATTCCTCTTACCCGGGGAGGGTGAGGACACCTGAAAGCCCCAGCGATCCTCGGACATCAGGCACCTCTCAATTGACTCGTCCCCCTCAAGGGCCGTTTCATCCTCGACGAAGGCTGGTTCTCCTGGTGTCAGAGTCTCAGCGAGGAACTCTGCGCCACCAGTACGGCGAGTCATGTACACGACGGCATCCACCAGCCCGAAGGCCGTGACGTTCATCTTCTCATTGTATCGAGCAGCAGACGAGTGGTAGAGGACGATGGCGTCCGGGCCGTTCTGGACCGTGTTAGGGGGAAGGAGGATGGCCGGCTTGGGCAGCATGTCCACCGAGCCCACCAGGAAGAACCCCCGGTCATTTGTGCTGTGGCCTTTGAGGTCCAGCACCTTGTAGGCTATATTTCCATTTCCGTTAAAGAACACAAGGGTGTAGCCATCTAGGGAAGCCCGTTGTCCACTTGTGTGATACAACTCCACAAACTCAGTGGTGTCCAGTCTGGGGTTGTCGGCGTTGATCTCGCTGATGATGAGGCAGGGGTCACCACTGACTACCACCACCAGGCAGAGACAGGCCACACAGGCCAAACTGACCACCATGATGTACAACTTCTGCAAAATACCCTGAGGGGAGCTTCTGCAAAAAGAAAAGTTGCATCACTCAGTGAAATAAAAAAAAGTGTGGTTTATTAAACTGAAGCAATACTGGAATTTTATATAAGGACAACATAACTGAACACAATGCGAGAGACAGAAAAAGGATTGTTTCAGAAGCATGCTCACAGTACTGTAATCAAATCTTATGTTTACTACTTGCAGACCAGACTCCCCGAGGGAGAAACCTCATAATATCATGAATGAGTCTTCTATGAGTCTATTTTTTGTTCATGGTGACATTGGGAATGCACATCTTCTGCATGAGTCATGTAATGTTGCGAAACACACGCTGGCAAGCAGATGGAAACTTTGTATGAAACGGCGAAATGCTCTTAGCTGTGAATAAATAGGATTATGTCACTAAATGGGAAGATATTGTTAAATAAACTGGAACTGTGTCATTTTTCAGGAGCAAGTTAAACACGTGATGCATTTTACCAATCCCCATTTCATCCCCAAATCCCTCAAAACCGTCACAGCTTTTAAGGATAGCGATTCAAATTGGTCTTAAAAGAAGCTACAATACTTTGTCAACTGTGTAGCAAAACCATGTTGGGACAACAAAAAAAAAAAACAGACATAAAAGAGTTAAATTGTGCCCTGAAATGATCTCCCATCTCACGGCAGTTATTCCAGTCACGGTCAGGCTGCAATGCATGCATCTTTCCGTCGGGGAAAAAGAAAAAGGCTGTCAATCTGCTTTCTATCAGTGCCACACAAGGTCCCAAAAGACGTCGTGACTTACGGTATTTCCTTGGTCCTTGTCGGCCCAGGTGTCGCTTGTTGCACCGTCGAAACCTGTTGGAAGTAAAAACGTCGGAAGTAATTTTGGTAAAGTTTGTTTCTGTCCTCCGCCGCTCCCTTCATTCACAAAGCAGCACTTTCTCCCCCCGGACTGTGGGCGGTCAGACTGAGGGGGAAGATGCCTGCCAGGGGAAGCGCTCTCTCTCTCTCTCTCTCTCTCTCTCTCTCTCTCTCTCTCTCTCTCTCTCTCTCTCTCTCTCTCTCTCTCTCTCTCTCTCTCTCTCTCTCTCTCTCTCTCTCTCTCTCCTTTTTTTTTTTTACGGCTCAGTCCACCATTCAGCCCCCCACAGCTGAAGATAAAACACCAATAGATAGGCGGGTGAAGGGTAACCCCTCAGTCGGTATTGCCTCTAAACAAAAATGAACCGACACTGTAAAACTGGTCATTTATGTTCTTAGAGCAGAAGTGGCCTCGAGCTCATCCCAAAAAAACCCTCGTGAAAGACCTGAAGGGGGGCCCCTGACCCCACTTTGTGAATTAGGAGAGAGCGGGTTCAGTGGTAACAGTTCAGTGACAGCAGAAGTCCCGCCCAACATCAGTCACCGCTTCCTGTAGCTTTCACCACTCAACTCCTTTTAGTTTTAAGATTTAACATATGTTTTTTAATTTAATTAATTAGGTTGTATATTGTAAACTGAACAGATACCTCTTCTCCCAGAAGTAAAGGCAACATTTTTATTATTGTTATTCGTTTAACACTTAAAAACAACAGTATTTATTACTTTTATGCATAAATGAGAATAAATCCATGACAAGACAAAGACAATAGATTATAATAAGTCAAGTAAATACATAATATAACATAATAAATGTTCACAATGCATCATAAACGCATGTTTACTCTAACTGTAATGTGTGTAATGTAGTTTTCGACTTCAGATATGTGAGAACATGTTATATATATATATATATATATATATATATATATATATATATATATATATATATATATATATACTTATTGAGAAATACACCCCAATGTATATATAAATATAAATGTAAATATGACCACATGCTATCCTATATTCTATGCAAATTTCTATTCACATTATGTAGGATACCAAAATAAAAGTACTATTAGATTTTTCATTAAGGCATTTTATTTCATCCCCATTGTGCAATATTATTAGAATTTAGAATGCATTATTTTAAATTACCACTACTTTTATATATTCACTACCTTTTAATGCTGCTACTTATTTTAACATACATGTGTACTTATATTATTTTATTTTACTTTCTTGTCTTTGCTGTAACTAATAAAGGATTTCTGATTCTGATAAACTCTGGCTTCGCAGCATTTAAATATAAATATAATTTGGCTTATTAGAGTTGGTTAACTTCTTTTCATTCGCTCAACTGTACTAACACATGTTCCTAAAAGGGGGTTGATATCTTGAGTGCCTTGATTTATGCCTCTCTTGAGAATCAGAGGAATGTGTAACAAATGTTTCAATATGTTTCTACACTTCAGTTGAATAAACTCAAAACACTACAAAGTTACTGTGAGACCTTCTCAGCCCCCGTCCTGCAGCTGTGGAAGAAGTACTCAGATATTTTACTGAAGTAGCAATACCACAATATTACAAGTCAAAGTAATTAATTTAAAATCTTATATAGTATTATAATCAAAATGCACTTAAAATGTCAAACGTGAAAGCACTGTTTTGCAAATTAGATATTATTATATTTTACATTATTAGCTCATTAATACTGATGATGACTAAAGTGCACGACGTACCTTATATAGCATTATATACTTAGATATATATTTTTATTATATATATAGTTTGGTAGTTTATTCCAGTGGTTCCCAACCTCTTGATCAAGCCCCTCCGAAGGGACTAATCTTATCTAATCTTTGATTTTTAGTGACATATTTGATTAATAAATGGAAATACTTAAGTAAAGTACAAGTATCTACTTATTTACTTAAGTACAGTACTAAAATTGACAAGCAAACCAAAAGCAATCAATCAGCAATCAATAAATCAAATGCTCTGACAAAAAAAAGAAACACATCCGGTATCTGTGTCTGTCGCAGGTCTGTCTACCTTTCGCGCGCACCATGCCGTGCCCGTGCACTCATTGCGCGTCACCGTAGTCTTCCACAAACTACCTGCTTGACAGCTGTGAGTCCTAACAAGACATGCTCGTTGTTTGCCTTCATAATGACACATTTTGGGGGAGTGGCTCTGGAGGGAGGCCTGAAGGGACGGCCTGTGCATGTTGCAAACTCTGCGAGTTTTTTTATCTACTGTAGATTTACTGACTTGTGGAGCTGGTGCTGCAACTTTCAATGGAGAAGAGTTGGCAACATGGGGCTGGGTGTTTCGTTACGTTTGAAAATGTAGCTTACTCTTGCTGGGTTCTCCAATCTTACATACCCTAGCTATAATATATGAATAAATATTTACATGCATATTATTATTTTATTTAATCTGTATTATTCTCAATGTAAAACAACGTGTTTGAATATTATGTTTGTATTTAATTACTTATCAAGTATCAAACTAATATTATTGTTGAGGTTGATCAATGTAATATGTAAAGTTTGTTATCATGACAGTTTGTTGTAGCTTGAGTTAAGTTCTGCAATTTTCTGAATGTGTTTGTGTTGAGCAAAATGAAACAGTGAAGGCCTCACGTTACAAAATGTCGTCTGAAAGAGATCACTTCTGAATAAAGTCAAAGTATTGACAGCTTGGTATTTGGTTAAAGAATGACTTGGTTTTGCCGATATCTGCACTATGTTGTGGTTTCAGGTTATTTTGTGTTCAGCCTGAGCTCAGAGCTTCAAAGTCTGTCGTGATGCATTAAGTCTGCAACTATATTTTCTTCATTCAGATATCTAAATAACAATCAATATTCAGATATATTACATATATTCAAACAGTACACGGTCGCAGACAAAGTTCCTCTGTTGTGGAGAAACAGTGACAAAATAAATGTGATGTGAGTTGCCACGTAAAAAGGAACTGAAAATATTGAACTTTGACCTTTTATGTGAAAAAATTAGCTTTCTAGTCTGTCAGAGGTTATTTATAGCACATCTTTAATATAAAAGATAAGCTTGTGTTCACTGTGTTATCTTAATAAGGATTGCCTGTTGTCCGTTGGTGGATGTCTGAGAAGCATAAAGTCACAAAACCAACCCATATTTTCACACTGAGGCCCCCCCCCCTACTGATCTTCACTTGAGATGTACTCTATCGTACACACCATTCAGGAAGTGAGAAGATAAGTGGTAGCTTTAGTGTTAGAAAAGGACATTATATACATTTGAATTGCTAAAAGGAAGTGGAGATAGTGGAAGTTACACACACATTAGAAATGTGTCTGATATTTGCCTTTTTGAAAACTCTCTTTTATGTTCCTGCTTCATTATTTACAGTTTATCTCTAATTTAATCTACCTTTTGTTTATAAGCATCCTCTTCTGACTTTTGTGTGAATGACCTTAATGCCTCGTAGCGCCACAAGATGGCCCCATAAGCACAGTGGAGTGTTTTATCTGATGTATGGAGGACAAGATTAAACTGTCAGCTGGGGAAAATAAGTAGAAATGCCTCTAATAAGTGAAGCTCCCTGAGGTGAAACTGTTTACAGGCGATTCTGCCTGTGCAGGAAGGTCTTTCTCTCATATTCTGCTGTTTGTTTGGTGCTCTTTGACACGACTGGGTATATTCTGACACAGAGAAAAGGTCGGTTGAAATGTTAACGATGAACACATTTTGTTTATGGCGTGTGCATGAAGCTGGCGCTGCAGTGCCAGCAGCTACGTGAACATTTCAATTGAATTTATGTCAAAAAAAGCCGCTCGCTTTTCGAGAGTCAACAACCTGGTTGACAAGGTACATCTAATTCATCCGGCTGGTTTGTTTGGATGATTCACTGCTTCGATGTCATTGCATCTGATTCATCTCTGGCCCTGCTCTTCCCTGCAGATGATATGGAAAGATGCTAAGTTTAACGTGGAGATCAACTTAATTAACTTGAAGATTTAATAGTGAAGCGTGCAGAGTGGCGTTCCACGTGGAGGTAGCAGTTTCCTTTGCCATAGTGTTTCATTTATAAGGAAAATATAAAGCCCCTCAAAGTAATCCACATCTGAACGCCAGAGGTGCGAATACAGCAGGATGTCAGTTTCCTTCATCTCAGACAAATGTGCTGTCATGTCACTTGTTTGAGCGTGACAGCGATTGGACGTGAGTGTTGAGTCATTTTGTTGTAAGTGTAGACAGCCAGCATCATCCCTGACTCAATCATCGGATGGATTTCAGGAGCAGCAGGATCAGGCTTGGGAGGATATTTCCATCCACGGGGAGCATGGGACTAACTTATATAGAGGAGCAGGCGCTGTCAAATAAACCCACAGAACATCCTGCTGCAGACTCCACGTTAAAGGACACCTACAGTCTGCGATAAAGCCATTACACTGCAGTATCGCAGTATTAGAATATTTCCACTCAAACGGCATGACGCTAATTAATTAATCAACCTAAAGAAATGTGTACCCACAAATACAGAACCACTGTTGTCATATTAGGACCTTGACTTGGTGTCATCATGCTGCTTTGAATGACCTGGGTTGACATAGTTGATGTCATCAATGGCCTTTTATACGATCTTTTGTTCATCCTGTATATAAATACGCAATGCCCTATCTGCAGCTATCTTACACCAAAAATTGCCTTTCATGCAGCTGACCCTAAAAGCTTCCCTGGTGTGCCTCAAGCTAATTTTTCACCTCATTAGCCTGAACAGACATTAAAAAAAAAGTGGGACACTGTGAGAACAAAGCAGGTTTGTGTGTATATCCACCGCAGGAAAGCCCGGGACAATGCAGTGGAGAGCGAGGCCATGTTGACTGGAGTGTTTGTACACTACAGTTCTCAGCGTAATGGCGTAATGACAATGAAGGATGTGATAAGAAAGGGCAGCAATGCATCACTGAGAGTCACATGTGTAGAGGTCTTTGCACCTACGTGTGTCGATATGTGATCGGGCTCACGTGCAGTCTAACCAAGAGGTGAGGGCAGGGTTTGACGTTGATGAATTATGTGGGTAGGTCTGTTCCCCCCTCCCTCTCTCTCTCACTCTCTCCCTCTCACTCTCTCTCTCTCTCTCACTCTCGTCCTCTCTCTCTCTCTCTCCCTCTCTCTCACTCTCTCCTCTCACTCTCTCCCTCTCACTCTCTCTCTCTCTCTCACTCTGTCTCTCTCTCTCTCTCCCTCTCTCTCACTCTCTCTCTCTCTCTCTCTCCCTCTCTCTCACTCTCTCTCACTCTCTCTCTCACTCTCTCTCACTCTCTCTCTTCTCCTTCTCTCTCTCTCATCTCTCTCTCTCTCTCTCTCTGTCTCTCCTTCCTCTCTGTCTTGCTTGCAGGCACAGAGGAAGCTTTCTACAGCTTTTCTTTTTTTCTCAAATCACGCAAAGAACCTCATCAGCATTCAACATGCCTCACCAGCTCACTGCATCCAATCACGTGCGCTTTCTATACAGAGTCCATGTGTGTATATATATGTGTGTGTGTGTGTGTGTGTGTGTGTGTGTGTGTGTGTGTGTGTGTGTGTGTGTGTGTGTGTGTGTGTGATGGAGGGAGACAGGCAGGGAGAATCCCTTTGTGTTCCCTGTGAATCCCCAAGGTCATGTATGGTCTCGAACAGCTACGAGACAGGTATCGAGTGTGAGGTGGAGATGGTATTCCAGGTCAAAGTGTGAGATTAGGATTGTGCGGTACATTTAGGTTAATGGCTGCAAAGACATCACATTGGTCTGGCTGTGTGTTGGATTATTGATCTTAAGTGGTGCTTCACCTCCAACCAGCAGAGAGAAATCCGTCGTGGGCTCAGCCTGAGCTGGTTTCGACGATATTAACTTTCCCCAGTGAATCTTCTCACATAAACGTGTTAACTGCTGAGAGGGGAAGAGAGAGGAGGGGGGGGGGGGGGGGGGGGGGGGGAGCAGGAGTTTGGCCACAAGTCGATTTCTCCGAGAGATTGCAGACATGTTTGATACCCAGTTCCCATGACAACCAGCGACCGCGGCGTACCTGACCTACATATGTGCTGTATGTATACAAACATGCACTAACCGTCTGTTACTGACGCTTTGTACAGTCTGATGTGAAACGGCAAGAACAAACAGAGGAGCTGCTGTCAATGAGTTTAGTCAACAATGGCTGGATGTCACGTTGAGACAAGCTGTGTTTGCACGAGGGCATTATTAAGGATGTGTTGACATTTCATTTGTGGCAGATGGCAATACTTGCAATGCAATGCAAAGTCACTAAATACATTTTCTTAAGTTTACTTTCTACACTGTGGTATTACTAGTTAAATATCTGAGCACTACTTCCACCACGGCTGTATTGCACCATGTTAAACTAATAGAACATACCACATGGTAAAGAAGACATTCAACCATTCATGTATCCTGTTATCTGTCAGTTACTAGTCCTCCACTAAAGAAATTCTCTTTTCATTTAACGCGTCTAACGAGTGAGTTGAGTTTATTGTTAGATCTGTGAAGTTCCTCCAAAGAATATTGTGCAAAAGTCCCAATTTAAATGTTTACCAGAGATGTGAAACCAAAACAACCAATTAGTCTAATTGACTAAGAGGGCGCTGCCCTAATGAGTACACTTAGATGTTTGAAAATGTTTTAGTCTATTTAGATGCATCATCGACATGTAAAGATGATGTTTTTTGTCACAAGTTTTGTCATCTTTTAAGTTTATATGGCGAAGATTTTAGCAAACAGTTTCCTTTTTACACATCCGGTAGTTAAGGAGCAAAATTAGCATTAATTTTGAATCATTTTCCAGGTCACCTGATGAATGTCATGAATCTACTACAACAAGCTACTTAGCTTAGCCGTTGGAAACTGTTTCTGGTATGACACCTTCCACATGGATAGAGCTGATCTGTACTTCATGTAGCTATACTTCTGAAATAACTTGTGGACCTTAAGACTTTTCTCTTTTTCTCGGCATCTTCTTTGCTTCCTGAGATCTTCTCTCTCTCCAGGGTGCGCTGTGAGCTCCAAAATAGCTGTTACCTCTCCTCTTCGTCTCGCTCTTTTGCTCTCCCCTCCATGTTTCATCGATTCTGCCTCGACCGGGCATGGGACAGCGTTCCCTTGTGGGGCATTCTGGGTAATAAATCTAATTCCTGTCTACATGTGGAGGCTCATGGGAAGGTTCTGGCCCAGTTTTCACTTCGACAAATATATCCTCAAAATGGAGGAAAGTGGGCCAAAAAAAAGTAGCATCGAGGTGCACCTGAATCAGAGGGTTTGCTAAAAGACAGATTTTCTTTCATCCCAATTAGAGCAGTGCAAGTGACATCTTTCACAGCGATGACATTAATGTTTAACAGATTGTTTCTTATTGTCAAACAGAAGACGTCCTTTCCTAATTCACCAGAGAAAAGTTTGTCAATTAAATGTAAAATAAGTGCCACATATATCACATCTCCAGTTCCAAAGATGCTATTAATCACGATTATATGTTACAATACAGAAGTTTTCCTTTCAAAACTATCAATTATAATGTTACATGACTCACTTCTTTGAAAATACAATTGTTCTTGTCTTTCGAAAACAATATTCAATGTTGTCTTAGCCCTCTTTCCCCTCTCATTTCTATTCATCATGCAGCAGAGGGAAAGATCAAGCTCAGTGCACGTCTCCAGGGACGACAAACACACGAAGCTACAACACTCAGATCTGTTCGCAGCAGTTGTGCTGAGAATAAAGCTGCTTATTAAACGTCTCCACCTGCATGTTCACTGTATAGTCAAATTACCGCGTGGCTCTGTAGAAACGGTGAAGCGCTGATTGGAAAGCCAGAGTGGAGATAAAAGTGCACTTCGGGACAGTAAAGTGAAATGGCCTTGCCAGGTTGAGTCAACGTAAAAAAGGAAAGTACCAACTGTCAACAACAGGAGAAACATGCATCCTTTTTCCAGAGCAGGTTGCTCAGAATGATCTGTGAAAGCACAGCAGCTGCAAGTAACACAGTCTGCATGTGTTCAAAGAGGACAAACGCTCTTAATCAAGGCTAAGACAAGAGCTGAGCTCCATGTGCATGATAGCAGAACTATTTCTTTAGGTGGGAAATGTGCCATTTAGTCCACAAATCAAATCCTACTTCACACACACAGTGAGACCCCCCCCCCTCCCCCTCCCCAGTCTTCTACAGTATCCATGTGACTCTTTGCTATAATTGCACATCTTCACCTTTACTATATCTTCTTCCAGGAACTGGTTTCATATCTTGTGCGGTTCAGCTGCGTGACGTCCTGGGAATCTTTCTGCCTGAATGCGTTATGATAATTAAAAATGGAATTTATAGTCTGGAGAGCAACCAGTTCTGAGACTTCGTTCATTTTTAATGGTTTTCCAGAATGGCACCGGTTGAAATGATGTAAGATAATACATCACACTTACACTTGGGATGTCACGCAGCACAAACAATATTACTCTCTCAGTTTCCCCACTGAGAGATCTTGTTCCAAATATACACATATGGACTGCTTACCGCTGTTAAACCTACACACTGTAATATCTGTGCACTCTGGTCAAACAAATGTCCCTTTTAAAATAAATCCTGGGTTCAAATTCTCCCATGTTTTCATTTTAGACACAGTTCACTTCCTCACAGCTGCTCACAGGAGACTTCCTGCTGGCACAAAGTCGACAGCCGATATACACTATGTATGAGAAGCTACCACAATTAGCCTGGAAAGCCTTCTCTTTCCTCAAAGTGCCTTCTTTTGCACTCTTTCATCTCTCCATTTGCAACATGAGCAAGCTATTTTTTTTGGCTGCCTCACTAGTGATGAATACCTCGGAAAAAAACAACAAAAAACAACAGCTGAAGACTTCTTTGTTGTGTGCCCTTTGTGTTTTTACCCTGAGCTAAAGGCTAGCTGGTTGACTTGGCATCCAGATTAATCACGTCGGAACGTCTCCTTTCATTATAGTCACGTTGTTTTTATCCAGAGACATGTTGACAGTGGAGAAGACGTGCTACCTTACTTGAAAGCACAATGTGATTAATAGATATCAGGAGCATGGAGTGCATTTTTGCATGCATAAGTAGAGGTCCTCAAACAGACATTTAGACACATAGGCTGCTGCAGAGAGAATGTGGAGTACTTTTTATTCCCTTTTTAAGTGCGTCACTGTTTGTTATGAAAAAGTCCTGTTGGACCCTTCTCGCCCCCTGCCATAATTACTTTCTGAACATGAAGAGAAAGCTTTTGTCTCACAGCACAGTGCTCACCAGCTACACATGCAATCCTCTCACAAGCTTTTAAAACTTTTGTGAGGACATAAAACTCTGGAGGTACAGTAGGCAATGTGTCCTATCTTTCCCTGTAACATGACTCTCAGGGTCTTCACTGCTGAGGAGAATACTAAGAGTTATTATTCATTGATTTACCGTTGGAACATAGTACAACACGCTGTTCAGAAAAGCTGCATATGATGACAAATATAGGCTACACTGCAAAGGTGTCATTTCAGTATCTTCAATCACCCACGGCCACCAAAGTACCGTTTTTACATGGACACCTGAAGGTTAGAGCGCTATTACTTCAGCGAGACTCTTGCCCCGGGCTTCAGGCTGTCTGCAGAAATGAATCGATTGTTAAGTCTGACTCTGCTGCCCTGATGACAGCCCTGATTGGTCACCACATGGGAATATTGTTCACAGCTGCAGCTAGCCGCCGCCGGCTGTAGTGAGAAATGATCGCAGGAGATTTAAGAATGTTAAAGGCTCCTTTTTCCATGTTCCCAGTCTGCAAGTTCGCGGCAACATGAGCCTCACCGTTTCCAAGTCTGCATATTCAATCACTGCTGCCTAATGAGTTGTACAAATTCAATCATGTAGAGGGTTGTTTGGTTTGACCCCATTAGAGTGTGAGAAGGACGGGGTCTCATTTCTTCACTGTCAGCCACGAGAGGCTCATCCATTCGTCGCACTGATCTTCTAACCATAGCTGTTGTTCACTTTATTCTCTGCACCCCTTTTAAATCTGTGACGAACATTTTTCCCGCTGATGGTTCAATGCAGACGTTTATCTCAAGACACAGAAACGAACTAACATCATGTGTTTGTATCACTGCCTGCAGCAAAAGTTGCATATTTAACATATACTTCTTAAAATACATCCAGCAAAGTGCTTTACAGTCGTGTGCTGACGTGCCGTCACGCTGTTCATGCATTGTTAAACAAACCGGTCGTCTGCGAGCCCATTCTAACACATCTCGCTGCACGGTGGTGCTGCTCATCTATTTAAAGGTTTGCACATTTCCTCAGTGAACACAGGCTGCTTGCTGTGTGTACGTCTGCGTGTTTATATAAGTGGTCATGGTGGTGTCCTGAGCATAGACAAATGTCTACTGTTGAATGCCAACACTGATGTGGATATTTTCACATTGATGAACTTTTTACTGACATTTTGTCATTTCCATGCATTCAATGACGTTTATTAGGTTTCAGCTCGGATGTCATTCCAATCAGGGCGACATTGTTGGACACTTAAAGACGTTTCTCTTCCACTAATCCATCCATTTCTTCAGGGTTGCCGTGGCAACAGGGTGAGCCTCTTCCCCAGCAACATCCTTCAGCTCCTTTAGGGAGATCCCAAAATGTTCCTAGGCCACCTGGAACATGTAGTTTCCTGGCGTGTTCAATCGTCCATCAACTGCAAACAGACGCCACCCTGAGGTCACAGAACAAGACTCCTGGGCTGCACCTCGACGTGCTTATTGTTAATTACAAACATTAGAGTTCAGTGTTGTAAACAGTGAGGAGTCTAGTAAAGTCAAGTAGTCGAGTTCTGGCTCTGGGATACTAATCTCGGATCACATCTGCTGTCGGTCGGACGACATTAAGCCTCTGGGAGCGAGGGGCTGTAATTCTGCAAGCTAATTATAAGTTTATAAAAAGCTAAATCATTTTCAGACCGATGGGTTACGAGATCGCATTTGCACAGTTCTTAACCAGACAAGCATTTGCCAAATCTGCCAGTTAGTCCTCATCCTAAAGCAGGGGCGTCAAACATGTGGCCCCGCGGGCCAAAGAGGGTCCAATCCGGCCCGCGGGATGACTTTGCAAAGTGTAAAAATAAGTTGTTTTGATCATAAAGTAAAAGCCTTTGTAGATGCACTGTGATCAGTGAGTTGTAACACACATGTGTAAATGATAAACTAATACTATTGTTGAAGTTGCACCTTTCTTTCTTTCTTTCTTTCAGGTTGTTCATAATGTTTTGTAAAAAGATCAAATGTGAACATTTTCAGAATGTTCTTGCACTAAAACGAAGGGAAAGATTTGGAGTTGTCGTTATTTACAGGTTATTATGCTGTGATGTTACTGGTCCGGCCCACTTGTGCTGTATGTGGCCCCTGAACTAAGTTTGACTCCCCTGCTCTAAAGTCTTTTCTCTAAATCTAAAAGGTTTGGAAACACATCAGATGAAGTATTGCGTTGGCTTGTTCGTTCTGGGCTACTGTACAAACATGGTGGGAGGTGGACCCGCTCATTCTAAGCTCATGAAAACACAAATTCTTAGTTTCAGGTGATCATACAGTAAAGAAAACAGAGTTATGGAAATGATATGTAATTGTATAGATAGCAGCGCACAGCCGTGTCTCTGAAGGGATATCTGTAATTACCAACACAAGTGTTGATGTGTACGACACATCAACTGACCCCCTGAACCATCTTCATCTCAGATCCTCACTTAGCTTCGACCCTGAGACATGTAGATACACACACACACACACACACACACACACACACACACACACACACACACACACACACACACACACACACACACCTGTGCTGATGAAGGAGGCTGCTCAGGGCTTTAGGGAAATCAATCGTCCAGAAGAATAACACTGAGCTGCAGAGGAAGATCTTCTGATCCTGAGGGAGCAGTGCTGCGTCGGGGACTGTGTGTGTGTGTGTGTGTGTGTGTGTGTGTGTTGGGGGGCTTACTGTTTAATATTTAACAGAGAAGAAGAGTCTTATTGCTGATTCACCCTCTTAATCATCGCCCTCTTTTGTCACTAAAGCTGCCAAAATCAAATTAATTCATTCACTCGACTGTTTAAAATGCATCCTAAGCTATATTTGCATACGGACATACTCAATATTGACATTCGAAAAGGTTACCCATCACAATCACGTCACCATATTTAATCTCCACAGACGTATGCGTTTCCACCACATATGTCCTGATTATATTTATAGTAGCTCATCGGAATCAGCGCCAGGATCAAGTCTGCCAAAGACAGATGGCACTTCCCCTGTAAGCCACAGCTTCTGAGCACAATGAGGGATGAATGAACAAGAGTGGGAAATAAGCGCAAGATAAAGAGAATATAATCGATGTGTGCAAACAAACAAATCATAAAACTGAAAGAGATGTCTTGGTAGAGGTTATTTTGTGCTGACGAATGAATCTCACTGAGTCCTTTTTTATCCACGGTTAACTGAATTTCTGATTCCCTGTTTAGACTTCCTGGCGAGTGTGCACGGTGGATTATTTCTGGTCTTCTTTTAATAACTGCCAGTTTAGACGTGATTCATCCTCAGCATCCAGACTGGGGTACCTCTGACGCTGATGGTGATGTAAGAGCGTCAGTGGGCTTTGACACTGAGGGACCCATCAGTTCTGTGCTGAATGCATATGATAGACTTTCACTTAATATTTTAGAGCCCCTTTGTAATGATGTTGTTCTTTCATCACAGAAATATTATCAGAAGAGCATTTCTTTCATTAGCTCTGTGCATAAGTCAAAATATCTCAACATTCAGAGGCTACAGCTTACCTGCTTTCTCCCACACTTACATTTCTGAAAGCTCTTTGTCCTCCGAAGATAAGAGAGAGGCGACGGATGAGAGATAAGTCCCAGAGCAATAACAGCAGACCAGCCTTCGTTATCGGGGTTTAGCTTCCCCCTCAGACGTCGCCTGAAATGCTGCCTATTTTGCATCCTTCTAATGTCATTGACTTCCAGGATTTCTGTAATGTTTGGCAGCCTATCGAAGCACAGTATAGGCCCGTGAGGAGGATTCGGGTTGGATTTTTAAATCCTTGTACAAGCTGTCACTTTGAACGCAGTGTCAAAAAAAACCCCATCTTTAGCCTTTGCTTTAGATTTGAAGATTTGGTTTGATCCTGTCATAAACAACACACCTGGTATTCACAAAAAGAATAAAACAAAGAAAAGTATTAATGAAACAAACGGCTGAAGAAAATGTGTGAATACTTGAAGCACGACAAGGAATAAAAATGTAATAACGTTCATTCTATTTGGTCCCAGTCTGTCCTAAACCACGATGACAACAGTTTAATTATTATTCATCATACAAATAGTACATTTTACTAAATGCTAGTAGTAAGTATATTCTGTCCTCTTTACATTGACAGTGGCATCCCCATCTGGAATCAAACCGGGGCTGTTTCTGATCTATGTTATGCATCTTAACCACTAGTTCATCAGGACGCACGCTCGATCCAGACGTTTTAGTGTCAGCTATATAAAGCCTTGATCCATTTCCGATCCTTTGTTTGCTTTTGAGTACACCGGCTGTCAAAACTTCCCACTTTGGCCTGCAGAAAATTGGAATCACAAAGTGTTGTATGAGAAATACACATCATATCTATATATCACATCTCCAGAGTGCACACACAGTATCATGCTACATGTCCAAGCAGAGCCGTCCTCCTAACATTCATCTCTGTTCCCCATTTTCCTCCTCGTGCACTCTCTCAATCTTCCCTTTTATAATAATAATAATAAATAATAATACATTAGATTTGTACAGCGCTTTTCTAGAAACTCAAAGACGCTTTATAACGTCCTCTCTCTTTATCTTTGCTTCATCCATCTCCATCTCTTTCCTCCACACTTTACATACGCCTTTAAGGATGAGGGTGCATAACAAATAAAAAAAAGTATCCCCCCCAGGACAGTTAAGTAGGTCTGACGTAGTTACATGGGAAGAATGACGCAGATGCATTCATGAGAGTAGGTGGTGTATTCTGTAGAGGAACAGACAGAAGGGGGAAGTGGCAAAATGGGAAACGGGAAGAAGAGCGAGAAATGGAAAGAGGGAAGGAAATGGGAGGTGACAGAGGGAGACAGATGAAGAGGGGGAATGTGAAAGGGGACAGATTGATGAATGAATGTTTGTGCGAAGCAAATGCCAATTTACTACACCAAGCGAGTGTTTCAAATTGAAGTGATGTTCAGAAAGAGGCTGGAGGGGCGATCCACTCGGATTCAAAGCTCCCCCTTGTTTTCATCTTCACATCCCTCCTGAGTGGAGCAAAATAAACTCAACAAATTATTTAACCATTACCCAAGAGTGATTATTTGCACATTGCCAAAATAAATGTGCATTGCACTGTATCAACATGACGGCAACACGCTTACGTATCAGCAGAGTTACACTATCACAGGAGCTGAAGAGCAATCCCCTGCATACTGTAAGCTTCTGAGCTCTGCAGAGATGTTTGATCTCAGAAGCCCTTTGTAGAAATGTATTGAATGTTGAATGAACACATTTCTTTGTCGCTTGTGAACACTGACATACCATCACCTTCTGAGTTGATATGTTGAACTTCCAAGCAAACAGTTGCTTATTAAAACATGCAGCAGTTATGGAGATGTGTCATCAGTTATTTGGAGTCGTTTCTTTGGCCACCTGATAAACAAATCCGATATTCACTCGCTTGCAGCTCCTGAAGGAAATATGTGACTCTGTAGCTGCTAAAAGCTCCACTGTGTTCACCAGCTAGTCTCTACACTGTGTCTGCATGCCATTAGGTGCTGAGCAGGTAGTGTACGGGGGATTTTAAGCTATGAGAGTGGAACAAAACAGTGAAGTTGGCGTCCAGTACAGCTAAACAATGAGCTGAAACTCACTTTGAAACTCAGTAAAACCCAGAGGAGCTGCACATTTGGGTGGAAAGTCCCTGTAATGGACTATATCCGCTTTAAATGTCATGTATGTTAAATGTACAGCACTATAAGGTGTCATCAGCTATACGTGACACCTCCTTGTTTGAGAAAGCGCAGTGTGCTCAGTAAAGTCTCTGGTTAAATGCGTTTCCACGGTGCGGCAATCTGTGGCGAGTTGCATTTAAATCAGTTTTTTACTGGAAACAGCATTTAAAGCTCAACCAGAGAGAAAGAAAAACAAGCCTTAAGTGCGACACACTGATCGTCTCAATGGAGAACGTGTCTGTGCACATAATAGGATATATATCCAGGACTGCTGGAAATAATGTTTGAGGACATTTAGTGCCCCTGTGTGTGTGTGTGTGTGTGTGTGTGTGTGTGTGTGTGTGTGTGTGTGTGTGTGTGTGTGTGTGTGTGTGTGTGTGTGTGTGTGTGTGTGAGTGTGTGTGTGTGTGTGTGAGTGTGTGTGTGTGCATGCCCTTATGTTTTTCACCATGTAATATTTACTGCATATATCTGCCCAGTTAGCCTGTGAGCGGGACACCTGGGGAAGATATAAATGGATTTCTATGAAACATATTAGTGAAGAAGAGGCTTGACTGTAAAGCGTTGAGGTCCAGTAAGTGTTCAGTTACATGTGAAGCAGCGGGTCTGATGACTGGATGCGACAGCAAATTATTACAGGTTTATTTGTAATGCGTTCAGTGGATCTTTACCGTAAGAGGTTAATGCAGTTATGAACTATTTATCACACTGTCATACATCAAGGGCTGACGTATGTGAACACCTTAATATCTTAGTGCTGATGCGATAATAGCTGTAAAATACTGTAAAAAGTTTGTTTTTTGGCATGATATTCAACATATTGTGTTCAGATTTATAGTGATATATAGAAATAATGTACAAGCAGGGCTGCAGTCAGTTTTTAGAAATATTTAATTATATTTTCTGCACATTTTAAATCCCCACATTAAAATATAAATGCTGCCAATCCTTCATATATTTTATCCCAAGTCTAAAAGTGGTGAAATGTGTAGCTTATATAATATCCAACATTTGTTATTGTACAAAGCGATCTTTCCCCGACATAACCTTCGCGTCCTCAGTCGTAGCTACGTCCCTGTGTACGCAGATGTTTACGATCAGGGTGCGAGGGAGAAAACATAAGTGCTTGTACTTCACCTTCCTCGCTACATCTCGCTCCACCCACTTACGTGGGCTGTTATCTTCACACTATGTCTGCAGACAGTATATATAAAACCTTGTACAGAAACGAACCTGAAACAGGAAATGAGCGAGCGCCTGAAATATTTAAACGTGTAAACAAAGCCACTGTGTGTGTGTGCCGAGCTGTGATGCGAACACTGGCGTGCTACTCTAACTTATTCAACAGATTAAGCTGATGGTGATGAGGATGATTGCACAAAGCGCAGCAGTGCTTCGCTCTCTCCTCAACAGTGCAGCAGACTCATCAGGACGACACAAAAACATAATTATCATATTTCTTTAGTGTGCCGACTGTCCTGGGCTAATCAGATAAGTACAAAGGTACTGCATGCCACACTTTACTTGCATTACTATATACTGTGCTGTGTGTTAAAGCCTTTTAGAGACACAGAATAAAACCGTTCATGCGTGCAAAGGAAGGAGACGAGGAAATATTTATGAAGAGGTGACATAGAGGATGCTAATAGCTTCTTGCTCCTTTGGCGTGCGTCTTCTTGCTCCCTGAGAGCCCCTCGTGTGTATGAGAAGAAAAGAAAGGAACACAATTAGCATGAACAGGGAAACGAAAGCTCACCTGCACGAGGTGAAAGAGACCTGCTTTTAGCGATGAATCAATGCACGAGTAAAACAATACAACACAACAACGTGCTAATTAAACTCACTTGGTGGGCACGGTGCTGATTTGAAATCGTGAGCATGATTGGCTGAGTATTTGCATTGAATGTGTTTCTATCCAGCCAGTTCATTAGGATGAAAGTTATATCACCAAAGCATCATAATCACAGCTGAAAATGCTCCCGGGATTATTAACAGCACAATGAAACGAATAGATTTGTGCAGAACAAAAGGGAATATGCTCACTGAAGACTTCTGATTCTATTCATCACAATCATTTATCCAAAACAGTCCACAGCTGCAGACGGTTTGCTGAGGAGAGCAAAGAGGAAGCTTGTAGGCCACCTTTTGTTTGCTGCTAGGCAACCTCAACTTTAAAGCTGTTGATTGGCGGTAGTGTGTGTGTGTGTGTGTGTGTGTGTGTGTGTGTGTGTGTGTGTGTGTGTGTGTCGCCAGCATGCTTATCCATTTTACTCCAAAGCTACACTTTCTGTCTTAGTGTTTCATAAGTGGAAACATTCTGAAATGCACTGTCGGTCCAAACTGTTTTCAAATGAGGAACGTTTAAAGTCGAGGCCGCTTTTAACTTCCAAATTGTTCCCCTGCATCTGTTTCGATTTGAGCCGACCTTTCCAAGACTTAGCCAGTTCAGTCAGACGGGCCAAAGTACTCTAAGAACGATTAAAAACTCTTTTCCCGTTGCCTGCCACTGTACGGCGCCGGCAAGACGTAATGTGACAAAATGTAATCAACCACTGAGTGTGTTGCGTAACGAGCTTAAACCCGGAGCCCAGAACATATTGTAATTATATCTCGAACCTGAGCCTGACATAGAGGACATAATGGTTCATTTCATACTTGATCAGGTGTTGGTAATGCTCTTATCTTTATTGTGTTGTCTGAGTCTATGCTCAGGTTCAGTTTGCCCTCTGTGACCTCTGACTGCAGCTCTGCTCTGACTGCTGCAGGTGGATTCACTCCAGTGAAACTTACGTAATTAAATAGAGCCATTATTCTTATTATTCTTTAACATTGGCGGAAAAGTAAAGCAGGAAATTACATAATGCAAAAACAATTTCAGTAAAATGCCACATTTCAGAAGTTGTTATTTAAGAACTTTAGCTTTAGTCTGTTGGAAACAAAATGCACACAGTTTACATATTTACGTAAATATAAGAAGACAAAGGTTTGATCCCTGCTGGACCTTAATCAGGTCAAAAGGTTTGACGGTGGTTATCACACACACACACACACACACACACACACACACACACACACACACACACACACACACACACACACACACGTCTACTGTGTGTGTATAAGAGTGAATGTCCTGTGTCCAGATGCATCACCACTGAAAGCCTTGCACTGTTGTAGTTCCCAACCTGAGTGTCAGTCCAAAGAGTCGTAAGAAGATTAATGGGAGGAAATTAAATTCTGCTGATGTAGACCCTTGGTGTATTCGGTTAAATGATTAGAATTAAAGAAGAAGACTATTAATATCTCTTCCTCTTTTCCAATGTGTTCAAGTCTGATGAATCTCAGGGAAAACTCTGGTCGTCCACTTCTGAGTTTGGCTTTTGGGTTTTAAGACTCAAATAAGTGACGACACGTTGGCACATAATCAATATAAGTTACATTCGTGTTGCTAAAAATCCTTCATTTGTGTTTTTTCTTCTTCAGTTGAACAATTAACCTGCATTTCTTGTTTGGAAAACGTTTTCAGCTTTGTGACAACAGTATTTTATGGTTTACTTAGTTTACAAAGTAGGAGAATAAGGGAATACTTCAGTTCACCTAAAGAAAAACAATCAAGACGCTTATAGATTTTATTGAATACTGTAATTAGATTCATGCTTCTTCTCTTTTTCTTCTGTAACCAAGATTTAAAACTTAAATCTAAGATGTTAATATGAAGACCGTTGATACATATATTTCTTAACATAAGTAGCTTTTTAATTTAACGTACAACAAACATTTCATAAGTTATTCAGGGCTCTAAACATTCATCATTTTCTCCACATGTCTTCACTTTTTATTGAAAACTGCTCAGACTAAGATATATTCTTTCAGAACCTGTCAGTGCAAGAGCAGTAATTAATTGGACACGTTTCACTTTGATATTACTTCACTCTGTGTTGATAACCGAATGAAATTATTTATGTCGCTCTGAATCAGGCTCAAAGACTGAGCGTCGGTATGATAACAATCAAAAGAGGAAAATAAATTGCCTCCCTTCTGAATATCACAGATACGACATTGGAAAAGAGCAGTTTCCTAGCTCTCATAATAAAAGTGTGTCTTGTTGTGCAGCAGTGAGTTTCTCTGTTGAACGCTGTTTTCAAAGGTTTCTTCTCTGTAATCAGTTTGACCTTCGACTGTTCGGTGACCTAGCCGAGTAACATCCGTCGGTGCTGGAGCGGACCCTCGGCTCGCAGAACTGTCTTAATTACAGTCTATACAATGAGATAATTAATGAGCTAGTCTATGCCGCATGTATTTTTAGTGTTAATGTAGTTAATGAGTTATACTGTAGAGCTATTGTGTCGTTCTTCTCCTGCTTTCAGGAGAGTAAAGCCACTTTTCTTCTTTTATTAACACAAAGCACCGTCAGTCCCTGAGTCAATAAGAAATCCTTCAAGCTGTCGCTTTCTTTCCCCCAAAGCATCCCGTCCTTTTTCATGATGCGTTCTGTACTTTACAAGGATTGAATGGCTGTCTCAGTAGGATTCATGTTTGCTTCATAAAAGTCGTTTCTCCCCTCAACAACAAGCATCCAGTCATATCCTGTTACCCACCACGGCGATGAATTGAGATTACCCTGGCAACATAGGCGGGTGTGTTTACGCCAGATGCAAAGCAACCACTTCAAACTGCATGGGGCTCGTTTTAATCACCTCTTGGAAACCAGCAGCGTTGTGTTGTCGGGCCCAATCAAACTTTGTGTTGGCAGAAACAACGCTGAGATCACAGGTTGTGACAAGACATCCAGAGCAGCGTGAAGCTGTCGGTGCTGAGAGTGATTCACTTCTTCAGTTCATTCTCAGGCGTGTACAGCGTGACTCACTCAGGACTCGACCTGCAGCACAGACACATACAACTTCTTTCTCTGATTGTCTATTGTCAGCCGCATGATATCTGCACCTGCCTCCGCGCCATACTGTTTGCAATGGTGGAGCAAAGTCTATTATTATGTATGTTAAATCTTCTTAGTATAAATACTGGTAACGCTTTATTTTACCATCATTTCTGTAGTTTCATGAACTACGTTATTTGATGATATGGCTATTGCTTATCATTGAGTATGGACCAGTTAAGACTTATTCCCTCAGAGATGTGAATGTGGTCAACAATGAAATGCCAAAGACTTTTGATTTATTATATTTTTATTGGAAACTTTATTCTTCATATATGTGAATTTTATACTTGCCTGTATAGAAATGTTCATTTTTAGCATCTTCAGCTGGATTGCTCTGCACTGACCAAAAGGTTAATTGTAAATATTATTAGTATTATTTGACAGCTAGTTTATAGTTGCTAGTTACTTTAATTATTTTATTTTATTTATTTATTTAAAATTAGTATTTATTTTTTATTATTAAAAAGATATATATATTTAAATATTTATTTTTTAAAAGAAATTACGGATCGGTAAAACAAACTAGAAATAGTTAATTTAGTAGAAATACACAAGCACCTCATAATGCACTTAAGTACTGAAATAAATTGACTTTAAACTGGTGCATATTAACTGGAAGCTGTGCCTCATGAATTAATTTTTAAAATTCATCTCAACAATTTTCATTTTTCCATTTTTTATTTAACCGCTCAATATGAGCGTGACAAATTCTAATTCATGAAACTCCAGCACCATCTCTCCTGGCTCAATAAGTATGTCTCACAGCAGCTGAAATAGGTTCATTCTTTCACCGGCAGTGACTTGCAGTGCTGGCTGAATTATCTGTTGCAGTCAGCAGAGAGTTTGGAGAACGTCTTTCCCAGGCAGTGTCTCTGGTGCCCACTCATCCACGGCTGATGGTGGTGCCGCTGGTCTTGAGGTGAGTAAGTCTCATGCGTGACGTCGACGCCGAGGCTTCTTCATTAGCTGTCAAGTGCAGCAGGGCATCAAGCTTCATCAACCTGCCACTAATATTTAAAACCTGCAGGGACAAGAAATACTGTAGCAGACAGTTATTTGATACGAGGCAGAAAAGAGGCCAGTCAGATAAATGTCTTTGCACAGAGAAGGCTCACTTCCTTTGTCCATCCAGATCACTGCAGCGTCGCTTCAGGCAACACAAACACTGAGATGTCTGCAGCTTAGCCTGGTTAACTTATATTCAACCTCATTTATAAGGGAAAATGCCTTTCAAATTAAATCAGGTTTCTTCCTCTGGGTATAAAATGCTGTTTCTGTATTTCATAGGGTTACTAGCTCAAGGTCAGAAGTGGCACATTTATGGCCACTCAGGACCTATTGTATTAACACATTTAAGAAATCTTTTACAGTTAAATATTAACGTGTTACACGTTAGGAGGAGCTGTAAGTCAGAACGCAAATGTCTAAATTATACTGACTGGACAAACAGACTTTAGCCTGCAGCTCCTGTCAGATTGAGCCCAAATGTAAATAGGACCACTCATTGTCCGGAGTGAGTGGGCGTGTTGATGACGTTACCATCACCTTTGGTGCAAAACCAGAAGAAAACAAACATCCGACGTTGTAAACAACAACAAACATGTCCAACTGGAGAGACGATGACATTCTGGAATTTCTTTTAGTAAGGTCCTACGCCAAAATTGTCTGACCAAATTACGAGCCGGCTACATGACCGCAAGTGTATTCCTCGTCATGTTCTGCATCCTCTCGCCTCAACCAAACGGAGTATTTCCAGTAACACGTCTTGACACGGACAATCTCCTGTTGTGAGCTACATGTGTGAAAGGGCAACTGCGGACAATGTGCGGATCTTTTCCAGACATTATCCTGAGTGTAAATGAGAAAAATGACAAAAAAAAACAAAAAACCTTTAAGTCTGATCCCGGAGCGGGAGACAGTAAACAGTTGTGGTGTCTATTCACAGCAGGGGCATTCACAGCCACACAGTGGTTCAGTGCTCTTTAACAACAGAGGGGACCTCACCAAGGGCCGAGCCAACAGGCTGTTTTCTCAATAATACAAAATCCATATCCCTGCAGGTGTCTTAAATACCGCTCAAACTAATTCAGAGGCCGACTGGAGTGGACTCACTAAACAGGGCTGCAAATAAAAGTATTGATTTGAAGTGTTTTCTACATTTTAGTTTGTCGTTAAATGTCACGGCCACTGAGGAGGGCAGCTCAAGTATTGGCTCCTTGACACAAAGTTGCTCGGGTCTGTTTGTAATCAGGGGAAATGATTCATCTCTGCTTGTTTTAGCCAAATGAGAAGCCATTTAAATTATCCTGTCAAGACAATGCAGGAAATCATCACCCATGTCCAGCCGGAGATGGCGGTTTGCTTTCCTGCTATCAGGGAGTTGGTGGACATGAATCATCACTGCCGAGCCACGAGCTGTAATTCTTCTGTCACAGCTGCACCTCTTGTTTCCCCACTTGTTACCGAAACTCATTAGTAGATAATTGAAAGTAACGACACTGATTATGAGAGGCGCATCAGCAGCATCCCAGGGGTCTTTGCAATTTATACGCTGGCAATGACATGCGGACGATGCTATTGTCTACCACAATCCAAAAGGGAGTTGTGTTGTTTACAGGCAAGTTTTGCGTTATATTTAATTATCATGTTGCTTTTGCATGTCTGTCTCAATATCACCTCCATGATTAGTTTGCCTTCTCCCCTGTTGAATTTTTTTTCTGAGTTAAGGGGATGAAATTAAAAACGTACCATATGTTAGAGGAAAATCATCCCTAAGATATTCAACACCATGAAGAAGACTGAAGTGTTTTCGGGATCATTTTGATATGTCAACATTCCCAGCATACATAGCCTAACTATAAGGTTAAAAGGAATAGATTAACATTTTGTTAAATGTATTTTCTTTCTTGCTTCTCTTCAGATTAGATATATAACTCTCATATCTGTAGGCCTACGGTAATTATGAAGCTACAGCCAGAAGTTGGTTAGCTTAGCTTAGCTTAGCTTATTTTAGCAAAAAGACTGGAGATAGGGGGAAATAGCTTGTCTGGTTTAGTCCGTAACAAAGGTAACAAAACAAAACAACCTGTTGTTACTTTCAGACGTAGCAATGCTAGCTGTTTTCCATTGTTTTTAGTCTTCATGCAAAGCTAAGCTAACAGGCAGCTAGCTATAGCCTTATGTTTACTTGACCGATATGAGAACAAAGTGGTATCAATGTTCTCGTCTAACTCACATCAAGACAGAAAATAAGTATTTTCATTTCATTACTATGTAACGGACATTGTTGTGTCATTTCACTAACATTAGGACTCTTTTTCTGCAGCTCTGTTAAACTACATTTGAACATTTACCATGATCCCATAATTGAGTCCACATTGATGTAAAGCTAACGTTTGAAGCAGTGAGAGGTCTCACGCTCAACAATCATTTAGTGAGAAATGCATCCAAGAGGCAGTTATATCACTTTTATTATGCCTCAGTAGAGCCTAATGAAGACCCTAACTGAATGACATTTTCTGTCAAAGAGACTGAAACCGTGCAAATGTGTTATCATGAAAATATCCTTCCTCTTTTTGCATTACTTCACTGTATCCTGTACCCACATACAGTTTAACTTTCCCAGTATCATCAGATGACAGGCAAGGATTACAGTAGTGACAAAGCTGTATACGTATATATTTGATGCTGTCAGATTATTATTGATAAAACACTTAATTCTATATTTTTTAAGTTGTTTTGTCTGTCAATTCAGACTCCTCTAAGGCTTTCTAACTGAGACAAAAAACACCTCAAACACTTCAATAAGAAAACCTTTCTCTCCTGTGATCATCTTGTCAAATGTCTTCTAAAATAAATCACAGGTCTAAAAGCTCCGTCTCCCTTGTTGTGGTTGTTGCTGTTGTTTTGGTTTGGTTACTTTTGGTTGCTTTCATATCTCAGTTTGTTGTCTGCTGTCATTCAACTTAAAGTTTCAGCTAAAGATCCATTAAAAAAATTTCGGGTGTAGAGAGTGAAGAAACTTTAAGCGTCACATCGATGGTGATACATAATAAAGTGGTGGATTTGTCCTTTAGGCTGGAGGTAAAGAGCTGGAAGTATTAAAGCGTGGGAGATGACAGATGTTGGTGGGTGGCACACACACAGGTCTCATGGCAGCAGACGGTACACATTCAGGCTTTCAAAAGGCACTAAGGGCTGATGGCGTGACTCTGAACACTTTCTGCTTTCAGGATTGACAGAATTCAAATGTGACTTCTGAATTTAAGCAGTAAAACATAGTTTGTGGCCATCTGAGCATATAACACGTGACACTTTAATTATGCACACTAGCCTCTTCAAATTACACTTTCATCTTATACAATGTTTTATCTCTTGGCTTACATAAACACCTGCTGTTTAGTGTCTGCATGATCCCTTCAATCACACTGAAGTATGCTTCCACAGTGCATCTAAACACACAATCTGCAATACAAGATCGTGAGAGATTATGATATCTTGTTTGTTAAATGTTGTATCTTTCAAATGTGGCACAAGAGGAAAGTTCACAGATTAGCAAGTTATTTGTACATTTTATTACATCAGATTTAGATTTTTCTTCACATATTTTGGCCTGATTGTGGCACCAGAGGACAGATCTGGCGCTCGAGTGAAGGTCAAAGGGTCATTATATTCAAAACTTCATGTGGCAACCTTCTCAGAAGTTAGATGATTCGAAAAATAATTATAAAAGATGGAATTAAAAACAGTCTGGAGGCTGATTTTTGGTTGCATTTTGCAAGTAATATGCACATACAACGCTGTATGGTGTTGCCTGTTGATAACGCCTACTGGATGTTTGCCAGGTTGCCAGTTTTGTTCTAAAGAAGTAATTTGGTGAAGAATGCAGCACAAACATCTTGACGATCCCCCCCCGCGCTGGAGACAGAACACCCACTCTAACATAAAGGACAAAATGTTCCAGTATAATAAACCGAAACAAAAATACACAATCAAATACTTAGTGAGTGCTCACACAGGAGCTCCACAGCGAGGTATATGGTGCCGGTTTCTAAAACAAGCTCTTCTAAACTGGGAACGTCTCAGTTGCTATAGCAATGGTGGCAGATGACCACACACTGTCTGAGAGTTTGTGTGTGGCACTGACAACATTTAGTGGCATACCTCAGGCAGCACACATACAGTACACACACATAGGTTTCTAAATACAGGTTTGCAGCAATCTGAAAACAGAGCACATTCAGTACGAACGGTGTTATTCTTCTAATGACTCCACTGTTCTGAGTGTTTGCCGTCCTTGTGCGACTCCTTCTCTAACACACACAAACACATTTGTCGCACTTGACACATCCCTTCCTCTGCCATTCTTTCCCTCTCTTTTCCTTTCTCATTCCCAGTTCTCCCGCTGTGATCAAAGACAATTTTGCATGATGCCTGAGTCTAGATCTGAGGGAGCGGGGAACTTCCTTTTACAGTCAATCCCCGCTGAGATCACTATCACCATGCAAGTTCCCAAAATCTCTCAATACTTCTGCTGCATTTCCAGCGTCATGCCTGCAGCTGCTTTGCAAAATACATCAGGGACAGAAGAATAGTTCATGGTGCATCCAACGGTTTTCAGAGTGATTCATCTGTAGGTGCAGAGGCAGGAAGCTGAAGTGACGCAGGAGGTTTTTATTACTGTACAGTATGCTCCCTATAGTGTTCAAATTAGCTATAATTACATTACTCTGCATTCTGCAAACCACGAAGACTTAAAAATATCTCTGTTCTTTATTTACTATGCATTCAGCCTCCAGAAGAACGCTTCGGCTATTGTTTGCCAACATACACAGCTGAATTTTCAATGAAGCAAACCACATTAGGTTGTTTATGTAAAGCACACGCCGCAGCTGCATCTTTTTATTGTTCACCAGAAAGACAGAAAAGTTGAGTAATTACACGTTTGTGACGTCTGTTCACACAAATCTGTCCTCATCTTCATCTGTGAAAGAGCTTCGCAAACAATGTACAATATTTCAGGTATTGCCAGGCAGAGGTTGGAGGTTGTTAGCTACATGCACTGCCAGAATATTGAATGTGAATATGTCTCCCCTGGTTCTCAGTACAGATGAAGATAGACAGGAGTAGGAGAGAGAGGGCGGGGGGGGTGGGGGGAGCTATGTGACATGCTGCAAAGGGCCGCTGCAGTAAGGACTCAGCCTTAGTACATGTGCTCGCTCTACCAGGTGAGCTACCATGGCACCCCTCTGCCAGATTTTTAGAACTCAACAATCTCCATCCAACGTCAAAAGCTTCATAGAAATGTTAGCATTAAGTTATTTCATTAAGAATTCTCTTAACATGTTAAACAATTCAGCTACACTCGCAGCACGTGCTGCAGGAGCACCTGCATTATTTATTTTTCCTCAAGTTCCCTTTGATTCATACACACCGGCGGAGCCACAAGGATTTGACAGCCTGTTCTATCTGCCAAACATATCATGCTGAGACTTCAACAAGTCGAGAGTATGAGTGGATTTTTTTTTTGTTTTGGGAGGCTGGCACTTTTTTGGAAATGTTGTCATATTTGTTCGAGTGGTAGATCATAGAGATCCTGGTGACATGAATCAGGATAGGGAATGGTCTCTCCATCAGTCACATAGTCACTTCTTGTTACCGGCATTAGCCCTCGCTGAGAGAGCATGACTGAAGAGGATTTAACACTTGATCTCATGGAGACAGCTGCATCCTTTCCTGCTCCTGGACCACCTACTGAAAGCTTAACATCCAGATTCCTCCAGTCCTGGGAATGAATTTGGTTTAGCTGACGATCTTTTAAAAGCTGCAGCTAAGGAATAATCCAGCATTGCTGAACCTTTACAGGGTCATTTCAGCCCAATTCGGGGGGAAAAAACATATTTTCCTACTTAACCCAGTTGGTATTTAGCCATGCAGATAGTAACATAGCACCACGTCTGTGAATTATCCTGAGAAATCAAACATTGTTTCTTAAAAGAAAAGTTACTCTTCTTTTATCGAGGCTTTAACCCGAAAACTGCAGATCTGGGTTAAAGGATAAATGTGGGTAATGTGTTTTTGTGATTTGGATGACCTCATCCTTTAAATACAAGCGTAGCCTCCATTAAATGCCTCTACCTTTCTTCTTCATCTTCTTGGATCTAACACAATTAGGACTTTTACACTGACACTAGGCTGCTGTAACCTTTAAGGGCAAAGGACAGGCTATCACAAAGGACACGCTTCCACTCACTACACAAGCCCTTCGTGTCATGGTTGACCTTTCCTCTCTTTTGCATTGTCTGAGCTGATTAGCTTTTCTCAGTGGCAGATACAGCACAGCTTACATCCACTGTCTTAACTCTAAGTCTGATAATAACTTGAGCAAACTCTGACACAACAGCTGAGTATGAAAGAATGCTGGGCTGATAACTGTTCTCATCTTCAGTGCCATATTCTAACCGTCCTTGAACTCATTTGCTCTTTGAGGGCAGCAGATAACTCCTATCTACAGATGTGTTAATTGGGCTTTCAGAAAGAAGTCAGCATATTAAAATAGTCTGGGGGCTCGCTGGCAAACCAGACCAAAGCCTCGGGAAATCACATGTGATTCGAGCTGACCTTCATCTAATGTACAGTCTGGGGACCATACAAAGCGGGGCTGAATTAGCTTTGCATACACAGGCAGAAATAAATACCACCACAGTATTTCTAACTATGCGCAGAAATACCCTGGAGCCATAAGATGTGGTGCATAAATTTATTTCAACATATATGAACATTTTGTTTATTCTTTTCATGTTTTGTTAAAGACACAGTACATACAGTGTTTACATTAGATTCTACAACACTTGCTGGCAGAAAACAGTTTGATCATAGGATCAGGATAAACTGGGAAAACAGAAAGCAAATCCTTTGAGCTTCAGTAAAACTTGACACCTCATCATTAAACTTGACAATAACCTGTCATAACAGTCCATGAGAAACATTATTGCACAATCCATCAACTGATAGTAGTGTAATGATGCTAATGACTATAATGTTCAACAAATCCACAGTTGCTCACATCAGAACACTGTGACATGGACTACGTCTAATAATGCGTCATGTAATGATTGAGTCATGTAATGATTGAGTCATGTAATGATTGAGTCATGTAATGATTAGTCATGTTATGGTGAGTCATGTTATGATTGAGTCATGTTATGGTGAGTCATGTTATGATTGAGTCATGTTATGATTGAGTCATGTTATGTTGAGTCATGTTATGGTGAGTCATGTTATGATTGAGTCATGTTATGGTGAGTCATGTTATGGTGAGTCATGTTATGGTGAGTCATGTTATGATTGAGTCATGTTATGGTGAGTCATGTTATGATTGAGTCATGTTATGATTGAGTCATGTTATGTTGAGTCATGTTATGGTGAGTCATGTTATGATTGAGTCATGTAATGGTGAGTCATGTTATGGTGAGTCATGTTATGATTGAGTCATGTTATGATTGAGTCATGTTATGTTGAGTCATGTTATGATGAGTTATGTTATGATGCGTCATGTTATGTTGCGTCAGTATATGTTGTGTCATGTTATGATGCGTTATGTTATGATGAGTCACGTTAGGTTGCGTCCTGTTATGTTGCATCATGTTATAATGCGTCATATTATAATTTGTCATATTATGTTGCACCATGTTATGTTGCATCATTTTATGATGAGTCATGTTATGTTGAGTCATGTTATGTTGAGTCATGTTATGTTGAGTCATGTTATGTTGCAGCATGTTATGTTGTGTCATGTTATGTTGAGTCATGTTATGTTGTGTCATGTTATGTTGAGTCATGTTATGATGAGTCATGTTATGTTGAGTCATGTTATGATGCGTCATGTTATGATGCTTTACGTTATGTTATGTTGCGCCATGTTATGTTGCACCATGTTATGTTGCACCATGTTATGTTGCGTCATGTTATGATGAGTCATGTTATGTTGAGTCATGTTATGTTGCGTCATGTTATGATGCTTTACGTTATGTTATGTTGCACCATGTTATGTTGCACCATGTTATGTTGCGTCATGTTATGATGAGTCATGTTATGATGAGTCATGTTATGATGAGTCATGTTATGTTGAGTCATGTTATGATGCGTCATGTTATGTTGCAGCATGTTATGTTGCGTCATGTTATGTTGCACTATGTTATGATACATCATGTTATGATGCTTTACGTTATGTTATGTTGCAGCATGTTATGTTGTACCATGTTATGGTGAGTCATGTTATGATGAGTCATGTTATGATGAGTCATGTTATGTTGCGTCATGTTATGATGCTTTACGTTGTTATGTTGCAGCATGTTATGTTGCACCATGTTATGATGCTTTACGTTATGTTATGTTGCAGCATGTTATGTTGCAGCATGTTATGTTGCACCATGTTATGATAGATCATGTTATGATGCTTTATGTTATGTTATGTTACATTGTGTTGCTTTAAGTAAAGTTCAGTTCCTTTGTAACGTTACATTACATTGAATTGCATTACTTTACTTTTGTATTACCTTTTACACACTGTCCATCTAATCCCTGTCTTTTTCTATTGTGTAGATCTTACATTGTCACACAGACAGAATAGCAAGATGTAAGGCAACTCACATTCCACCACAATGGACTGATGGATTACCTTTTGACAGATCCTATGAGGCAGCCAGCATCTCAGCATACAATACAGACTATGTTCATAAAACACAGGATAATTTATATCTGCAGAAATGTGTCATCCAGCTGTAGGTGACTTGGAGACCAGTTGTTTCATTTGGGCTCAATTAAACTTGATTTTCAAAAGGAGGACAGAAGGCGAACCAGAGGAGCACCCGTCGCTATAGCGACAGAGCTGATGGGCTGTCATAAGAGGAATGGGGAAATAAGTGAAGTGAAGACAAGCACATATACACACACACACACACACACACACACACACACACACACACACACACACACACACACACACACACACACACACACACACACATATAGACATAGACATAGACATAACAGTAATGCAATTCAAGCAAGACAATATTGGTAATGAGAACACATTGAAGCATTCACATTGAACATACTCTGCTTTTTAGATGCTTTCATAATTAGCAGTATCTCTTTGGAAGCTGAAGATGTGCACAGGGTCAATCATCTCGCAGAACATCAATAGCTGACACGGAGGTCATCTCTCCACACACTCTCACTCTCTCTGCCATTTGAGTGATGCATTTGGATGAATTTCACAAGCATTAAAATAAAGGTGAGTTGGTGCAAAAACATGAGCAGTCGGGACCGTGTGTTAATGTTGCATCTCGATAATCAAATATTGGAACACCTTTTGTGATGTCGGTAAATTCATTTGCGAAGGTGTCAACCTGCAAAGCAGCCCCTCGGTGGCTTTAACTGATTGATTGAAGACAGAACGTACTGTACTGTACTCATTGACAAACAGGAAGCATGATGATGACAGGAAAATGCAGAAATGAGTGGTGTCTATTCACCAATTTGTGAGTCATATCTGGGCCAAAAACATGGTTCAAATTAAATACAAATAAATCCAAAAACAATAAAAGAAAAGAGAGAACAGCTGCTGCTACCATATTAAACATTGTGATAGGCTCTTGATCATATTTCTATATATTTAATTTGTGGTGATATACTGTACATTCTGTCATATTTTGTTGCTACATACAGTGCATTGCCCCGACACTAACTGTAAACCCTAAAACCATTTACATGTCATAGAAAATTTGTATCGCTACATAGTTGAACTACCTGAAATTACGGTGCACTCCTAGGAATATCAAATTATTTACAATATAGAGTCATAATTTTCACTAAGAGTCCTCCTTCTTTACAAAAATCTTGTGCTTTAGCATTTGAAACACACACATACACATCCAAATACACACAGCAGGTAGAAAAGAAATAATAAAAAAAGACATTTCTTGTCCTCTTCTTTGTTGAACACCTTTTTCAAATGCACAATCCCTGTATTCTGTTTTGTTACATTGGAAATGATTCTCCTTGAGAGCTGTTCAAAAGTGGCAGATGTGTGTTTCAGCCAGTCAATGGAGCTCCATTTATAATAAAACAGAAAGTGACCCACTGAAATGTCCTGAGGTGATGCCGATCTCTGACAATATGACTCTAAGTCTAGACACCGACATAAAAAAAACATCTCATACAAACTGCTACATAAAGGTGTTTTGTTTTCTCTTTATATCACTTTCTCTTGAAAAAGACACATTTTATGCATTGGAAGTTGGCAGGAAGTCTGAGAAATGGCAGTTGAATGAAGTTGCGTAGATTGCCCTCAGATCACCGGCCTCTAACTGAACAGCATCACCAGATCAGATAAAGTGTTGGCCTCCCCGGAGCTTGTACTTTGAGATGAATAAAGACTAGCAAAGAGGCATGGAGTAATGAGTGAGAACAGACAGAATCAGTTTTGTTTTTATGGAGTACCTAATTATAGAATCATTAGCACCACCACAGTGTATGGGCAGAAAAACACAAATGTCTTGACGGCAAAATGAACTGCTGAGAGGAGCGACGTCAGTGGAGTCTTAAAAGGCTTCACAGCTTGGGAAGCAGTCTTTGGTCACAAATCAAAACCTAAACGGCATGTGCCAGTGATAAGCTGTCCAAGTGTGTACCGCTGACTGATGTTGTCCATTTCCACAGGCGGGGCTGTGAACCTGAGCTTCTCTTTCATGGTTAAACTACATCTCCTTTTCCACTGAAATCTCAGTGGTAGTCATTAACACCTCTTCACAGCTTGTTATTACTGTGAAAAGCCAGCTAGTGTCCACTGCTAACATTCGTGTGGTCACACACAGATTTCGATGGCAGTTGCCATCACCATCTGGCTTTTGTTCTTGTCTCGGCCGGGGGACTGGTGCTGTCCAGACTCCTCTCTGGGAGAAAGCGGGTCGGACAGGACACTGCGTTTGAGCGGTGCCGGGCGCAGGCAGGTTGTTCCTGGAGGAGTGGAGGGCTCAGGGTGTCTGTGGGAAGAGCGTGATGCAGTGGAGGATGAGGAGGAAGTGCAGATGCCAGTGCACACTCCAGAGCTCGACCTCTCTCCTCGCTTGGCTCGGCAAGATGCTCTGCGCCTGAGCTCGCTGACCAGCTCATACTTGACAAAGCAGAAGACGTCCTTGACGCCACAGCGCTTTTCCGGCTCAGAAGCAAGCAGCCGCTGAAACATGCGCAAGGCATCATCGGTGAAGCGGCGCCACTGTGACGGGTATGTCCCCACAGGACACCCTGCTTTCTGCCAACGCCGAAACTCCTCATAGAAGGCGTCGGCCGGCAACGCTGCCTCCCAGGGGAAATTGCCTGTCAGCATACAGAAGACAAGAACGCCGAAAGCCCACACATCCAGACTGGTGGTTACAAGGAAACCCTCAGCACGGCTAGCACGGCACACCTCTGGTGCTGTATAGGGGATGGTGCCACTTACCCGTTTCACACGGCTTCCCACACGTCGGGTCATACCGAAGTCAGCAAGTTTGATGCGACGGCACTCACGGTCAAATAGGAGCACATTCTCAGGTTTGACATCCCGATGCACCAGGTTTTTACTGTGCATGAAGTCCAGGGCCAAGCCCAGTTGTTGCATGCAGCGTTTGACCATTTCCTCCGGCAGACCCACCTGAGAAGAAGAGAAGGTGGAGGGAAAGAGAAAGTGTTGAAGATTTGGATGAGTGCAGTTTAATAGATACAGTTGTGTAGGAAGTGAGACTATGAGAGGTGATACCAGAAAAGAGCTTTGTGGTGAGAAGGTTACAGAACAGTTAAAACGAGTAGGTTGTGGTTATATTGAGTGGTGGAATAAAAGAACAGAGTGATACGCTCCAAAAAATGAAAACCGAATAAAAAGATTCTAAGTTTTGGGTTGCCATTTTTAACGAGTCTTTAGAAGAACCTTGAAGTCGAGTCCTCCCAGCACTTCAACTGGAATAGCACTAAAGCGAAGGGAAAACTCTCCGCAGAGAGAAACCCGGGATGAGGACGAGGCTCCACTCCCGGGAGAGCTTGTTAAAGCTGCCGTGTCTGAACATGGCGGTTGATTGGAGCAGCTCTGGCTGAGTGAGGATGGTGATTGGTGGATAGAAGGATGATAGCTTTACCTGAGGGGGGATGATGTCGAAAAGGTCCCCTGCGGGGGCATATTCTTGTCCGAACACATAGCTGTCCTCCGTCTCGAACAGCACGTCCAGGATTTTGATAATGAAAGGGCTGCAGCTAAGTGAGCCCGTTAGACTGTACTCCCGCAGGAAACTCTTGAGCTTTGTCTTGTTCTTGGTAACAAACTTCAGGGCCATTTTGTTGCCTGAAAAAAATATATAATATAAACATATAGATGAACACGATGAAGCTCTGGTGTATTAAAGTTCCCATGAAACGGCTAGCAGAGGGCTATTTGCATGTTTCCTTAAATGATAGCTAGGGAGGGACGTGTCGCGGATATTGATTGCCGTTAACGGTAGCCAATACCGCAGAATGTGCGTTACACCCCTCCCGCCAACTTTCAGATTCACAGTAGCTACCAGCTCAACATGGAAAACAGCCACGAGGACAGCCTGCTCTCTGTTGTCAAGGACTTCTCGCCACCACCATCGCCTACGCCAGCGGATTTCACAGACAAAACGGACACTGATGAAACGGAGGAAGGAGACGACAATGAAGAAGTTGTTTTTCAAACGAGGCCACACGTGTACCAACTGAGATCCGAAACCAAAAGTGCTGCTGCAGGCTCATCCACGCCAATGGCAGGCTTGTACGCCTCAGAGGGCAGGATAAGTCATCAACATTTGTTTAGACCATTTTGATTTCATGGGAACTTTAAACTTGTGTATCAAATAAGTGTTACCTGACACTGTAAGGGAGTACCCAACCCTGTGTTTGTAACAGCTGCTACATTCATTCATATAAACATGTACAGTGAATTTCAATCTCCATTACTCGCATACAACCAGCTGTTCGTGATCACAGCTGCCAACGTACAGAAACATTTTAAAATGTCCACTGCCCTCTCAGCCTCCCTGTGCACTACTTTAAAGTGCTTAGTTGTACCGCTTTCACACTGAGCCAGCTCTAACCTTGATTTTCTCACAACCAAGGATTAAACTGTAGTCTTAAAAATAAATCCTCAGCAAACCCTTTTTACTGCTGAGACTTTATAACATGCTGATCTGCCTTAACTGGTTATCCTCGTAGCGGCACAATGTCGAGATCTGCTTCCCAAAATGTTTGTGTTTCTGCTTTATTAGATGGTTGACAGTCAGGACACATTAATAAAACAGGGATAAAGATCTTAACCAACTCACCCTGTGTCCGATGTGCCACCAGGTCCACCTTTCCATACGTGCCCTTCCCCAGTTCACGGATATGCTCATATTGTTTGGCTACATCTGCTGCCGACAGAGAGGTGATAGCCAGGGCCTGCATGTCCTCCACAGGCACCCCTCCGCAGTAGCCCATCTTGGATGTAGGCGAGCCCCCGCCACTGCCCACCCTTCCCGGCCCAGATGGAGAAAGAGACAGGCTCGCCTTAACGCTGTGGGGCAGACTAAATGAAGAGGAAAAAACACTGCTTTAGAGTCAGTTTATGATAATGGCAGGCAATATCAATGTTATGCATGAATGTGTTTATGACAGAATGCTTATATTTGTTGGCGCACATCCAGATATTCTTGTCTGCACATTGTGTCCCAATGGGTGGTTAAATCAGGAAGGCTTTAAGAGACCTTAATTTCCATACAATCAATTCAGGGAAGGCATCAACAGGGGAAGTGCTTTCAGTAAATGTATTGGACTTCCTGCTGTCCCTCTAGATCACTCTGGCCAGCTTTCAGATATGGTCGGTCTCAGACAGCACTTACTGGCAGACAGCTATGGGAAAATCAATATGGCCAGGTAGAAGGACTAACAAATGGAAACAAATGGAGAGAGCTGACAGCGCCAAGGTATACACACCCAGATCCTCATATTCATACATATACATTTTATATACACAACAAATATATACAACAGGAGAAACAATCTGTGGTGCTTTGAGAAAAGATGTTGTTTCGAATAGAAAACAAATTTGGTTTGCACAGCAGTTGCTCTCCAGTACGTATTTCGGTGAAAATGCTGAAGCTGATAAAAAGAAAACTGCAAAAGAAAAGTTAGCGCTGATTATTCAAAAGTGCCAAGTTTGAAATAGGTCAAACTGATCCTAGAAGGGAAAATACAGCTGCTTTAATTGAAAGCTCAGACTGACACTAAATGTACCAACTGACAACAAATCCAAAATCTCTTACAGTGATTGAGCAAAAGATAAAACTATTAAACAAAGAAAAGGGACCTTTTGAGGAAATGAAGTGCATCACGCTAATGATCTTACCCATTGTCTCTTGTCAATCCCCCTCACACACACACACACACACACATAATCAAATGTGATAATCCAATGCAAAGCACGCACACACATACGCTAATAGGCATCAAATCAGCACAAACTATTTTTGCTGATGGCCTTTTTCATCCATGATTCAAAGGCAAACGTTTCGCTCTTCGTTCTTGTCTCCCCGCAGCCAGTTTCTCAGCATCACTGGTTTAAACGAGAGCGTCACAAATACGTCTAAGTCGAATTGACAGGTGCATTAATGCACAGCGGCTAATGTACAGTTTATGAAAACACGGCACGGGAGGGTTTTTTTTCTGAAGGTGTTGAGGTTCCTCAGCTATCTTGTGGGAAGAGAGCGATAAATATAGCTATTAGAGAGCGAAGCTAAAATAGGATGCCACCATTTTCAGCCCCCTGTTCTTGGCTCATCACTCTTTATCGAAGAACACAACAACACTTCAAATAGAAAGTGCCCTTTATGTATCTCTGTAGATAACTTGCATCTTGATTTGTATCATAATCATGAAGATGTTTATGTAAAAGACTATATATATTGCAGCCTACTCATTCTGAGCGTGCCCACTGTATAGCCTTCAGCGAGTCAACACAAAAGTTCATTATTATCCTGATCAGTTCGTGGTCCAGGTTTGATGATTTAACATTTAAACAAGACTGCACGGCCTCATAGCCTCTATCAGCGAGAGCGAAGGGAGTGCTTGTTTACTTCTTCCAGTGAGCTCCACGGGCAGAATGTGCAGCACTCCAGCATGGCTCTTAATCACATTACTGAGCTCCCACAAAGACAAAAGCAACCCCTCCCCACACATACACACACACACACACACACACACACACACACACACACACACACACACACACACACACACACCCACACCCAGCAGCGCAGGATGCCTTGCACTCATTTCCTTTGCAGAACTGGATTAAGAGTCCTGAAATGTGATGAGTGGTCGGGAGACAGTTTGCGATGACGCTGTAAATGTGAACCAGAAACTGCAGAGTAATGCCCCTGAGGTGTGTGGATGAAGTTTTGTGGTCTTTGTTAGTGTTTGTGAGGGAAGGTCTGGTGTGTCCGTCGCACTGTGACACTCTATCAAAGGCCCTTTGTGTTCCCACCTCTGAGAGGGAGCAGCTGTGAGCCTCGGCACGACTCAGCATTCGTGCTCGACCACACATGCCCTAGTGATCTCCCACGCTGCCCTCTGCTCCTCTGTTGTCCTCTCAGGAGGCTAAAGACAAGGTAACGGCAACACGCTCCACATGCATATGAAGATTTGGCTCAAGAAACATTTTAACGCCTGTGCGTTTTTGAGCCAGTCCCACTCATTTTCAATCATCTGCAGGGCTTTTTGCAAACAGGGCTACTCACTTATTCCTATGTTGAGTTTGTTGGTCATGTAATACCTTGTAACTTCAAGTTTTAATTGTGATGATACTGAAACACTCAGAGTGTCTGAAACCGTTTAAAAATCTCAATAAGTAAACTCAAAAATGAATATCAGGACAACAGCTTGAAAACAAGTCTGTTTCCTGGAGATGCAAGGTTTTCACTCTGCAGCAACAATCTGTTTTCCAGCCACTAATTTCCCCTCAAATACAGATTGGCAATCTCGCTCTATTTAGCAATTACTCAAACAGAGCTGACTGCATTCAGAGTATAACCCTCTTTAAAAAAACAGGTTGTTCCCAGAAAAAGGCGAGAAATCCAGTTTCACGTCCTGATAACCAAAGCGCCGGGCTGGAAACCTGTTGTGGCTGACTCCACGTGTCACACATGAGATTAAACTGCAGAAACAGTTGACCTTTTCCTTTTATAAACACCGAGCTGCAGATGAGGACAGAAATGTATCTTGCGATGTGACTAGCCTCTGCACTCGTTGCACTCGTTAGTTTAGGTCTTACTGTGGACTTCAGGTGTCACTATTTTCACAAAGAGGTCAAGTTTATACGGAGCAACTGTTCTCAGAGATAAGCTTTGCTAGCATGCTAGCACTAGCACTAGCATGGCTCTGGGATGGCAATGTTGCTAAGCTGCTAACCCACTTTGGTCCAGAGACTAAAATATCTCAACAACTATTGGATGGAAACGTTGGTAACTATTTGAAACTGTGTGCAGTCCTTCATGATGTCCAGAGGACATGTGGCGATTCCTTAACCTTTGAAAGTGTCCAATAGGCTACTGTGATTTGTGCTAGTCAGCAACGTGCTAGCATGCTAACACGCTAAACTAAGATGGTGAAAATGATACCTGCTAAAAGTCAGCATGTTAGCATCCTGTCTACAGCCTCATAGAGCACACAGAGCATGGCCGTAGACTCTTGTTTGCATATTTAATGAATTTCAATAACGGGGCTATTTGTTCTCCAGAGACTAATTGTAGTAACATTAACACATTATTAACATAGGAAACTGAGCTTGCGGATGGAGAAATATCTGTGGTTGCGAGACTCAACAATAATTGTGTATTCAGTGAGTTCTCGCAGTGTAAACTATGTGAGTGATACAGTTTGCAATGAACTATGACACGACTGATTAGCACATAAAGACTTCACAGAGGTGAGGTTCAAACATGAATACAGATTCACAAATAGAAAATGAGCTCAATTGTGGGGAATAGAGTTGATGTTGCACCTTCGACTTTAACACATGTATTTTTAAATATAGCTACACTAAGCATATATCAGCAGCTTTGCTAGTTATAGTCCAGCCTCTCCTCCTTTTCTCTTCTCTTTAAAAAGCAAACAAGGAACTAATGAAGGAAATAAATAGATTGCAGAGCCTGCCTGTCGCTACCTCTCTCCATTACTAATGGACTAGTTGCTTTGCTCTCGGCAAAAGACTCATTATGGGTGAAGACTGATCTCCTGTGTCCAATTTACTGTAAAAATGCCCAACGTGCCCTGCCACTGGGTCAAAGTGAACAATGAGTGAAATACGATGTGACTGATGTGTTTACTCTCACTGAGTGACACACATAATGATGTATTTTTGTCAATCTGTCTGTCCCTCGCCTTGTTGTCTCAGTGTGGATTCGCAGGATAAAACAAATGACTGTGATTCAAAACCATCTGTCATTCGATCAAAAACCAAATGGGCTTCCGTGTGAAAGCCAGTTGCAGTCGGGACGCTCTTACTCACGCCAACAAAACTGAATCTACCTTCTTAAATGGAACATCAGTGAGCTGGTGAGTTGGTGGGTTTATCACACGGCTGAAGAAATCTCCCGCTGTGCTGTGATAGATGAACCAGAGGCCTGGGCCACGGGCACTCACTTTGACGAATCACACGCTCTTAGCTTTGCCCGGCTGCCCATATGGAGGCTCCCCGCTGGGGCCGAGTGCTGTGCAACCCATCCCTGAGTTGCTCTCTCTCTCTCTCTCTCTCTCTCTCTCTCTCTCTCTCTCTCTCTCTCTCTCTCTCTCTCTCTCTCTCTCTCTCTCTCTCTCTCTCTCAATACTGTATGCCACACATCCCATGGCGCTGCAGCCTGCTGGCAGAAACGCTGGCTGCCATTGGCCTCCTGCTGGTATGACCTCAACCCCAGGAAGGGATAATCCAAGGTTAAAGCAATCCAAACAATGACTGAGAGTGGATATTTAAAAAATACATCCCATGTGCAGAATAAATCAATATTGTAGTTTGGGATTACGGCTGTAGGATTACAATCCAATTTAAATGTCAACATATACAATATCACCATCACGACCATTGTAATCATGGCCTGCATTAAAATCCTTTCAGGGAGAGAGAGAGAGAGAGAGAGAGAGAGAGAGAGAGAGAGAAGAGAGAGAGAGAGAGAAAAGGAGAGAGAGAGAGAGACAGAGAGAGAGAGATAGAGACAGAGAAAGAGACAGTATATTCTCCTCACTATCTCTCCTCTTCGTTCTCTCCTCTCTCTCTCTCTCTCTCTTTTCTCGTTCTTCTCTCTCGTCTTCTCCTTTCTTGTCTCTCTCTCCTTTCTCTTTCTCTCTCCTTTTCTCTCCTCTTTTTCTCTCTATCTCTCTCCGCTCTCTTTTTCTCTCTGCTCTCTTTCTCTTTCTCTCTCTCTCCTCTCTCTCTCTCCTTCTCTCTCTCTTCTCTCTCCTCTTTTCCTCTCTCTCTCTCTCTCTCTCTCCTCTCTTTCTCCCTCTTTCTCTCTCTCCTCTTCTCTCCTCTTTCTGTCTCCTCAGCTCCTCTCCTCTCCTCTCTCTCTTTCTCTAGAGCGAGAGGGCCCGGATTGGGGAAATCCAGTGAGACTAAATTGAAGCATCTCTCCCTTTGTACCACATGCTGTAGACTGCGTCCCTTGATGTCAAATACATGGGGAAATGTGACTCTATTATGAGCTCAAGAAAATGGGGTCTAAAGGGGGTGTGGCTAAATGATGTAAGAGCACCGCTAAGGAGGACACTGCTCCTGCATTTCTTTCAGCACCATTCTGCCTCCACTTCAAGGCAAGACTAAGGATATTATAGTAGATGGTGAGGCAGTCCTGCTCTTATACAATAGCCTCTAACCACGATCAATGCACTAATGGTTATTGCTGAGGCTGCAATTAACCCCCCCTCTCTTGTTCTCTCTCTCTCTCCCTCTCTCTCTCTCTCCCTCTCTCTCTCTCTCTCTCTCTCTCTCTCTCTCTCTCTCTCTCCCTCTCTCTCTCTCTCCCTCTTTCTCTCTCCCTCTCCCTCTCTCTCTCTCTCTCTCTCTCTCTCTCTCTCTCTCTCTCTCTCTCTCTCTCTGTCTCTCTCTCTCTCTTAATTTCAAATTTAACTACGCTTTAATTGCATGACTGACTCATTGCAGCAAAAAAAATGGACTAGCCAAACAATAAAACAATCGTTAATAACTATCATAGGGAAAATTAAAACGACAACATACAGCAAAACATTAATGCAATAGTTACACTGATGAAACGAGTTAAAGAAAAGTCCTTCATATGTCCTTATAGACAATGTTTGCATCGTCTCTGTTCTCAGAGCAGCCATGTTTCCCTGTAGCAGCTCATCTGTTACCAGACTGTGCCTGATCTCCTTTTATTCAATTGATTAACATATTGGTAAGGTGTTGTTTTAACATCATTTTGCCAGTATTCGTTGTAAAACTGTGCATTTATTTGAGTTTTGTGGCTATGTGAGGGGCGATGGGTGTAGCTGGTGTGTGTGTGCCAGCTGTTGGATTGGATCATTGTCTGGGATCTGCTGTTTCCAACAACGTACAAAGTGTTCATGTGTTGGCTGTAGTGGCAGATACCCTCCTAGTTCTGCAGGCCATGTCTGGAGACGTTTCTATGGACTCCCAGGAAGCTTTTGTTTAATGCAAGGAAGATTTAGTCTTAAAATTAAGTTTGCAAAGTAAGATGCACTTTCATGAGGTGTATTTGTATTTCAGATTACTGTTGCAGCATTTTCTTCCATTTCCATGTATATGAAATGTTACGATTCATTCTTTGGAACTGAATGTTTAGTATAATTGCTCATGTTAAAACAGTATTTTACAAAATAGCAGCATTCTGTCTGTATAAAGTTCTTACAGTGTTTGGACGAAAACAAGCCCACGCATACCTGCTCCAGGTAGAGCAACTTTTACTTGATTTTGGGATGAACTGGTCCTTTAATGGTCCCAGCCATCACTGCTGCTTCTCTCTGTCAAAACAATGTTTGTGATAAAAGCAAATCCGTTAGTATTAGGCTACCTGCCTTTCACTTAGAGTCCATTACCAGCCTCCAGACTTTGCTTTTACAGGACCTGCTCCATCAAGTCAGCTGTTCATTTAAATGCATCAGACAGCATTACCGATGAGAGATATCACCTGGCTGCCCTGGGCAAAGTATGAAAGGGCCATTAAGTGGATTCCCTCTGATGCCCTCGCATCCATCTAGCACATGACAGAATCACAAAAGCATATAGAAACAAGTACGTGCGTGTTTCGCGAGTAAATACAAATTAAGTTGCAGCTCAACCATTAATAGAGATAACCATAGCCTAGTGGCAAATACAGCTGTATAACTGCTGTTATTTGTTCTTTATTGAGCTTTACAGTGTGCAGCAGTAGGTGAATGTGTTATTTAGATACACCATGAATGTTGTCCATGAGAGTGAGTCAAAGTTCAGACACTAAGTTAACCACAATCATCGGAAATATCCAAGCCCTTCAAATAAAAACTTCACAATACATATAAATACATCAATTAACGCACATTTTCACCCTGCATGTTTGACTCTCTGTGTGTGTCTTTTAGAATGACCCGGTTTCAGGCACCTCAGGGCGCATCTAGGTGTTACTCACCTACTGGCGACCTGTCTCTCTCCTCCATGGTCCTGCATCAGAGCTGCTGCGCTCTGCTCCGCTCCGATCCGCCGGTGGTCTGCAGGAAACTGAAGGATGGATCTCCTCGTTTATTGATCAGGTAGCCTATATGTGCTTAAAAACATGCAGGTCCATCAAAAACCTCAACAACCTTGCAGTTTCACAGCTCAGATGAGATTTCGTCACTGTGCTTTGTCTGCTGCTGCCCCGCCCAAGAAGAAGATTCCTGTTTCTGGAGATGCTCTTCAGTTTTTGACTTTTTTTTCTATCGGAGGCGGATTAAATCAAAGCATCTGATGCTGGAGGCTGAGATGAAGACACAGGCTGGTATCCCTCCTCTGAGCGCCCACCATCTCAACCTGCCAAGCAGCGGGAGGAGGGTGCGTGTTTATCTTTCGCTCCTCCAGTGGTCTGCATGACCCAGTTCAGCACCACACTCGCTGAGGCGAACCCATTCACTCACATCCACGCAGGCAGGGGGCTCAGCAACACCTCTGTTCTCTGCAGCATCAGAACGCATGGACCAATCTTCATGTTCCCACTCTCTCTGAACTCAGCTCTGCGTCTCTCACTGTCTGCCGGTCAGTCTGTTGTGTCCGTCGGTCCAGCGGGACTCCGGGGTTGCGGAGATGGGAGGAGGGGGGTTGGTCTCAGATCTTGCTTCTTTGCTGGTCCTACCAGTAAGCTCCCTCATTGTTCACCGTCTCCACCCTCTGGCAAACTAATACGCTCACGTGTCCTGGGTCCTAGCGCCGGGACGCGCCCACCCAACCTCAATGCCTCCATGAGTTTTTGTTACTTTTGATTCATGAATTTAAGGAACAAGCTGCTCCACTCTTGCATAATTCAACAGCTTATGGCCCCAACTAGGCTACTTCACGCGGTGACTTTGCCAACTGTCCTTATTAGGTAACAGCAAGGCAAGACTTTCAATTAATTCAGCGCCCTGGCAGCTCCCCTTATACTGTACATGTTTAACAACAGGCCTCCTGCCAGACAAGTTTGCCAAGCAGAACAGATTGGACTGAGAAAACAGCATCGACATAACAGGGATAACCTTAGTGCATCATCATCAAAGACCAGGGATCAGATGGGTTTATGGGATGTGCTCGTTAAAATCATCAAGAAAAGATAAATGTCAATCCCATCTTAATCTCACCTCAGACCCTCAAATGTCAGTCACATAAGAAAAAGTTGCTCTTGACCTTTTAGGAGCAACTTTTATTCATATCATTTATTGCTTTTCTTTCCTGCATATACTATTTGCTTTTCTCTGTTCTTCCAGCTCAGATTTACATTGTAGAGATGCAGGTCAGGCTCATGAGACCATGAACGGATTAGTGAACGGGCCTACCGGGCACAGGCCCAGGCACCCAAATTGTTAGGGGCACCTTCTGGCTCTAACAAAATGTCACTCAAAGAGACACAAACCAAACTGCAAGAGACTCAAAATGACCACAAGGAGACACAAAGTGACCACAAAGAGACACAAAGTGACCACAATGAGACACAAAGTGACCACAAGGAGACACAACGTGACCACAAAGAGACACAAAGTGACCACAATGAGACACAAAGTGACCTCAAGGAGGCACAACGTGACCACAAAGAGACACAAAGTGACCACAATGAGACACAAAGTGACCTCAAGGAGGCACAACGTGACCACAAGGAGACACAAAGTGACCACAAGGAGACACAAAGTGACCACAAGGAGGCACACATTGAACACAAGGAGACACAAAGTGACCACAAGGAGACACAAAGTGACCACAAGGAGACACAAAGTGACCACAAGGAGACACAACGTGACCACAAGGAGACACAACATGATCACACTGCACCACTGCAAAACAACAACAAAACAAGCCTAACAACTATAAAGTGTGTGTCTTGCTCCTATGTAGGAGAGGTGATGGGGCATTTCCCATGTCTGTGCCCAGGGGCCCATTGTCTCATAGTCTGCCCCTGGATGAGACTGTATGAAGAGTGAAAGTTAAACTGACATCAAGCAGTCCAGGATCAGAAAGAGAGGAAGAATGAAGCCTTGGAAATACTGTGAATGTGATCTTCCTGCTTCGTGTAACAAAATGATTTGACCCGGGGTGTTTTTTATCCTTGTTGAGGAGATGGGTGGATATTGAATAGTTGCATCTTCGGTACCTTTTTGAAACATTCAGGTGTCTCAGGCCAACAGGCAGCGAGGCAAAGAGTTTCCTCGGGGTCATCTCATAAATCACAGTGAAGGTCACGCACTGTGGGCTGACAGCAGAGAGCACCGAGGGTCACACACACCTCTGAGTTGTGAACAAATAGAACAGGGCTGCTCCTCCTCTCTCCGCTTTCCGTCACCAGGCTTATGTCCTAGTTTTTACTTTTTGTGTGTCACCTCAAGTTTTCCATGTCTTGTTGTAAAGGGGGTGGCCTCGTTTTTCACTGTTCTCAAATGTATGTTCATGCAGAGTTTACTTTGTGTCCTAGCTGCCCTATAAACTGCTCTGTTTTTTGGGTTAGGACCATCTTGATATATAACAGAACTAAAGAAGTGTCCTTCATCCTGTGAAGAGAAAATTAGATCACAACAAAGAAAGTATGCCTTAAACGGAATACCACAAACCCCAATTAATGTGTTAATTGAGTCACATTTCTTATAGGTTATTTCAACAAGTGGGAAGGAAGTATCTATAAATTAGAATGAATATGTAGACGAGCGGTATTTACTTTAAAACTTTCTCCTGTCAATATTCTTTGAAATCTTAACCCGTTCCAAAGACTCTGCTTTGTGCAGAAAAAACAACACACGGAGTAAAAGGCAAAGCAAAAAAAAAAAAGGCTGAGCATTGAATTCAGAAGCATGCTGCTGGCATCATACAAAGCTCGACAGCTCCCAGCCCTCGCACCTGCCCCTCTCTCTCTCTTACTTTAACTCTTCATTTAGCTCTTTCCCTCTCACCTGGCTCCCCAAAGATAGACCGTCTTTCCGACTGCAGTCACAACAGCACAGTCATTTAGCATCCTTTTTTCACAATCCAAAAAGAGAAAAAGCAATTTACAGCCACATCACCCTCTCCCACTGAATCATATAGTCCTCTGCGGTCTCCAAGTCCTCCCATAACCCCGAACATTTTATTTTGTTCTCGTTGCATTTTATAATCCAATATGTGATCACAGGGAGATTCTGATGAAGCCAAATGCAACAAATGTAAATGCAAATGAGAGATTAACATTTGGGATTTGGGATGTATCAGTTTGTTTTTTTAAATAATATATTAATAACATAGACTATAAAGTATATGCACAATATAAATGATAGAATCCCTAAGCTAGCAACACTTTCATACATCTCAGAAGTAAAAGCAAACACCAGAATTAATTGTAAAGATAGCTGAAAACACATACATCAGTTATCTAGATATAAAGTACTATAAGTACTTCATATATGTTTACAATTCCAACAATGTTATAAAAAAACACCCAAAAAGTCGTTTATCGCTAGTTAGAGTGTGCATTTCAATTGGGACTACATTTCCCACAATGCCACAGTGTTTTTTCCCTCCTCTTGGTTGGTTCGCAGCAGTTGATGACGCTAAAAATATGCGCGTAACCTTGTGCTACTGGGCTGCTGTCAAATCAGCTTTTGAAACGGTGTTAAAAACATATTTTTGATGCTATATTTTGCCGTCAATATTATTCTGGAGTCATGAGCAAATATATTTTACCAATTTCTTTTTTTGGAACAGTGTGTGGAGCTTCTGTTTTACTGAAGTGAGTAATAATATGACATAAGGTATATGTCGCATTTGCTGCTGATCCGCTGTTAGTCAGATTTAAAGCGTTATGTTGAACGATCAACAGTGATGTAAGACTTATAGCAGGAGCTCTGTAATGTGCAGCTAAATGTCTTCCTGATTAAATTAAAATAAAATAAATTAAATGCATTGGGGTGATTAATTGGTGAATTGATTGACAGGTCTGAGAAATGACTTGTTTGTGGCACAAGGTGGACAAGTTAGAACAACTGGGCTCAGCAAGAGAGGCAGTTCTGAGAAATGTTTTAATAACTGGTTTTGATGCTGAAATGGGAGGTGTGGCACTGAACTTTTAATTCTGAACTTTAATTCTTCCCATAGGAACCATATGACTGGGGGCCGGTGTCCCAGTAAAGCTACCATACAAGGCAAGACTGTGGTTATAACAGGAGCCAACACCGGCATCGGGAAAGAGACTGCCCGAGAATTGGCCAAGCGAGGTGTGGAGAAAATAAGACTCTGATTTGGTGCAAAAAGACACATCATATAAAATCTTCAGCGGCTATTTTGCTCTAAATGACACGCTTCTTTTCCCACTCGGGCATCATCAGGGGGTCGGATCATTATGGGATGTCGGGACATGGAGAAGTGCGAGGCGGCTGCAAAGGAAATACGAGGGAAGACCCTGAATCCTCACGTTTACGCGTGCCACCTCGACTTGGCTTCCATGAAATCTATTCGAGAGTTTGCAGAGAGAATCGAACAAGGTGAGAAAACAAAACTTCAGTTGTGTCTCCAGTTATAAAAATCAAAGCACACTCAGCTTCTTAAATGTTATATTTATTTGTGTTGTAGAGGAGCAGCGTGTGGATGTACTCATAAACAATGCAGGGGTCATGAGATGTCCAGCAGGGAAGACAGAAGATGGCTTCGACATGCAGTTTGGAGTTAACCACTTAGGTACTTAAATTAAGATCAACAGCGGTGTGTGTGTGTTTCTAAACTGTTTGCAAGAAATTACCTTTTAGATTAACTTTACTTTCCAATAAAGTCTCTTTTACTCCATCACTACCTGATTCTGACAGTTTCTGTCTTCCTTCAGGCCACTTCTTGTTGACAAATCTTCTGCTCGATAAGTTGAAAGAGTCCGCCCCCAGCAGAGTGATCAACCTGGCCTCTCTCGCCCACATCGTTGGAAAGATTGACTTTGAGGACTTGCAATCAGAGAAAAAGAAGTTTGATACCAAGCAGGCGTACTGTCAGAGCAAGCTTGCCAACGTTCTGTTCACCAGAGAGCTCGCCAAGCGATTACAAGGCAAGACTAGTAGCTGATGCATATGTGGGCATGTGTGGGAGGGAGTACGGCCTGTGTTCTTGTTTGTAATTGGCCATTGGGTATGTATTTTTAAACAATGCTGTTTGTGTTACAGGCACCGAAGTCACAGTGAATGCTGTGCACCCTGGCGTTGTTGCCACGGAGCTCGGGAGGCACACGGGTCTGCACCAATCACAGTTCTCGAGCTCTGTGCTCAGTGAGTATCCTGCTTCCTTATTGGATTCTGAATTTAGAGAAATCAATAAAATCTTACCTAATGCATATGCAACAATAAGCTTGGGCTGTATACGCTCTGATACGTGGCAATGGGTCTACTCAGTGACTGTTCTATTCTTACCTACCGGGTCTGTATTAATAAACTGAAACTGCGTCTCTGTTGAGAAAAGTTTCCCATCCACAACATTTCAACTGACTGTGCTATTTAATTTAACATTATCTTCTTGGTGGTAGAAATATTCAGATCCTTTATTGAAGTAAAGGTAGTAGTACTACACTGTGACAATACTCCATTAGCCACTTTGAAACTGGTACTTAGGTACCATAGTTTTAGCTAAAATATATATATATATATATATATATATATATATATATATATATATATATATATATATATATTATATTATATATATTTATTATTATTATATATATTTATTATTATTATATATATTTATTATTATTATTATTATATATTATTTATATATATATATATTTTTATATTATAATTATTATATATATATATATATATATATATATATATATATTTAGCTAATTTGCTAATGTTGCTGTTACACCTTCTCGTTACTCATTCTTGGCATCAGTGAATGAACATGTTTTTTAAAATTTTGTTCCGCAATGAGTTTTTTTTTTATTACATGCACTCAGAGGTAATAAAATCCCTCCACTGTGGGGAGAGCCGTGTTTGTTATTGAGATCATTTATAGTCAATGAAGAAGATAATAAAAATCCACAATGCAACTTGTGCCAGATACGGATATGAACAAATGCAAGTGTTTAATTCTGTCATATACCACCGACAACAACATGAATCCAGTTAGTACTTGAATCAGTAAAACTGTAGTATTCCTGCTGAGTTTAAACCAGTGGTCCCCACCTACCCCCCCGCAGATCCCTTTTTCTCCCTGTTGGTGAAGAGCCCAGAGCTGGGGGCCCAGACCAGCGTCTACCTGGCGGTGTCCGAGGAGATGGAGGGGGTGACGGGAAGGTACTACGATGTGATGACAGAAAAGGAACCGGCGCCCCAGGCCCTGGATGAGGAGGCAGCTCGCAGGCTGTGGGAAGTCAGCAGCAGGCTGGTGGGTCTGGAGGACGAAGGGCAATCCGGCAAGTCAAACCCACCGACAGAAGTCCAGAGCAGAGCCGCACAGACACTCCTCGAGCAGACGCACCGACAGAGCCCAGGACCATCTGTCAGTGCTGTTGGGCTGTAGGCCTGCTCTGGCCTCTGGGCCTGCAGGGGATAAAGGACCTTTATGACTTGAGCTGTACCAGGCGTACTGAAACCATTCACTGTCTGAGTCTGTGAGTCTGGTTGTCTGTATAAAAGGGCGTGTTTTGTAAAAGCCTTTATGTTCCTGCATCAGGATATTTTCTGTAAAACATGTTTAACAAGCAGCCTTTCACAATGGACTCTGAAAAAAAAGTGAGACTATGTAATTATTCTCTTTACAAATGACACTCTTCGGGGTTTTACTGCCACAGCCTCACTTGGTCTGGTGTGACCTGTAGCTCATGGTGGCTAATGTTGGCAAACATTAAATAAATATTGCTGCGTAATTAACATTAGTGAGTCAGTTTGATTGTCTTGTTGACTGTAAAACTGAAAGGTACTTGGAGAGTGCAGACATCTGCCAAGGCCTGTTTCCATAAGTGAAAAATAATGCGTGTATCCGCCGCGTGATTTGGAAAGTTGAGGCCGGTAAGTTTCTCTGTAATCCTGCTGATAAACAGACAAACAAGCTAACTGGTGGAGGTAATAAAACGGAAAGGAAAGGAAGATGGATCACTGTGGATTCAAGCAGAAATTACTGTAAGATAGCGCCATCTAGCTGCTAGCGTCAAAACACAGACTAGTAGTTTTAAATGATTGTGCATAGATCGCAGGTTCATTACTGCTGAACTACGTGTGCAGTTGTGGTTTAGATTTGTGAATGTGTTTTTCTTTATCTTATATTTTATGTAGTTTATTCAAACCTGGTAAGAAAGTCAGTTTAGCAGACACTTGGAAATTGCTTGACTTTGATAATCCATAATAGAAACACTATCTTCAGAATGAACTGGAATGGTTTGCATACTATATTATAGTAGAGTAATGAAAGCTAAAGACAAACAACATAAATCATAAGGGCGTAATTTGAAAAAAGGTCAGAGCACTGGAAGGTCATTCGAGGTAAACACCCCCTTAGGCATTCATTAATATATTTAGTTATTTTGTTCACTTTTAAGTGCACTTTTGCACTTGTTTACTCATGCCTCTTGAAAAACTAATCAAGTTACAAACTCACTCATCTTGCATTTCAGATCCTCTCAGACCTCTCAGTGCAAAGAAGAATATCATCCCCAAAAGTATTTGAGGGATCCATTGCATAGGGCTTTTTCCAACAGTAAATCCCAAAGCACGGATCAATACGGGCCACTCTCTGCACTAATGCACACTGATCAGCATCGGGCCTGAAACTGTAAACCCTGGATCGTTTATTTCAGTGTTGGTTTACCAGCGGAGGCTCTCGCTGGTGCCTTTCTAGAGGATGATGGTTATTGTAGATGAGCAACAGAATAACTGGGTTCTCCTTTGCTCTCCAGATTGTCAAAGACCGTACACTCCCTCGAGCATGATGCTGTCTGATATAGTTTCTGTTTCTGGCTTGAATCAAATCAATCCTGACCTCTAAAGTCTCCTCACACTATTGTCTGAATGTCAGCAATACTTTATTTGTAATTTCTTCAGTGGTGGAGGAAGTAATCAGATATATATACAAAGTATTAGCATCAAAATGTACTTAAAGTTTAAAAAGTAAAAATACTCATTCTGCACAATGGCCCATTTCAGATAATATGTTTTATACTACTGAATTATAATTATTGATTTATTAATGTGTTCATAATGTTGCAGCTGGTAAAGGAGGAGCTTTTTTTAAATGTTCTTTTCTTTACTATATATACTGCCCTGTAACCTTCACTAAGGAATCAATAAAGTTTTATCAAAATTAATGAACAAAAATGTCAATATATGCCTTTGAATTGATTTGAATTGTAGTGGAGTAAGTATAAAGTAGCAGGACATTGAAATACTCTCGTAAAGTAATTGAATAAATGTACTTAGTTACTGTCCACCACTGATTCTTCCTCTAATTACATATTCTATAATAAACAACCACTAATATGTCTGGACAGTGAGATATTTGTGCTCTTGAACGCACCCCGACCGGACTTCATTGCCCATAATGCCTTGCAAGAGGCAGAAAAAGTTAGAGTCCAAGGTACAAATAGTTCCTACTGTAAAGATAAACCTAATGGGTAAGGAATACGTGTGAAGGTGACTCCTCAGAGTTAGTTTCGTGAGTCGTGTGGAGGTCGTTTCATCGAAGAGGAGTCGGTTCTTCTTGCAGCGCTACAAAACGACCTTGTTCCTCAGAAGGTAACGCGACAGCAGCTAGCTTCATGTCAGCTGCACTTCACTGCGCAGGCCTGACAGTTAAAGGATGTTTGCACACTGCAGCTGGAGATAGCAGTAGACTCACTTAGAATATGTTTCCTGGGATAGACTAAATAACACACCCTACAGTATGGTAGACCTCGTCCGTTTCTAAAGCCTTGAGGTCCAGTGTTGTGTGTAAGTCTTGGACACGTCACCTATTAAACAGCTAAATCTGTTAAAACTCCTTTACATCACTGCGCTGCCACTGGGATTTATTTTGAAATTGTTAATGCAAGCAGGTGCACACAAATGCTACAAAATAAAAGACTAAAAATCGAGTAGAGTTTTACAAACAATTTCTCAAAGAGAGAATTTCTGACAATCCTGACAAAAACGAATATTATTAGCTTCACCAAACTGCTGTAGAGGGCTGTTTCTATTATGTTGTGCAACTCCTGCATTCACAGGCCAGTCATTTACAGCATTGTGATTAATGATAATGCGAGTATGATTGCATCTGATTAACATGCAGTACTTATCAGCATGGCAGAGCCACAGAGAAAAGGAGAGATGCTGCCTGAAGATGTTGGCACAGATGACTGCCTGACTTCATACACACACATCTACAGTCCAGATTTACTAAAGTACGTATACAAAACATGCTTTTAAATGTATTTCCTATTACCACTTAGAGTGAGTGAGTGAGATACCTGTTGTTGACATGCTTGTTACTCTAATAACTACATGAAGTGACCTTTGAGACTTTTATTTTTCAGAGATCAGGTTGCTTTTATCACAGGTGGTGGATCTGGAATTGGACTCAGGATCTCTGAGATCTTCATGAGGTGAGAGGATTACCTGCTTGTTTCTTCATAACATGCCCAGATATTACAGAAATATCAGATTATATTTAGTCAAATTTCACATTCAGACATTGATGTGCATGCATGTAGAAGACTCAATGCTCTGTCAGCATTATGTCGTGACTATAAACCAGTTAAATGTGTGCGCGGGATAGTATGTAGGTGCCCTTTAAGCCCTCTGATTGCTGGTATCTAACTGCCAGACTGTCATCATTGTGCTTGTGTGACAAAGTTGACAGTTCAATATTGTTTTTAATTACTTTGCATTCACTGTCTCCTGTCCCTCACCCTCTCCCCTACCTGTTCATTCACAAGTTACTCCTTCTGTCTCCCAATCACCCTTATTTATTCAAGCATTACATATTAGTACTCCAATCAACACAGTACAGCATGCACTCTTTAGTATTGTTGTTATATTCTTTTCTTTCAGACATGGCTGTGACACAGTGATTGCGAGCAGGAACTTGGACAAGCTCAAAGAGGTGATTCCTCTTACATCATTTCCACAAATGATCTATCTTACACCATAGCTAAATGTTAATGTATTGGCCTCATGCAATATGATTGTGCGTCTCCCTAGGTAGCTAAACAGCTGTCTGCAGCGACAGGACGCCGCTGCCTCCCTTTGTGTATGGACGTGAGGAAGCCCGAGAGCATCGCAGCTGCTGTGGATGAGACGCTGAAAGAGTTGGGCCGCATAGACATCCTCATTAACAGTATGTGCCACTTAGAAACAAGCCTAAAAAATATATATTCTTGTGCTTATGATAACTGAGTTCTTGGTGGGAGCTGTGCTGCACACCGTGTCTCAGCCTGTGTGCGAATGTTGTACTTTGAACAAAGTTCAATTGTGAAAGCTTTTAGTTTAATCATCAACTTTTCTGATAATCTGTCTTTTTGTATCTTCTGTCTTTGCACCGAGTCCCTTCTACAAACTGTTACATCCTACACAACATGAACATGTACCACATATTTAATGCATTTCTATATTTTGATGCCTTTGTTTAAAGTCCGCTGTTGTTGACAGATGCTGCTGGAAACTTCCTCTGCCCGGCTACCTCACTCTCCTTCAATGCCTTCAAGACCGTATTGGAGATCGACACTATGGGCACATTCAACACCAGCAAGGTGGTCTATGAGAAGTGGCTGCAGGTACAGTACATTGTCTGTCCATGTGACACGATATGTCTCCGTTAAGGAGCTGTAAGTAAGTATATGATTCTGTAGCTCCAGGAACATATTGAGTCTCATCACTTTCGTGTGCAGGATCATGGTGGCAGCATCGTGAACATGTCTGCAACACTTGGATACAGAGGACAGGCCCTCCAGGTGCACGCCGGCTCTGCTAAAGCTGCTAATGGTAAGAGCGTTATTATTTTTTTAATTTAATGATATCAATATTGGAATCTAATGACTTAATGTTGCCTCTCCTGTCCCCACAGATGCCATGACCAAGCACCTGGCTGTGGAGTGGGGGAACAGTGGGGTGAGAGTCAATACTGTGGCTCCAGGTCCCGTCTCTGGCACTGAGGGCTTCCGCAGACTGGGTAAAGATTTAACACAGTGTAGACAAACTGACGAATTTATATGTCATACACTTAACACTTGTGCCTCACTAGGGACATTTTTTAAATTTAAATTTTTTGATTATTTGGCTGGAAGTTCAACGTCAGCTCCTATAATAAGTATATAATTAACTTTGTAGCCAAAAAGACAGACACTCAGAAACTTTAGGACAAACATGTCTCCTTTGAAACCCATTAAAATACAAAATGTTTGATCTCACGGCCGTTACAGCGTAACATCATGCCATCTATTACATCAGACTTAATCTCGAGCCTTGCTTCATGAGGCAGGTACATGAAGTACCTGAACACACATCAAAATCAATGTTGTTTATCATTGAAAAACAACAGTGACACGAGCATTTAAAGGGTTACAATTCTGCAAATGATCAGGACTAATGGTAGTTAAAAGATTTAACGTGGTGAAAGTGGAAAATATAATTAATATATATATATATATATATATATATATATATATATATATTTATAGTATTGTTACCTTAAAGTAATGCGTAAACATTTATAATATTGACTTGATAAACAACTTAAATAATTAAAAGTACTGAATAAACAGCTGAAATGTTAAACAATGTTATGTTAAATAATTAAAATATAACAAATTAAATGTCCAGCTGTCACTCAGAGTGATGCAAACTTGACCGAAGCCAAACATTTCAAATGTATGAAAAAATAACCACTTTTCGTTAAATACGTACAGTTATAATCCATTTATAAGACATAATTGGAGCATGACAGGTGGTGCAGATGAAACTCCTCTGACGGGGGCTGCAAATCTACAGTATCTACATGTTATTCTTCTCTTAATGCCTGAGGTGGTCCCGCTGGGGAGGCTGCTGGTGCGTTCCAGTCCATTCCTCTGCAGCGAGCAGGCAACAAGACGGAGATGGCCCACTGTGCTCTTTTCTTGGCCAGCCGGGCCTCGTCCTATGTGACTGGAGCCATCCTGGTGGTGGACGGCGGAGCGTGGCTGACCTCACCCAACGACGTCTCCATGCTGTTGGGTATAGCCTCTAAATCTGCTAAACTCTGAACCCTTCTGTCCTCCTCCTGACCCAGGTGTGTAGGAGGAGGTGCAGCTTGAGCTCCATGTGGAGAGACTGTATGACTGAGAATGTATCTCTTGCTTGGAGTGTTAAAGTTGAAGATTGTATGACACAAATACAGCAGTGTAACCCAAATTAATCCAATTGTCTCTCTTTTTATCTTTCAGGTTATTGGTCATCTGAAAAGAAAAGAGACAAATAAATGCTGAAAACAAAAGAGTGATTTAGGCGCCACGTGTAGAAATGATATGCTGCATGGACAGTATTTGTGGTTTCTACCGCCCACTGTTGCATTTAGAGTGTCTGGAGTTGAACACTAACATACTACCATACTAATTACTGTATTTATGTGTTTTACAATCTTAGTAATAGATAGAATTATATAACATCAGGTATTTGTCTCCCATTCCAGGGCTGTGTATTGTCATCATGCATTTCATGTATAGTCATGTTTATCCCAGGCTGTTAATGTGATTTTTCAGTACCACTGATTTATTAATAAAACATTTATAATTACAGTTAACTGACTGTTTGCATTTAGTAGTGCTAGCCTTTTTGCTAATGTACAAACAGCTATCTTCATCTTGGCCTCTGATGCTGTTTTACTGGTGAAAGGATGCATTTCCCCCTGATCTACGAAGCTTGGATTGTACCTGTCGGGACTGTTTTTAATGCAAATTTGATAGATTCATTAATTGCTTTCTGCTATTTTCTTGATTTTATGAATTGCACCTTGTTCTTTTTCCTTATAATCTCAGTATTACATGATGCTTTGGCAATATTGTCCTTGTTACATTCATGCCAGTAAAGCATATTGAATTGATTACATTAGTGGGTCACCACCTACCTCGGGGTCGGGACCCAACATCTGAGGGGCCCAAGTTTCTCAATTTTTCATGTACAGATGTGGATATATGTATATGTATCTGTATGTGTCTATATGTAGCTCTGAGGGATCTCACACCACAACATTTAGGATCTATTTGATTAGATGACCAAAACTGAAGATAATAAATACCCGTGTAAATCAGATGGGGGCGCCAAAACATCACAATTGAACCTTTTACTATTTTCTCAAAATGACAAATCTCTGTCCACTTGACTTCTCCCAACTGTTTCATATTGTTTTATATGTTATTTTATATCCACTGCTAAGAAGTTAGTGTTTTAATTTGTGAAGGGTGATTTCTAACCTGTTAAAATGTCATTGAGCAACAGCTGAAAGCTCCTCGACCCGACCCTGAACTTTAACCTCTGTATGAAGAGGTGCTTACTGAAAATGTATGCAAATGAGTGCAGGACCATGTTTTGAATATTATCCATGTGTTTTGTGCACAAACACAAATCATAAGGTCCCAATAGATAGCTGCTATGAAACCAGATACTGCGGGGTGTTTTGTACGCTTGCGTGAAACGTCAGTGGTGTGTATGCGGCTGGAGGAGGAGGAGGAGGAGGAGGAGGATGGGACACTGCTGATGCTGATGCGAGAGCTTTCTGTGTCTGTGATCAACATCGCTGGCTCTGACTGAGTGATGGAGCTTTTTGGTCTTATTCCTCACCCCTTTTTGTTTCGTTGTTGACTTCGAGCTGGGACGCTGTGACTGATGTGTGTTTTGAGACGGGGATAAGAGAATAATTTGAGGAGGAAACATCGGTTTCGTCTCGTCACTCGTCTGGCCTGTCTTGGGACTGACACAGGTGGATTTCCGCTGGAAAACGACATCGAAATGAAGACATAATCTTGGACTATAACAAAGGCGAGAGTTTCAGTAGACACCTCTTAAAACCCGTGGAATATCGAAGCTACCATCTGGTTTAATTTGACTGGGACAGGTAGAAGCTGGACTGTTTTGCGTGTTAGCTAGCTAATAGGCTAATTCCGCTAGCTTGTCAGTTAGCAGCGTCTCTGGCCAATGGCACGAGAGAAGTGGGATGCTCGAAGGAGGAGTTAACGGCCGTTACTAGCATACATTCATTGGAAGCAACGACTGTCGGTGTTATATTTAGTTTAACCGCCTTCTAATGAGAGATTTAACGTTATATCTCGAGGTTAATTCAGGGTTTGAGTAACGTATCGGTTCCTCGCGACCCCCCCCCCCTCGGCAAATTAGCTTGAGATGGATGAGACGGGATAATCGGCTAGGAAAGCTAATGTTGACAAACACTAGAGACTGAACGCGTTAACGTGTGTTCTTTCAAATTGGCTCACGAACAGAGATGCTGTCAGTTCGTTTTTGTCACTTTATTGCGGTGATTTGTCAGGATTCAGGCCGAAGTGAAGCATGTTGACGTTGGATGGGCTGAAGCGGAAACATTTGGCAACAACCAGGATTGGACCTGCCATGACGGAAAGTCACATAGTAGGTCAAAACACACTAACATCAGTACGGATAAGCAACCCCTATGAAGTTTGAGTTTAGGGAACATTGTTGTCAGGATGTGGATGGCAACTGCTGAAGTTAAAACAGATACTATGTGTTAATCCGTTGCATGACAAACATTGTTTCTAAAACTACCCCTACTAGTCTCGTTATACTATTTAAATCTAAATACCTGCCTGCTTTTCTTTCTTTTCTTTTGTTATGTGAGAGGTATACAATGCGTGTAGCATACCCACACATCCATATTTCATTGGAGATGTGTAATGCCATTTAAAAACATGGCATTAAAGTTGAAAAACTGGATTGTGAGATAATACACCAGCTTTTGTGACGTTTGTAAAGTGGATCAGCCAATATAAATGGAACCGACAGTCCTGTCTGGCCCTTTGGGGCACACACAGTGGGAGTCAGACCTGCCATTTCCTCTCGGATTTCACTCACTGGATTCAGACAATGGAGGTGTGCTCTGTCAAAACAAGGGTGGCCAGACAGGTTTGGATTTCAGAAATGGCGATCAAACATCCCAACAAAGTGAAAAAGAAAACATTTACCAGGACAAACCAGTAGAGCTGGACAACCTCTTAAATATCTCTGCTTTTTCTTGTGGAGATTTGCAGTTTGAGGGAGATCAGTCCAATATTTCCAAAGCTTCTCTCCATGGCACTCGTATAGAGGAATTATCCTTCACAGAAAAAACTGAGCCACCTGATGAACTGAGTGACTGCACTTTGTCATGGCTATTTTCTCCCAAACTAACTGATGTCGTTGGGAGAAACTCCCATGAGGAACTGAGTGTGACGCAGGAGACCCCTCTTGAGAGCTCAAATGCTCTCAGTATTCAGGCTGAGCTAATAAGCCTCAGTGTACCGGTCTCGCCATCGAAGATTTCCGACACAGGGGATCCATTTTTGTTGGTAGATCTCCTCTCAAATGAACACTCTTGTCTCCCCCCAGAGTCCTCAGGTGAGTTGAATCCACAGGGTGTCAGTGAGGAGCTGGTAGACCTGTCACAAGAGGAGCAGGCAGGTCTCCCTCCCTCACAGAGCAGGGAGACTTTGTCACCTGAAACTGGAGACGACGTTTTATTCCCCGATCAAGTGACTGATCTACCTGTAACCTGTAGCACTACCCTGCAAGTTTTACATGAGGACTGCCTGCCACATAACCACGTCAGCAGCACGCCACTGGAGTGTTTTGAAGGATCTGTGCCTTTGTTGGATTTAGAGGTTCCAGATTGTGACAGCAGTCTGAGCCTGTGCCCTGCCAGTCCTCCCTCTGTTATCTGCACAGGTGCGCCATTAGATTTATCAACAGACGAGTCGGACGTGGAACATGCAGGAGCTACTGTAATTAGAAATGTGACTTCAGAGCAACAAGGGGAGAATGACTCGTTTGTCTGGGGTCTGTCAGCTGAGTCTTCATCACTGACAGTGCCTCTGGCTGAAGATGCCTTCATCCAGGGTGATTTCACCAGTGAGAGTTGCTCTGTGGAAAATGAGTCTAAGGATTTGATGGAAGACAATATTTGTTTTGAAGCCAAAAATCAAGAGAAGGAGGCAATGGCTTTGGATCTGTGCTTGACTGCTGAGGAGGTCCACGACGAGGACATTTGGGTGTTGAAACCTCAGGAGGGTGCACAGATTGGAAGTGTTCCCGATCTAACAACTGAACAGAGGGAAGACGAGAGGTTGACGGAGAGTAACCAGCTCGAAGGACTCCGATTGTCACGAAGTGGCTTCTTTAGACTTTTCAGTTCAGGACTTACACACTTCTTCTCCTGAGGCCGGATGGACTCGTGAGCAAACTGTGGAGACGATTTCTCTCTCTAAGATGGTGGTAGATGACTCACTGCCAATGGTCTCAGCTGTGAGTACGAGGGAGGAAGATGTCTCCCCACTAAAAGCTGTGTTCGATGCTTTAGACCAAGACGGAGACGGCTTTGTTCGTATTGAGGAGTTTATGGAGTTTGCTGCCGCCTATGGGGCCGATCAGGTGAGATGACTTATTTTTCTGTTGACGTCTTTTGTTTTCGAGCTTGCAGCTACTGGGTAATGCATGCTGAGTGAAGTTCTGTGTAAAACCATATAAAGCGAGATATATACGTAAATGATTTATTATTGATTTTCTGCTGAACCTCTTAGAGCTTCCTGCAAAAAGCCTGCTAAATCCAATCAACTGAAATCCATCTGGCTGATGTCACTTTGCTACGAGTATTTCAAGTTGTTTATAATCGCAAATCTTTTTGGAACTCACCATTGTTAAACGTAAATGTGGTATACAGGCGTAATAGTATGTTGGTTCCAAAAATGGGCCCACATACAATGAAGCAGAGGCTCCTAACCTTCTGTGTAATAGATTTGGCTAATACCGCCTGGATTAGTTTGTCGTCCATATTTGGCGAGTGTTCAAGAGTCAGGATTTGGGTTATCATCCAGATAAGTATGTCAAGCATATTGGCTGTAATGAATTCTCTCCAGCCCGGCACGCTTCCATATGTCAAATGACAAACGCTCATCGTCCACTTTGCATATCCTGTGGATCGGGGATAATCTCTTGAGACATGGCTGCTGCGCCTCGCTCCACCCATGACCCTCACTTCATTTGTTGCTCATGGCTCTTAAGTGAAAAAGTTTCACAGTTATTTGCAATATATATATATATATATACATTTACTTAGTGACCATCATTTTTCAATTTTGAGCAGTAAAAGGAGAGAGAGTTTGCTTCTCATGAGCACATTATAATTTGTCATTGCGTTACCTACCCTCTGTAGAGTCATCGCCTGTATTACCCGCGTCCTTTGAGCATGGTAGACTCGGGTGTTGGTGTCGTCTTTGACCCAAAGTTAAATTTAGAGTATAAACTTTCTCACATGCTCCAGAGCAAACGTGACGTCAGTTTCTTTTCCTGTCAGACGGGCCTGAATCAGACTGAGCTTCAGCGAGTGATCACACCATTTGCAAATAACAGTAAAAGGGTGGATGCAAACGATGATGTAACCTAACCGGTTGCAGAAATGAACATAGTGTCGAGATGTCTCTTTCAACTCGCATCTATTTCTTCATGAAGCAATGATGATAATCTAGTGTCCATTTTTAAATATGGGGCTGATTCAGACAACATATTTAATTCAGAATACAATAACCAGCCGAATTTAAACTTTTTTTGATTAACTTTTTAAAAGGGGCCTTTTTTGGTGAGGATGGGTACTTGTTGGTACTCCACACACAAGAGTGTGACGCCGGCTCACTAATGCTTTTTAATCCCTTCTCTCTCAGTTTAAAGCGCCTCTGTCGCCCCTGATATGTCCCGTGTCTAGCCGTAGGTATCTGTGGCTCCAGGCAGGGAATTGTGAAGGATTAGGAGCAACAAGTATTTTCCTGAGTCAGAGGGACGCCAGCAGTTTAGCTACCATCCACCAACTGCCCATGACCTTGTTTTGAGGGACAGAGGAGTTGAGATTTTGTCATGCAAGTGTAATGTAAATGAATTCCACCTGTTGTTTTGCTCGGCACTGTGAAGGTGAGAGATTTTCATGACGCTAAAAGTAGATTTTCTTCCTCAGTGTGTTTTACTGTTCTTCCATACTGTTTGGTTTCTGGTGGAGTTCTCCCGGTCTCTCCTCCCAACTATCTAGATTCCAGCAGTTTCCTTTTGGATCTTTGTTTCTTAAAGGTTTTTGGTCTTTGGACCGCTAACCAGATTCTGGAGATTGATTACTTGTGCGTCTTTGTGTCTCGGCCATCAGATATCTAGTTTGCAGGAGCTAATTTGTGTCCTTGCAGGAAACTCCTCTCAGATTTCTGTCCTTTTGTTGAACAGAGAGAGAGACACACACAGGCTTTGGTGTGTTCGTCTTTTTCATTTACAATAAGTAAGCATGCAGCAGACAGACTTATCTTCAGAATTTGTGGAATGTTATATAATGCATGTAACCTTTTCAGTGGCTTTTGGCATTCATTAGCTGAACTTAAGGAGCAGCGGGAAAGTCAGCTCTGATCTAACAAAGCCAACGTGCAGCTGAAGTCAGAGTGTTGTTTCTTCTTCCTGAGGTAGAACATGGTTCACTCTTTTCATATCAGTTTGCAATATATGTGTGTGCTTTTCCTATTTGAATAAGCTTTGCCCGGTTATGTCCTTGTATTTCAGTTATCTGTAGATAAAAGTGTTTTGAATAACTTCCAAGCCTGAGTGGCTCAGATTAGTGACATTTTATGGTGGTAAAACAAGTAATTCAGCAGCGTGTTTGAGAAAACCACAGGGCAATACGTCATACTTAATGTATAAGGACATTCATAAATTATACTTTAAAGCAATAAAAAGTTTAAAATTGCCAGTTGGGATGTAATCCAAGGGGACGTGATGTTAAGGCTACACTCAGGATGTCACAGATCATTATTCTTCGTTTTCTGGCGGGCCTATATACAACAGGCATTCTTCAGGTTTAATATTTATAGTGTCAGAGTTTAGTTGAGGCCTGTCAGACTCCGCAGGAAAGGTATTCATGACGTATTTGCGTTCGTGTTCGGCTGGTGCTTGTATGCTAAGCATGCAAATGTTTCCTCCAGAATTATTCCAGGATAAGATAATGACTATGTGCATACACACATACTGCATTGTGTGTGTTCTTTGAATATGAAAATCATGTAAAGTAGACTCTTAAGAAGACACAGGGCTGCAACATTTGGTTATTTTTATTATTGATTAATGAATAACGATTAAATGTTTGATCTATAAAATGTCAGAAAATAGTCCATCCCAGTCCCTTAAAGTTCAAGGTGGTCTTTGAATGTCTTGTTTTTTCAGTCCCAAAGCCAAAGATATTCACTTTAATAAGATATAAAACAGAGAAAAGCAGGAAACCAGAGGCTGAAAACCATTTTTGTATTTTCTAAATATGATCTGTTGATCGATCAGTCGACTAATTGTCATTTTAAATCAACTTTTAAACCTATTTGAACAGCACACATGCATTACAAGGACTTCTCTGAGCGAGACATCTTGTCCAGGAGAACTGTTTTGACATAGGCTCCCTATTAGAAGTTTGATCGTGTCCAGACAGTGTCGTGAAACCATCTAATGTGCTGTAGTGATGTGTCGTCACTGTGTTAGGAACACAGTTAATGCTGACCTACTTTAATGCATGCTGGTACCATTCTACCTTTTTTCTACGATGAACGCCAGAAGAAAATTGCCCTCAAACTTGAAATGTCCTGCGGACATGTGCCAGATCTGTGAATTCACTTATAGAAAAGATGTTCCTCTCCACCACTCATTGGTTTCACTCACCGGTTTTGACCCTAATTCTGCACAAAAGCCATACTGAACCGCATTGTGGTCGTGTCTCTCTTGTCAGTTGACACTCCCGACCCCACTTTGGCCAGCCTCGCTCCCCTCACCCGCTGCTTTTATGTACTGCCCCTCTAATCCACAATGGAATGTCCCATGCTCTGAAACGTCCCCTCTCTTGAGTTCACTTTTGTTTGTATGTGTGTTAATGTTTTATACCCTAAGATCATTCTGCTTTTCTTTTCTTTTCCATCATATTTTGCCAACCCCCCCCCCCCCCCCCCCCCCCTAGGCTTATGATCACGGTTATCAGAGTTCTGTTTAGGAACTATTGTGAAGTCCCCTTCAGGAAAGACTCTCACCAATGGGTATTCTTCTCCATGGGGTTATGCACAACAGTGGTCTGTGTGGAGGCGGTCAGGCGTGCCCCGGCACTGATTAGACACAAATAGAGGAAACAGAAAAACCACAGTGCCTTCACTGCTGAGCAGTGGAGCTGACAGAGTTGCCTCCGAGTTCAGTTTTTCTCTCAGGGCTGCGCTTGTTCGGTGTAACAATGCAAATTATTACACAATACTTTATCAATGACATGAATGTGAATTACATTTTTAAAAACAGCAAGACACTAAGAAATACATATTTGGATACATTTATACAATTGTTTTATTGTTTTGTTTTTTTTGCAATGCCAGTAAACTCTGTAATTATACAGGAAGTTGAAAGACTCGTGCACAAACTCAATAAAGGCCGGATTAATGTAGACTAACAATCAAAACAAGAATGAGTTCATTCATTGATTATGCAGCGCACAGTGTTTCCAACAACATTCAATTGAGTAATTAAGTTAAAATTGGGACAGTTTACCAGGCCCCCTCCCCCACATTTATTTGGTTTTCAGTACACAGTGTTAATAGCATGATAATCAACATATTCATGTGAAAAAAGAAGTAAAATTCACATATTTGTTGTCACAAAGTCACATTTTAAACTGGTTTGAGTGAAGATAAATACATTTACAACTGGTTAACCAAGTATGTGATAAATGGCTGCCAAAAATCTGTCGTTAGACCCACAAATAGCAAATCTTATCTTTGAGAACCTCAACGTTTCCCTTATCCCGTGTCTAAATGTTTGGTGAGGGGCTGACAGTGTGTGAGTTTAACAGCTGTGGGGAGGCTTTCCAAGAGTCTTGGGCCAAAGTACAACTAAACTCAAATCACATTCACCTCTAGTTTTTAGGTTGGACCTAGGAATAGCCCACAGGCTCTGCTCACAAGACCTGAGGGGCCTGGCACTGCTGTTCAGCCTTAACAACTCTGATGTAGGCCATGGATTGCTTCCATGTTATAGTAGGTTTACAGTGCCTTGGCTGTCTGTTCAGTCGTATGTTAAAGTATCCTACCCCAGGGTCCTACAGCAGACACGATACTAATAATAACTCTGTTTATTATAACAGTTATGTCAAAATGTCATCAGAAGCACACACACACTCATAGTCAATTTTCCAATCACACCTCAGTTTTCTCACCTCTTCTATCAGACGTGTTTCTGGAACAACATTATAACTGTGAACTGTGACGCTCCATCGTGACACGGAAAGACCAAAAGCTGTATTCTAACGCCCACCACGGAGCTCAGCCGCACATTGCTTTTCACAAGTTCACTTCCTTTCTCCGCCAACCCTCCTTCAGCCTGCAGTATGTTCTGTAGCACGGCGTCTGTATGGAAAGGTTCTGCATTGCAGAGATGGTAGTTGCATTGAAGTCTTGAATCCACATGCTAAACTTAACATTGCAGTGTGAACCACCACTGCGTTAGATCAGCCACTCTCCTCTTCTCTCTCTCTCTCTCTCTCTCTCTCTCTCTCTCTCTCTCTCTCTCTCTCTCTCTCTCTCTCTCTCTCTCTCTCTCTCTCTCTCTCTCCAAGTACAGCTGGGCTTAATTCACCAAACCCAGATCATGAGCCTCGGGGGTTGTTGGAGTCAGTTTATTAGGCGTTTCAGCCTCCTGCGTTGGCGCTCACGTGTTAACCGATACAAAAGAAATGTAAAAAGAGCGAGGCATGCACACAGAATGCAAGTCTCGGTGAAATGTTCACGTTTTAGTTTCTCGAGGAATAAAGTGAGCTGAGACCACAGAGACCTCGCCCGACACACTCCCAGGCTCCTTCCAAGTTTGTCAGAGAAAACACGCCTTTAAATTATACTGTAATAACGGGTTAGCGCAATTTTGTGATGGATGACATTTGACTTGGTCTATTATTTGCGTACATAGAGTTTAATTGCTCGGCGCCACCAATAATTCTGCAGATTCAGCCGCATATCTAGTTCCCAGGTCGGGTCTTTGGGAGCCAGAGAACTAGATAGTGAGCATTAAATGGTTCAACGTGCTGAGGAATCGCATACAGTAGGAAAATAAATAGTTGATCCAAGGTTCATTGTTTTTTTTGTTTTTTATTGCTCTGAGGTCCTGTAGTTACTCGCATCCGCCTGTTGCCAGGTTACTGACTGGAGGAATAATACAAGTACGTAGGTGCTCTTACATAACCATCCAACAGCCCGTTTCAGCAGAGCTTCTGTGCACAACATGATTTATTCACATTATATATTGTACATGTACATTTGTCTTGTCGTATGCAAAGATAATAAAGGCTGTACACCTGTGCATACTTCAAACTCCTCGTAAACTCACTGAGTCCAATAAAGTGAGAAACACTTGAGGTCTGCAAAAGCTGATTTTCTTCCGGAGGTCAAAAGTTGTTTTTATTGGTGACTTTCTGCTCCTGTAATCAAAAACCTTTGAAAGTTATGTAACTCTTGCAGTCATATTAGTGAAATGAACTTAAACAAGAGTTCTATGTAGATTATATTCAGATCGAGTACCGGCTGTTTCTCTTTCCCCTGCATGCGCTTTTCCATTGAAGTCAGTGCAGAAAACTTCCCCCTTACATCATGTATGACGTATTCTTGAAGCATCTGAGCAGAACAAGCGATGAGGTTATGAGAGAGGGATTTTCTTCTGCTGCCATGATGAGTACAGTTTTGAATGTTGTGTTGCATTTGTCTTCCAGGTGAAGGATCTGACCAAGTTTTTGGATCCCAGTGGACTGGGAGTGATCAGCTTTGAAGACTTTCACCGTGGAATCACTGCGATCAGCAATGGAGGCGAGTCATGAGATTCACGTTTTTAACTCTTATTCATGTCGTGCAGTAAGGAACATGTCTGTGATTGTTTTCCCTTTTTAAACTTTACATCTCGTGCTCTCCTTTTTGTTGGACTCAATTGGCCTGTTGTGGAAGACTCTGGGTGTTCTACATTTAACGATCTGTAAAACCTACCGACTAAATGTCTCGCTTTTGTTATGTGTAATAAATCCAGTTCGCTTTTATTGGACATAATAATACTTTCTGCACAAAATCAAAGAACTGCGATGGATGGTGAATTCGTACTCTCTGTGTAAGAACATATTCTTTTCTATTTCCTTCTACTTTATTTTGGCTAACCTGCCGTTAACCTAATTCTGCTGGGCAAAAAAAAAGCAGCAGCAAATTCTTACACCTACATTTAGTCTCCAGCATCTGGCTTCATCCTTCTGCATCCCCCAGGGTGCCAAATATTGTTGTCAACACGGCATGTTCACATCCATATCTCGGCTAAAGTGAGGGGCTTTGAAAGGAAAGGCAGAAGTCTGACCCACATTCTTTCTAACTGGACTCAAATGATTCTGTCTTTAACCACTTTGCTGCCCTCCTGCTCCACTCCCTGCTTAATTGGGAACACTTTATTAGCCTGTCTTGACCGTTATGTCACAGTCATAACCGTTAACAAAGTGCACATAATGGATTCACGCACCCCGTGGTGACATCATTACAGTTCTCGGCCCTCAGGCAGTTTACGGCACCGCGATAGTGCGCCGCTCCGCCCTGATCCACCCCGCCTGTTGATTGGTAGCCATCTTTCCCAAGGCTTTCTGGGTTGCACGGCTCCGGTTACTCTTGCCTTTAATAAGTCATGCACTTGAAAGCATGAGATGCACAGACACATGGGCTCATTGGCAATGTCTCCGAGCGGGAGTGGCAGAGAGATGGGGTCTGAGCAGAGAGTCCTATTCCTCTAAATTATTTACTA